>NC_090440.1:1851333359-1851636390 GCF_031143425.1 Pleurodeles waltl
CTATAAGTGATACACATGGTTGTATGCCATGATTGACTGTATGGGCGGTGGTATGGGGTGCCAAAGCAACAGGTCACTACAACGTCCTTTTTCCCACATTTCGAGTGGTGCTTGACGATGAATGTGTGTGCACATTGACATGTCATGCCTGATTTGGGGTTTTGCATGCACATGATGTGTGTGGTTTATTGGCAGTGTGCATGGTCCGTGTATGTTGTGTGTCGCCAAAGGTTGCAGCTGTATTGATATCTTTTACATCATGTCCCATATTTTTGGAATGTTTCCCATTCAGTTCAGCGGCCACCAGAAATAAGGGTTGTGGAGAGCCATCACCAAGGAAATGCGGACCCTGGGGGGAGCAGAGCACCCAGTGCAGGAAGTGGTGGGAAGACCTGAGACGCTGGGCCCGGAAGACCGCATAGGCCCAGCTGGGGACGACCTCCCAATGTGGAAGTGGAGCCCGTCGGACCCTGATCCACCTAATGGCCCACATACTGGCGGTAGCCTACCCAGAGTTGGATAGGCACTTGAGGGCACAAAGGGGTAAGTGTAGACTGTTGGGTGATTTCTGCATGGTTGTGTACAGGGACCCTCACTGGACTTGGGATTTATGTGATCAGATGAGGTTTGGGGAGTGTACAGTCCTGGTTGTCACACCAATCATGTTGGAGTGTGACACGTTAGCTATGTAGAGGCAGGCAGGAACAGAAGTGGTGGTACTGTAAAACACATTCTACTGTACAAATGGGTTGCTAAGATGTTCAAATATCTCACTGGCTGCAAACTCCATCTCTGCGTGTAATGTTTAGTACAAGGTGAGTTTATTGGCATAGTATTTGGGCAATGACAGGTATGTTTTGTTAGCATTGAAATTGCTTTAATTGCAGCCTCAATGGACCGCTTTACCAAATGTACTCCACACATTCCTGTCATTTAGTTTGCATGCACAGTTCCTCTGAAGTCAGATTTGTTTCATTCTGTCATGACTGACATGTGGAGTGAGTATGTTAATGTGTTGATTTGTTGGATCAGTCATTTAGCCAGTTGGTAGGCATGTAGGACTTTTCAATCAGGGGTCTAGGCTGTAGGGATGAGTTGATCGGTGATGAGTTTGGGTATAGCTTGCAAGACTCTATTGTTCATGAAATCAAAACAGGCTTCCAGACAGGGTGACATGTATGTAATGTGTGTATGTGAAGTGGATGTGTGGGTATTACCATTTCCTCATTCTCTCTCCACCTTTCTATGTGTGCATTAGCATCATCTGGCAAAGGAGGAAAGGCACAGGCGAGTGAGGATGCAGAAGCCCACGAGACCCAGAAGCCTGCCACCAGCAAAGTCTAGGGGACCAGTGGGACTGAGAGGGAGTGGAGCACCATGGAGGAGACTGGAGTTGTCACCACATCTGATTCAGATTCCTCCTCCAATGGTGGCTCCCTGGTGGTAGCGGACCCATCTGGGATCACCCCAGTACCATCCTTGTCCGCCACCCCCTTACCAGCACCCGGGAGGGTGGGCATCTCTTTTGCTGCAGGCACCTCTGACTGTTCCCCAGTCAGCCCTGCTGCCTTCAATGAAGAGGTTACTGACCTCCTGAAGTCCATCTCTGTGGGGCAGACAACCATCGTGAATGTCATCCAGGGACTGGCGTCCCAGATGCAGCAGTCCAAAGCCTACCTGGAAGGCATTCATGGTGCCTTGTCTGGCCTACAGAGGTCGTTTCAGTCTCTGGCCTCCTCGTTGATGGCAGCCAGTGTTCCTACCTTTTCTGTCCCCACTCCAGCCACCTGTTTCCAATCCACAACCCCTCTCCCTATACCCATCCAGGGCACACCTACAGACCAGCAAACACCCACTACAACAGACAAGGTGCACAAAGACAAACATAAGCACCACAAATGAACCTATAAACATGCACACACACAACACACATCTGCAAACACAACAGATGTTTTCCATACTGCCTCCCTTACAGTCACATCACCACTCACACCTACCAGCACTGCATCATCACACACTGGTCCTGCTCGCATTCCTGTCATACCCTCAATCACCACAACAGCAGATTCACAGACACCCACCCCACACACCACATCCACCCTTACCAGGGCCACTGTCCCTGCCACCTGCAGCACATCCACCTCACTTGCACACATAACGCCAACATTCACTCACACATCTTCAATTCCTTCTCCTTGCATCTCTACCACCTCCTCCCAAGATTTGCACACGTACCCAGTCACCCCCCAACATACACCCAGCATGGACCTGCACACATTGCACACACCAACATCCACGTACAGCACAGCAACATGTTGCACGAGCACTCCCTCTACCTCCACTCCCATCCCTCAGTCATGTGACCGCCCCTGTGTAACTAAAAAGTCTTCCTTGCTGTCCTTGTCCTCTTTCCTGCTCCTCTCCCACCCTGTGTTGCCCCTAAACATTGTGTCCCCTTTACCATGCTCCTCCAACCAGCAAAAAATCCAGCCCTCCTAGAGCCAAAATCCCCCCTCCCAAGGCCAAACAAAGACACCCCCCTTCCAAATCCAAGCCATCTCCACCACCACCACTCCAAACCCCTAAGGTGCCTGCGTGTCCAATTGATGCCTTATAACATGTAGGCCTATTTGTTGTCAGAAGTCAAGTTGGGGCCATGATATATGGAATTTATGCATTTACTCAGTTATGCAAATTGGACTTGCCATTTGGCACATTTTGTATATATTTCAATGATTTTTCATGGTTCCATTTACATCTGCCAACATTGCTGTGGTTGGGAAGATGAGAAGCTTGTCCTGGTTTCCTGATACTTGATGGTGTGACATCTGTGTGCAACGGTGTGTGAGGTCTGTGTATGGATTGTGTCTGTCTTGTTGCATGCACTGGGTAGATGGGTTGTGCCATGTGCGTGTCGTTATGTGTCTGACTGCTTGCTTGTGGGATTGTATGGGGTGTTGTGTGTATCCGTGTGTATGGTGCTGGATCTGTGGATTTACTTGTATGTTGACTGTAATTGATGTATCACCTGTGTCATTGTTTGGATGTGTGTTTACTGCCATTGATTATGTGTCATTTCTACATACAGTTTATGGTGTGTGTGGATGTGTGGTGTTTCACAACTTGCCTGGCTATGACTGCCTTGACGTGTTTGTGGTCTAGTTGTCTTTGTGTGATTAGGAGTGTTGTGTATGGATGTGTATCACTGTGTTGGTGGTGTTTGTGGGTGTTGTGCTGTATGTTTGGCACATATCTGGTTGACTTTGCGTGTGTATTTGGTACTTGGCTTTTACATATTTTGTGTGTGTGGGTGTGTGTGACTATGTGTGTGCTGTTACGGTACGTTTGTATGCGTGTGTGTGTGACCTTCACTGTCCATGCAGGGAATGAGTGTTATGTGTGGGTGTGTATCACTGCCATTTCCTCCACTCTGTGCTAAGCGTACTTACGGTTGTCGTCTTAATCGTTGTCGCTGGCCCTGAAAGGGTAAGGTGCAATACAACACTGGGAAGACTAGCAGTTCGTTCACCATGGCAGCCGCAGACACGTCTGTGTACCTGAAGGTGGGTGTCACCTTTTGTACTTTCTGTTTCTGCCATATCCTGGCGGTCTGGTGACTCAGAATATAGTGGGCGGGACATTGGTTCCCACCAGCCTTAAGTTGGGTACTGCCGCCAAATGCTACTTGTCGGCAGTGGCGGTACTGGCGGTGAGTTGTCTGTGTTGCATTGGGATCACCACCTTACTTGTTATGTGGTGGTCTGCACCGCCACCCTAGTAGTGGTCACAAAACTGCCGCCATTTTGGCGGTCTGGTTACCACCAAACTTGGGATGACCACCTGAGATTACAAACTTTTAAGCAGGACAAATATTGGTTTCTGGGAGAATACTGTATTTTGGCTATCATCTTCCACAGATGCCTCAATATTACATCTGGACATTATGTTATACTGTATAATTAAAGACACAAAGTGGTTGGACAGATTGCAAAGATAACTGTCTGAAATTCAAATAAAAACTAGCTTTCAAACCTCCTAATTCTTATTTATTATTTCTTCACCTACAGCTCTAATGTGGATGAGTGGGAAAATATTGGATTCAGTCTTCTTTCTATGTGGACCATTGCTATTTAAGACATAGGCCCTCATTCTAACCCTGGCGGTTTGTAACCGCCAGGGCAGAGGGCAGAGGAAGCACCGCCAACAGGCTGGCGGTGCTTCCGGGGCAATTCTGACCGCGGCGGTAAAGCCGCGGTCAGAAAAGGGGAACCGTCGGTTTCCCGCCGGTTTTCCCCTTCCCCAGGGAATCCTCCATGGCGGCGCTGCATGCAGCGCCGCCATGGGGATTCCGACCCCCTTCCCGCCAGCCTGTTCGAACGGGTGTCGTGGGGCCCCTGAAGATCGCCTGCCGGCCCAGCGGGAAAGTTGGAATGCTCCCCGCTCCCCTGCGGGGCGGTGTTTGGGCGGTTTCCGCCCGGCAGGCGGTGCCCGCCTCCCGCCGGGGTCGGAATGACCCCCATAATTCTGCCTCAAATGGGTGGTGTCTTTAAAAGGTTGTGAATAACTGCAATGCACATAAATGTATTCAAATACTTTTCACCAAACAATGGGTGTACGTTGATCTTCACTGCTTAGGATCTCATTTGGCCTATCAAGGGTGAGTCAAGAAAAGATATAGAAAAATGAACTGTGGATGAATATGTTATACTATTTATACAAAAAAAAACTATGCAATCTGCTGTGTGCATGGATAACTACTCTTTAAGACAATTTTCAGCATATTGGGACATATGTCCGCAAAAAAAAAATTAAAAATGTTAACAGTAGTTTACATATGTTCATAGTTTTATACCAGACATGCAACATGTTTTCAGGATCCATACTTTTCTTTAATCAAGTAATTGTACCTAAAGTACAGAAATTATAGTGAGTGCAAATCAGTTTTTTGGAGTGAAATACTGTGAAGTTATGACTGTGATGCATTCTAGTGTTAATTGTAAATAATATGCTATGTGCTTATGTTTTTTTCCAAGTCTTTATGACTGTTTTTCTCCCCATTGTTCAGTAATGAGCAGCTATTCACACTTCTTTTTTAATGAAAAAGTATGAAAGCTGAAGACAGTGTACAAGGGAACATAGCATGTCTACATAAAATATAGAATTGTGAAATAAAAAAGTTGTTTGTCTTTTGCTATTAATGATATATTTTATATTAGAGATTAACAACTTTAATATATATAATAGTTATATCAAAGTTTAACTATTATTGCTATTCTTTATCTTTAGATTCAAATAAGAGGACATTTTTGGCAGTAATGCAGGTAAGTAATTAAATGATGCTTCATTCATAGATAATCCATACATATTCTAATACAGCCAGTCACTCACCCTTAGAGGCATTCATGCACACATTCACTCACCCATTCAGCCCCTCAGGCACCCATTGAGTCACCCATGCAGCTATTAATCCATCCACTCGCTCACAAATACAGCCACTTATGCACCAACTGATTTGCCTATACAGCCACTCAAGCATCCTATCTCTCATCCACACAGCAAGTTATCCACCCAGTCACTCACCCAAACACCCACCGATGCCCTGAGTCACTCATCCATAAAGCTACTCAGGCACCCATTCACGCACCCACACAGACACTCAAGCACCCATTCACTCAACCATACAGTCACTAATTTACCCATTCACTCACCCATTCACCCCTCATGCAATCATTCACTCACCAATGCAGCCAATTACGTACCCACTCACTGATCCATACAGACAATTATGTACCCATTCACTCATCTATGCAGCCACTCATACACCCAGTCACTCATGCTTACGGCCACTCGTGCGCCCATTCACTCACCCACACAGCCACTCATGCAGCCAGTCTAACCAATACAAATCATGCACCTAGTCACTCACCCATACTTCCCCGCTCATGCACCCACTCACTCACGCACCCTTGCAACCACTCATGCATTCTATTACTCCCTCATACAGGCACTCATACACCCATAGAGTCACCCATACAGAGAGTCATGCATTGATTCACTCAATCATACAGCCACTTATGCACATGAGGGCCGATTAACAAAGGTAAACCTAGACGTTTGGTCTAAACTTAGACCAAATGTCTAAGTTTATGAGTTTTGGGAATTCACAAAGGGCATTTACAAGTAGTATCATTACATCCATCCTCGGGGTGGGGATCTTTACGTCCACACTCAGGGCAGATGTAAAGATAATGGTCGTAAATGCCCTTTGTGAATGCCCTAAAAATCTTGGATTACCAATTACCTTGATCAGGTTAGGGTTTAGATGTGGTACTGTGAGCTAGCCTAACAAAACAAAACAACATTTTCTGATGATATAAGATGACTAAGGGCCTGGTTTAGAGTTTGGTGGGTGGGTTGCTCATCACAAACATGATGGATTTCCTGTCCATAATCTCCATAGACTATTATAGGATCATAACACGGCGCATGGGATATCCATCACATTTGTGACAGAGTAATCCCCTCCATCAAACTCGAAATCAGTCCCAAAGTCTCTATATTGTGAAATTCTTGTTGCTCTAATCACAGTCCTACTAAACTCATAGGACCCATATAACATAAAACAGGCAGATTAGGAGCAACAGTCTCTCAGCTCCGAAAACAGTGGTCAGCCATGAATGAGATGAATTGTGAACTCCATCGAGCTACATGACAGAATGCCTTATTTATTTACAAAAAGGGTCTCATAAATGTACGATTCCATAATACAGATTGTTAATTTCATCCTTCTTTATGGGCCCAATCTCCTGCGCAAAATAATTTTTATATCAGTCGGTTCAATCATAGGTCATGCAGATATGTTTTCAGGGATGGGTGTTGTTTTCTAAGTTACATGGTGTGAGAAAACAGGGCTGATTGCAGAGGCCCCATAACTTTTTGCCCCCATTTTCCTCTTTTTGCTGGTGTTTTCCTGACTTTGATGGTGCCCTGGGTACTGCTAACCAGTCCCAGGGCCTGTGCTCTGTGTAAAATGGATATGCAAATTAGGCGAATTATAATTGGCTAAGTTAACCTACCTATAAGTCCCTAGTATATGGTAGGGCATGTAGGTTTAGGGACCACAACATAGGTGGTGCACACCTAGGTGCACTGCTGAGGTGCCCAGTGTCATTTTAAAAGCAAGCCTGCCTTGCTGGCTGCTTTTAAATTAAAGTTATATGCAAATTCGACTTAAACTACCTTATTTTTACATATAAGTCACCCCTAAGGTGTGCCCTATGTGCCCCTAGGGCTGGGTGCCATGTAACTATAAGCAGGGACTTTATAAAAATAGATTTATAAGCCCTGGTGAGGTAAAAACAGCCAAATTCGTTTTTCCCTCATTGAAGTAAATGGCCTTCATAGGCTAGAATGGGCAGACTTTATTTTAAATTTTAAAGTCTCCTTAAATGTTACATACCAAGAATTTGGTATCAAATTGATTGTTGTAATAAATCCCACAACTTCCAGTTGTTGGATTTAATATAACTAGTTCAGGTAAAAAGTTTAGACTTTACCTAAAAAGTTGCCAATTTCAGCTCTGCATTGTTTTTGCTGCTGTGCTCTGATTGGCCAGCCTGCAGCAGCTTCTGCCAGGCTACCTTGATGAGGTGTGAAGTGGCCTGACTTCACACAAAGGAATGTGCTTGGGGGAGAGAATCTCCCCTCAGCAGTTGGTGAGGCAGGAAGGGGGAGGGCTGCCAAACTGGTCTTCAAAGGCAGAGAAGGACATTTGCAGCACCCAGCAACACCCCCACATCCTGCAACCCCAGACAATTAGGTGCCCCCTTGATTAGATTAGGAGAGGGCAGGAGAGGGGTGTGTTTATGATTTTTAGCCACACCAGTGGGTGGGCTCAGCCAGATGTAACCTCCAAAAATCAGATTCATCCATGTTGGATTTTTAGAGACTGTTGCCTTCTGGGATGGATTTTTGCCACACTTCCCAGGAAGTGGTCATCACAGGGGGACGACCCTGTCCCTGATTGGAGAACCAGGGCCCCCCTGCTTTTCACCCAGGAGCAAGGATAAAACTGGCAGACCTGCACCCACGCCTCAGATCCCCTCCAGAATTCAACAAGAAAGGAACTAAAGAAGAAGAAGGACTGCCCTGCTGGACCCCTGGCCTGCACCTGGACCCTGCACTCAGAAGGACTGCAGCAGCTGCACACTTGGGCTTCACCACAAGAAGGACTTTGCCTGGCTTCAACTGGTTCAAGGAGGGACTCCCTGTTTGCTACAGGTGAAAAATTGCTAAACCAGAGTCCCCTGCACCAACTCCTGAAGAAAACGACCAGCTGACCACTGTCCAGTGGCCAAAAAGGAGTTTGTGCCAGGTGCATTCTGGGAGTTGAAGTCCGCACCCCCCAAGGACCATCACAGAACTTCTGGACCCTTGGGGTGAGCTGTGGACCCCAAAAGAACCTTAAAAGAACATCTGGGTGAAGCCCCGGAAGTTTGGAAAAGATTTGAGAATTTTTGGAAAAAAGCTCCAGAGAGGGACCGACCCGCCGCGGAAATTCTAGCCGGCTTGCCTCAACCGCGACCCGGCCTGACTTCGTGGTTCGTCCCGGTAAAGACAAACTTCAAAATAAAGACTAAGTCAGAAGGTAATTTTTTAACCGAGGCCTCCCGCGACCTGTAGCCGAGTAGGGCTCCATCGCGGTCGGCCTGAAAGTTTGACTTTGCCCCGGTCGAGGTGCAACCAGATGACCCGATTGGCGCTTTTTGTTTCTAAGTGCCCGAAAAGTAATAATTCTTTAAAAATTCATATCTCCGGTTCCCCTGAACCGATTTTAATCGTTTTTGTGTCATTTTAAAGATAAAAATATAAACTATTTTTATAAATTGGTTTTGGATTTTTAAACTGTTTCCTGTGTTTTATTTAATTACTGTTTTGTGATATTTGAATGCTTTACACTTTGTCTCCTAAGTTAAGCCTTGACGCTCATTGCCAAGCTACCAAGGGTTGAGCTGGGATTCATTTACTGAGACCTAACTGTACCTATGTGGAGGTTAGTGGCTTGTTGCTAGGTGTAGGTACCTACCTGCCCTACCAATAACCCATTTTCCAACATAATTGGAAGCAGCGACGGGATCCTGTACTTGTGTTCAATATCACGTTACAGTTTTAGGTAAAACAAATAAAAAATCCTTTAAATTGACCTAGTGCAAAAATTGTTTTTAATTTTTAATTTGGATTAATTTCAATTATTGAATTTTTGTAATTTTTCTAAATTCTTGTTTCCAATTTTTGCAAAAAGTTTTTGTTGACACAAAACTAGGGAACTATGGAGCTTGATCTGGCTAGCCTACCCACACTGACAGTAGTCCAGCTTAGGGGGTTGTGTATTGAAAGAGGGTTGCCTGCAACCACAGATCTCAGGAAGCAAATCCTGATTACATTCCTGACAGCATGGGCTGAGGCCCAAGAGGTAGAGACAGAGGAAGCTCCAGAGGAGGAAGAAAAAGGGGAAGTTGCTAACTCTAACCTCTCAGGGGAGGGAAGGCATCTGAGCCTAAGTGAGGATGAGGAAGAACGGTCCTCAGTAAATACAGTCACTAGGGGCAGACCCAAAGCTAGTGGTGGGAAGGGGGTCCTTTCAGGAGGAGAGAACCCATCCATCAGAGAAAGAGAGCTGGAGGCCCAGCTAGCACACATAGCTTTGGAAGCAGAGAAGCTGGCCCTAGAAAAGAAAAAGTGGGCATACAAAGAGAAAAGAGATGGAGGCAGCGATAAAGAAGCTGAGGTGTCCATGGGTGGGGGAGTTTGCCCCAGATTACCCAAGGGGGTGGTTCCTGCTTATGTAGAGGGGGATGACATAGATAAGTGGCTGGGGGCCTTTGAGAGGGCACTCCAAATGAGAAGGGTTAGGCCTCAATACTGGGGTTCCCTTTTGTGGGAGTTGGTCCCCAACTCAGGGAGGGATAGGCTTCTGACCTTAAGGGGGGAGGAGGCAGATTCATACCCTAGTATGAAGAGGTGCTTAGCCAAGAAGTTTGGTCTGACCCCAGAGCAATATAGAATGAAGTTCAGGGACACCCAGAAGGTCAATACCCATTCTTGGGTTGACTTTGTGGACATTTCACTAAAGGCACTAGAGGGCTGGATTATTGGTAACAAAGTAGATACTTACGAGGGGTTATACAATCTGATCATGAGAGAGCACATCTTGACCAATTGTACCCAAGAAAGGTTACGCCAGCATCTAGTGGACTCTAAGCAGACCAACCCTAGAGAGCTAGGGGAGGCAGCTGATGAGTGGTTGAGAACCAGGGTGGTTGTCAAGTCCCAGGGGGGAGACTCCAAGAAGGGGGGGACAGGTCCCCAAAAACCTCAGGAGGGAGGTGGTAAGCCCACCACAGAGACTCCCTCTGTACCCCAGAACCCTAAGAAGGAGGAGAGTAAATCCCACTCCCACTCTGACAAGCAGAGACAGGGAGACCCAGGGTTAAAAAAACTCTTGGACAGTAGGGCTTGCTTTGACTGTCAGCAGACAGGTCACTTCAGAGGAGATGCAGCCTGTCCAAGGAAGGTGGTTAGCACTGGGCTGTCCAGTGTAGCCATAGAGGAGGATTCCTCAGATGATGAAGTCCTCCTAGCATTGTGCTGGGAGACAGGACCAGATGGTAAGCTGGTGATCCCTGAGGGTGGGAGTAGGCACTTCCACCACATTCAAGTGAATGGGATCCCTACAACTGGCCTGAGGGACACCTGTGCCAGTCACACTATAGTGAGTGACCGGTTAGTGACGCCAGACATGTATGTCCCAGGAAAGACAAAGAAAGTCAGGATAGCCACAGGGGAGGTCACCTCCAAACCTGTAGCCATAGTGCCCCTAGAGAGGGAGGGTATCCTTGACTGGATTAGGGTGGTAGTCAGTGCTGACCTTCCCCTAGATTGTATCCTGGGCAATGACCTCCCAGAGGTGAGTCTGGTCACAGATGGGGTGGTCGCCCAGGGCGCCCCCCCAACCCAAAGTCCTGGGGAGTCAGTCCCTACAGTTAGGAGACAGGGGTCCCCAAGAAAAGGAAAGAAGAAAAGGAAGGGTAGGCCACTCTTAAAGAGAGTTCCAGGGAGCCAAGGGCCTTCTGCCCCAGTAGGGGGGGAGCCCAGAGTTGGCACTGGTGAGGCCTCACCTGACCCCAAGGAAGTCCTGAGTAGTCAGGCAGCTGTCCAGATGCAAGGTGTTGCCCCTGCACTGACAGAAGGGAGAGTGGAAGGAGGGTGTCTGCCACAGGAGGTGGTAGCCCCCCACTCTAGACAGCAAGAGGGGTGCCAGGACCCCAAAGTTGCCCCTAAAGCAGCTCAGCCACCTGTCAGTGGAAAGCTTAGGGTGTGGTTCTGGGTACTGACAGCTGTCAGTAGCCTCTGCTGGGTGCTAGCCTTCCAGGCAGCACTGTACTTGGCCTGGGAGGCAGACCCCAGGGCCAATAGCAAAGTAGGCCCCCTGACCTTATTGGTCATGGTGGGGTTGCTCAAGTGTTGGGTGACCTCTTTGGGTAAGCTAGGTGTTGCCCTAGCAAAGTTTGGAGTAGGGGAGGTGGGCACCTCACTACCCAAGTTGGCAGAGAGAAAGGAGGAAGACCCCCCTAGAGGAAAGTTTCAGTTTGAGTTGGGTCCTTTTACTGTTGGGATGGCTTCACTACCCATAGGGAGTGACCCTGACAGGAGGATATAAGGCAGAGTAGGCCCTGCAAAGGGACAGCCAGTTTTCTTCACTGTCTTCCTCGCCTAACAAGCCAGGAAGACATTCCCAGGGTTGGGCTGAGTCTCCTGGGTGAGTGGGCTGGGGGGGGTTGTGTGAGAAAACAGGGCTGATTGCAGAGGCCCCATAACTTTTTGCCCCCATTTTCCTCTTTTTGCTGGTGTTTTCCTGACTTTGATGGTGCCCTGGGTACTGCTAACCAGTCCCAGGGCCTGTGCTCTGTGTAAAATGGATATGCAAATTAGGCTAATTATAATTGGCTAAGTTAACCTACCTATAAGTCCCTAGTATATGGTAGGGCATGTAGGTTTAGGGACCACGGCATAGGTGGTGCACACCTAGGTGCACTGCTGAGGTGCCCAGTGTCATTTTAAAAGCAAGCCTGCCTTGCTGGCTGCTTTTAAATTAAAGTTATATGCAAATTCGACTTTGGAATTAAAGGTACTTCCAAAGTCTTAAACTACCTTATTTTTACATATAAGTCACCCCTAAGGTGTGCCCTATGTGCCCCTAGGGCTGGGTGCCATGTAACTATAAGCAGGGACTTTATAAAAATAGATTTATAAGCCCTGGTGAGGTAAAAACAGCCAAATTCGTTTTTCCCTTATTGAAGTAAATGGCCTTCATAGGCTAGAATGGGCAGACTTTATTTTAAATTTTAAAGTCTCCTTAAATGTTACATACCAAGAATGTGGTATCAAATTGATTGTTGTAATAAATCCCACAACTTCCAGTTGTTGGATTTAATATAACTAGTTCAGGTAAAAAGTTTAGACTTTACCTAAAAAGTTGCCAATTTCAGCTCTGCATTGTTTTTGCTGCTGTGCTCTGATTGGCCAGCCTGCAGCAGCTTCTGCCAGGCTACCTTGATGAGGTGTGAAGTGGCCTGACTTCACACAAAGGAATGTGCTTGGGGGAGAGAATCTCCCCTCAGCAGATGGTGAGGCAGGAAGGGGGAGGGCTGCCAAACTGGTCTTCAAAGGCAGAGAAGGACATTTGCAGCACCCAGCAACACCCCCACATCCTGCAACCCCAGACAATTAGGTGCCCCCTTGATTAGATTAGGAGAGGGCAGGAGAGGGGTGTGTTTATGATTTTTAGCCACACCAGTGGGTGGGCTCAGCCAGATGTAACCTCCAAAAATCAGATTCATCCATGTTGGATTTTTAGAGACTGTTGCCTTCTGGGATGGATTTTTGCCACACTTCCCAGGAAGTGGTCATCACAGGGGGACGACCCTGTCCCTGATTGGAGAACCAGGGCCCCCCTGCTTTTCACCCAGGAGCAAGGATAAAACTGGCAGACCTGCACCCACGCCTCAGATCCCCTCCAGAATTCAACAAGAAAGGAACTAAAGAAGAAGAAGGACTGCCCTGCTGGACCCCTGGCCTGCACCTGGACCCTGCACTCAGAAGGACTGCAGCAGCTGCACACTTGGGCTTCACCACAAGAAGGACTTTGCCTGGCTTCAACTGGTTCAAGGAGGGACTCCCTGTTTGCTACAGGTGAAAAATTGCTAAACCAGAGTCCCCTGCACCAACTCCTGAAGAAAGCGACCAGCTGACCACTGTCCAGTGGCCAAAAAGGAGTTTGCGCCAGGTGCATTCTGGGAGTTGAAGTCCGCACCCCCCAAGGACCATCACAGAACTTCTGGACCCTTGGGGTGAGCTGTGGACCCCAAAAGAACCTTAAAAGAACATCTGGGTGATGCCCCAGAAGTTTGGAAAAGATTTGAGAATTTTTGGAAAAAAGCTCCAGAGAGGGACCGACCCGCCACGGAAATTCTAGCCGGCTTGCCTCAACCGCGACCCGGCCTGACTTCGTGGTTCGTCCCGGTAAAGAAAAACTTCAAAATAAAGACTAAGTCAGAAGGTAATTTTTTAACCGAGGCCTCCCGCGACCTGTAGCCGAGCAGGGCTCCATCGCGGTCGGCCTGAAAGTTTGACTTTGCCCCGGTCGAGGTGCAACCAGATGACCCGATTGGAGCTTTTTGTTTCTAAGTGCTAGAAAAGTAATAATTCTTTAAAAATTCATATCTCCGGTTCCCCTGAACCGATTTTAATCGTTTTTGTGTCATTTTAAAGATAAAAATATAAACTATTTTTATAAATTGGTTTTGGATTTTTAAACTGTTTCCTGTGTTTTATTTAATTACTGTTTTGTGATATTTGAATGCTTTACACTTTGTCTCCTAAGTTGAGCCTTGACGCTCGTTGCCAAGCTACCAAGGGTTGAGCTGGGATTAATTTACTGAGACCTAACTGTACCTATGTGGAGGTTAGTGGCTTGTTGCTAGGTGTAGGTACCTACCTGCCCTACCAATAACCCATTTTCCAACACATGGCATTTACTGACAGTAGCGGACTAAAATACCCTGCTCCACAATCAGTGGGTAATTTGAGTTGGTGATTGTGGGTGAGGTGCATTGGGAATCATTTCTGTGGACCTGTAGGTATTTTAAATCATAAATAAAAGGACGTGGAGTGTTTTGTGGTGGTTTACAGGAGCATAAAGTGGAATCATGACTTGAGGCCTTTGTGATCAGCTCGACGGCAATCAATAATGTCCCCAGAGGCTTCTGAACAGAACTTTAGACTGCGGCACTTTTTTATTTTTTTCAAACTAAGCGCTGCCCACAAATGTAAAAATGCTCAAGGAAACAGTCATGATGTCCTAAAAAGCATTTTCAAGTGTCAGTTTGCGACCATGGCAGGCAAATAAGTCCCACATTAGAATGGCACACGTTAAGATTTAAAAAGGCACACCATTTTTGCAGAATATCTGTGGCTAATAACTTTCAGCAGACTTCACACAGAGGTAAATGTATTGATTTTCAATCTGAAAAAACATTGGAAAAATGTAGAGAGATGCACCTTCTTTCAGGTCACATGATTATGTAGAGCAATACTAGGAATCATATTGAGGTAAACATACCAAATGAGTTGAAGATTGAGACACTGCATTTCATTCTGACAACACATGAAAAGGGGGGGAGCTGGGTAATTGTGAAAACTTGCAACTCAGAGTATGCAAAACCTAAAAAATGTATCAAACCTTCAAGAATATTAGCATTTTCATGGCATGAATTAAAATAAAAAAGATAAGAAGAAACAAAACTGTTTCATTTTATATGACACATTATCAGGCTATTTTCTCTCTATCGCATTTAATGACTTATTTTTTTCCAGTCAGTTTTATTTAAGGTCTGGCCACATTGTTTCCTTTTTGCATTCAGCAATAACACCCCGGACGTTCCACCTATGGCATTTAAACGGTTAATATATTTAGCCCTGTTTTGGCGTACGCTTTATATAATACTACATTTTTATTTATCAGCGGATTTACAAGGTGAAACACAATTCAACTGGCTATCACAGAGCAATTCAGAGAACAACTAATAGATTTTTTCTGTGCATTAATTGGTTTCACTAAATGGCTATACTGTATCTCTGACCAGAAATTGCTGCACATCGAAGTTGAATTATAATTACCTTCTAATTAAGAAATTGTGCTAAAACTCTTGGCTCAATTTTGAGTGAGTAGGTAAATCGAGTAACTAATATGGCAACACCACAGACGCAGTTTAGAATGCATTAGGAGACTGCATCTAGAATTTGTGAATTCACTCAATCTGCCAGTTCCTCCACTGCCAAATTATCAGTCTCTCTTTCCCTCTTCATTTGGCAGATGCCTTCCTCCAAGCTAATGATGCACTTGATTTGTCAACTATCTGATCACTTGGCTCTTCGAACCCTGTAGTGGTGTCAGGCTCAAAGGGCTGGGTTAGTCAACATCAATCAACATAGCCGTTCTCCTTCGATTCCATTTTCTTTTCTGAGACTCAAATCTCATCGTATTAAGAAAAGATGTTAGAAGCATTTAGGATCGGCTGACGTTTGCAGACGTCTCTTGTGCGCATGAAACCGATAAAGATAAAACTCAACGGGCCATGATTTCAAACCTATATGGGCATGTAACCATGGCTTAAAATAGGCATTTTTCGACTACAAAACCAGCTTTGCTATTCTCTATAGTTAGTTTTGCACTAGTAGCATGATTTTATAAAATATTTTTTTCTTCTCAAAACAAATAAATGCTGGGGTGGAGGTGATCAGAGAGTGGACACTACATGCAGGAAATGGTCTGTCAAGGTAAAAACACTCACAAATTTAGGCATTAACAAACTCTTCTACAAAAACTTAAAACCCTGGAAAATGTCTGACATTTATTGTTGACGGAGAATCCTCCATTCCAGGGACATATAGGCTGAAACCACACCACAGAAAGCAAAGTAATAGAAAGTTATCAAGTGCATTCATAGCTGCTGTTTTTTTTCCGGCACTGCTAAATACCTCACATCCATTTTTATTAAAGACATGTTCTAGGACATCATAGGTAACAACACTGCATCATCTGAAATTACATAATTGATGACAAAACTGTGCATGACCAGGCGTGAGTTATAGTTACTTTAGGGCACAGATTATAGTTACTTGAGATACATATATTAAGTTTTAACTGCCATTTTATCTAACTATGAAATCCCTTTAACATAAAATCAATCGTCACTTTATTTGGTTTAAAAATTTTCAACCATAAAAACATATCCATACATATAAATACACCGCACAACACAAACTCTCAAACCTCATATCCCCCAATTGAAATTTTAAAACAATTAAGAGAAAAATGACATTCAAAATTACATTACCGAAATTGATGGTTCCATGATAAAACAAAAATTTAATACCAACACTAACCAAAGTTAAAAGTTAACGCTGTTCCACCAGGTTATAGCTCCTTTTAAAAAGGAACCAATCCCATGCCAAACCAGCGCATCAGAAGTCATACTCAACCACATAAAAGCTGGGCGGTATTGCACAAAACCCGTTTCCCTTAGAAGGGGGACTAAGTATCGTTGCCTCAAAGGTGCATAAAGCTCACAAAACATAGTAAAATGGAGTAGGGTCTGTGGGGATATACTGTCACACGGACACAGTTTTATAGAGTTCTGGTCAAACTGCCCTAGCGGAAAACACAAATTACTTCTAATAACCCCCAAACAAAATTGTGTAATGAGGGTCCTTTCCCATACATCTTTAACCTCTAGGAGGTAGGTCTCTGGTCCCACCCCCATCTTTATCATAATAAAATCCCTCACAGATTTTTTTCCTTAACTCCACCTCCTCCCTCTTAGCTATTAATATTTTTGAGAAATTCTCCTTCACCCACTTTTTGTTCACAGTAGATAGTCCCTCTGGGGCATCAAATATGTCTAATTGCCCGAAAGCACTGGCTACCTTTCTTACCTAACCAAACCAGGGAATTTCCTTGGTGTGATCGCATGACAAACAACACGGCAGGATTTCCCTGTTAAGGGACGCAAAATCAATAGACCAAATTGAGATCCATAAAGGAATGGGAGCTATTTTAATGCTGTCTTCTATAAAATCCAAATCCAACTCAACATGCAGGCAAAACCCGGAAGTGTTTTGACCCACACCTAATAACCTTCTATCAAAAACGGTTTTCCTCAATCACAGTGACCCTATTTTCCGTATAGCCCCAGAGTGGGGCCCCATACACCAAAACTGGAAGACATATGCGCCTGTATACCTCCAGCAGGGACTTAATAGGTTTGTTACCCACCCTGGCAGAGAACTCAAATGTGGCACCTGCAGTGGAATTAAAGAGTCTCCCTCTCTTAGAGATACAGGTTGTCCAGGTGGCCTTATCATCAAAAGTCACTCCAAGATAAAGGAAGTCCTGTACCTTTCCAATGACCTGCTCCTTTATTTTCAACTTACCCACCTTACTCAGAAGTTTACCATAGACCATAAAATGTGATTTAATACAGTTTATCTCTAAATCTAAGGTTGACATAAAAGTATCATGTGTTTTAACTGCCTCGTGTAAACCGTTCATGGTGCGGGCTATAAGAACTGCATCATCCGCATATATCCGTACTGGGATACTCTTGCCATCGATTTTCGGAGCGTCCTTACATCTTTCAGCTAAAAAGTTATACAACCCATTCGTACATAAATAGAAAATGGCTACGTACACCCCTATTTAATTCAAATGGCTCCATACTTTCACAATGCACCCCAACCCTCACATTAGCATTAGTACCTGAATGGAGGTAGCGCAGAAGCTCCACAATATGGGAATCCATGCCCATCTCGATTAGCCTATTCCAGAGCTTGCTACGATTTACCTTATCAAAGGCGCAGCATAGGTCCATAAAGGCAAGGTACAGGGTGCCCCTCTTGGCTTGTGTATAGTTGCCAATCAACATAAGCAGATTTAGACCTGCTCTAGGGTACCTAACCGATCCCTAA
Source organism: Pleurodeles waltl (assembly GCF_031143425.1). Classification (NCBI taxonomy): domain Eukaryota; kingdom Metazoa; phylum Chordata; class Amphibia; order Caudata; family Salamandridae; genus Pleurodeles; species Pleurodeles waltl. Next base: position 1,851,351,447 of record NC_090440.1, read on the forward strand.
AGCCTTATTGAACCCTGCTCAGGAATGTATTGTCAGACATCCAATCCTCAATACGTTTTAGGATAATCCAAACTAGAATTTTTGCTGAAGAATCAAGTAGTGAAATCGGACGATATGACTTTGGGTCATCACGATTGCCCTTTTTGTAGACAGGTACAATACATGCCGATTTCCAAATAGCTGGAATTCCTGCACTAACCGCTGCATTGAGGACATTAAGCAGAATGGGTGCCCACAACTGTGGGCAATATTTGAATAAGTCCATTGGAATAGTATTGGGGCCCGGGGTTTTATGGCTAGTGCTGCGTTGCAGTGCCTCCTTTACCTCCTCAAGGTTTAACCTAATGGCCAGATCTAGGGTATATCCCTGCTGATCACCTCCTAAGTCCCCTATGAGGTACCCTGAGAAAATTCCACAAAAATGGGCCACCCAAGTCTCAGGGGCAATATTACAAGGCCAGGGTTCTTGAGTAGTGATGCACTCTCCAGCTCTTCCCAGGCCTGCTCCTTGAGCTGTTGCTTCCTGGCCCTCAGAACGGATTTATAATTGGCCCTCGCATCTCTTACAAGAACTTTATCTCTCGGTTGTTCTTTTAGTGCCTTCCTCAGAAAATTTCTTAGCCTCATAACAGGGCTTCCTAAACCAACCACCCTGTTGCTTATAAAGAGGCTGGACAGCTGCAGCCATACCTTCTTTAATAGCTCCATTTACTTTGGATATAGCATCCATGACTTCCCCTGGGCTGGAAGAATCAGCCAAGAGAGTACCTAAAAACAGGTTTAAATTTTTACCCACTACCCTCTCTGTTACTTGCTGAATGTTAACCTGCTTCCAGTCGAGTCGTCTGCCCTGGTCTTTGGGTCTCACCGAGACTGGCCCACCTCGCACTAACTTTCACATTGTCTCAGGAAAATTAAAGAAATCCTGAGGGGATTGTGGTCACTGAAATACTGCACCACTACTTCACCATCCTTGACCATGTTCTTTATGGGTGGGGACACAAAAATATAATCAATTGTTGTTCCAACCCCCTACATACAAAAGTAGGGGTCTGCTGTGTACCCACCACTCCCAGGTTGCAGAAGTTCGAAAGACTCAAACTCCTTAGGCCTTTAATCAGAGCCCCACCCCTCGCATTGTGTGATCCCTCGGCTGAATTTATCCTATAATCCTGTTCAAAAGGGTTCTCCGCAGTACTATAGATCCCTTTTTTAGCATTAGAGTCCCCTGACACCACAGCTCAGAGAGCCAGCCCAAGCCCCTCTAGTCTACACTTCCTTTTCTGCAAAACAGAAAAAAGGACTTCAATTTGGCAACCAGAGTCCCAAACAGCATTGTAGAACTTAACCAGTGCAACATTAAATTTGTTTGAAAAGACTACCCAGGTGATTAAAAAGCCTTGATGTTTACATGTAATTTGATAGGCTCTTGCTATTTTGGAAGATCGGATTAGGGTGGCTAAGCCACCTTTAGGGCGACTACCTTGAGACCTTACGGCCAGGACTGTAAATCTTTGAAAGCCATCCCACACTGCCAGCCCATCCAACCAGGTCTCTTGCAGTAAGATGAAATCATAATGTGCCACACACATTAACCAGTTACTGTCCAAAAGCTTAGAATCATACCCTGCTACATCTCATGAGATAAGGCAACACTTCATATTTAAACCATCCGGACCTTCAGTGATCAAGGCATCGGAAGGAGATTCTATCACCCTGTCTATGTGTCTCTGTACATAGCGTCAATCCACACTCTCTAACTCTGGGGAGGTAGAAAAATGATTATCCATACTGTTTTGCTGTAAAACACCCTGCCCTGGGTTAGAATTCCTAGTTGAAGTATCACCACTCAGCTGGGTGTGGTTATACAAAAAAACAAAGGGACCACACCAATCAGCTGGAATGACAAACATTATGACAAAAGGATCCTCTGGGCCAGGCCTGGATATCTACTATTTACAGTCACACAATCCCCATTGCCAACCTTTACCCGGGAACAGGGTCAAGACTGATTCGCATATGGCTGGGTCCAAACTGGAATGGCATGGCAAGCAAAAAAACTGATGGATTAAACCCAGATCTATGACTGGAGATGAATGTTTGATTTGCTCTGCATTCTGTCCATCATCTGTTGTTTTTGCTTTTAACCTTTACCCGAGGCCCAACCCAGTCAATTCTTCTGACAAACAGAATATCCTCAAAATCCTTGCCAAAAAAATCACAGTTTTTACTCAGCTTGTTCTTTAATTGGACAGTGGATTCACTTATGCCTAATGCTAAGGGGGTGACATCAGTGAGCACCACCACATAGAGTGCACAGGCTGGAGGAAGCTCTAAGCATACAAGGGGGGGACCTTTCACCAAGTGTAGGTTTTGAGTCTTGCTACTATCTTGGGTCCCGCCCACACCATCCATGTACCCATTACCGCATGTTCAACCAGACCGCCCCCTACAGTTTGTCTCCGAGGTTGCTGAAAAATCTCCCGAAACAGTCTCCACGCAATGACCAGCGACCTTCAGGATAGGATAGCTTGGGGGATGTTGCGTCTCTATCAGCAGGGGGCTAGGGTTTTCTTTTTGTTGAGGCATTCCCTCAGTCAAACTACTTTGACACCTAGAATCCAAGAGGTCCTCTATGGCAGGAGCCATCCTTGGACACTCTTTACCACTCATCCGGAAAACTGCAGTTTCAAGTGCCCGCAGTTTCTCCATAACCGGGGCCAAACAGGACTCAATCATTTCTTTGAATTTTGGCAATAGATTTTCTAAGCAGAGACCAGGGCACTGATCCATAGGGCCCAGAGTGATTGAATTAGGATTGACAAGCAGGGGCAATTTTGTTTTTTCCCCGGGTCTTTTTGCTGTCTTATTCTTTTTCGGAGGAGGACTGCTGCTGCCTGGCGGAGAAACCATCAAAAGCCTCTTACTCTTCCTTATACCTCCTTCCAAATACTTTGCCCCAGATACCCCTGTTTCTGCTTGTACTGGGGTTTTGGGCAGATCTCCCTGGCCAATCTGAGGATGTCCGTCCTCAAACTCAATAATCCCCAGACCCCCATCCTCTGTAGAAATTTGTTGCCAGTCAACCATCTCCAGTGAAAGTCTCCTTTCTGCCAGGTCAATCTCCCTCATGACTACCCCAACAGCACACACAAGAAAATAATCCAAAGTTGAATTTACTTTCCCCTTTTCCCAAATACAGTTGATGCAACACAACAAAAGAAGGTCCCACACTGCCTTAGAAAAACTCAGTGAGTTGAGCATCACAGGATGAAGTGCTGGGGACCTGGGCCAGGCTGTGAACAAAGGAATTTTACAAAGAGTGCACAGAGGCCACAGGAGGTGAAGAAGACATAGTACACGCGGTACCATCGTTCTCAGGGAAGGCAAGGTCTTACCTCCTCCAAATTGTGTCAGCAGGTCCTATGGACAGTCTATGTCGATGATGTCCACCCTCTGTGTCCTTAGGGCATGCTCGTTGCAGTGAGAGGAGTCCCAGAGTACCGGTCGTCATCTTGGAAGGTGCCTGCTTGGAGCAGGGGAGTGACTCCGTCACTCCACGGGAGATTTCTTTGGTCCTTCTTGTGCAGGATGAAGACAGGGAGTCCACAGAGCGTGCACACTGTGGAAACTGTTGCAGTTGCTGACTTGGAGCTGAGGTTGCTGAAAAAAAGTGTCTCTTGTAGACACTTTGTTGCAGTTACAGTAGAGTTTCTTAGAGAGCAGGCTGAGGTCAGAAGAGTCTGAAGTTGTTGCAGAAATTCCTGAAGGAAACGTACAAGCAGAATCTGAGGAAAACCCACAGGAGAGACCCTAAATAGCCCTGAGAGGGGGAATGGCTACCTTATCAGGTATTGACCTTTCAGGAGGGATTTCTGACATCACCTGCTGGCACTGGCAACTCAGAGCCCTCCAGAGTGCCCCCACACCATGCAAAGCAAGATGTCTGAAGTCTGGGACACACTAGAGGAGCTCTGGGCACCACCCCTGGGGTGGTGATGGACAGGGGAGTGGTCAATCCCCTTCCCTTTGTCCAGTTTCCCACCAGAGCAGGGGAGAAGGAGTTCCTAAACCAGTGTAGACTGGTTCTTGCAAGGAGGGCACCATCTGTGCCCTTCAAAGCATTTCCAGAGGCTGGGAGAGGCTACCCCTTCCCAGCCTGTAACACCTATTTCCAAAGGGAGAGGGTGTAACACCCTGCTCTCAGAGGAAATGCCTTGTTCTGCCTTCCTGGGACTGGGCTGCCCAGACCCCAGGAGGGCAGAACCCTTTCTGTGAGGTAGCAGCTGTAGCTGCAGTGCAAGCCTCAGAGAGCTGGTTTGGCAGTAGTTGGGGTCTGTGGTGGAGCCCCCAGGATGCATGGAATTGGCTCCCCAATACCAGATTTGGAATGGGGGACAATTCCATGATCTTAGACATGTTACATGGCCATATTCGGAGTTACCATTGTGAAGCTACATATTGGTATTGAGCTATATGTAGTGCACGCGTGTAATGGTGTCCCCGTACTCACAAATTAGAGGAAATAGCCCTGAACTATGTCGGGGCATCTTTGCTAGTGCAAGGGTGCCCTCACACTTAGGACTTATAAGTTACTTAAGTGCAGTGAAAATGGCTGTGAAATAGTGTGTGTACTATTTCACGCAGGCTGCAATGGCAGTCCTGTATAAGGATTTGTCTGTGCTCCCTATGGGTGGCAAAATAAATGCTCCAGCCCATATGGATTTCCTGGAACCCCAATGCCCTGGGTACCTAGGTACCATATACTAGGGACTTATAAGGGGGGTCCAGTGTGCCAATTGAAATTGGTAAATGAAGTCACTGGCCTACAGTGACAAATTTAAAAAACAGAGAGAGCATAAGCACTGATGTTCTGGTTAGCAGAGCCTCAGTTAGGCACTACACAGGCATACACATTAGGCCACAAACTATGAGCACTGGGGTCCTGGCTAGCAGGATCCCAGTGAGACAGGCAAAACATACTGACATATAGGTTTTTATCTATGAGCACTAGGGTCCTGGCTAGCAGGATCATAGTGACACCGTAAAAACACACTGACACACACTCACAAACAGGCCAATAGTGTGGGTAACCATGCTAGAAAGAGGCTACTTTCTCACACATAAAGAAAGTGATTAGAACATTTTTTATTTACAATGCCAAAGTTCTGCATGGATGTGAAAGCAAAGCTATTATTAAAGTTTTATTTAAGTTTTCGGACAGGAATGGGGTCAAATGAGAGGCAGGCTTGTGGCTATCAGTTATTCTTCAATATTAGTTTGAGTTTCCCACTCTCAGTCAATTTAAATTTAACCTACAATGTCAAATTGAATGGTTAATAACTTTTTATGGACTGGCTTTGCAGCACAGTTGTCACCAGACAATTATTTGAGAAACAAAGGAGAGGGTGGGCTTTGGCTCCTCCCACATGTTGGCAGTCCGGAGAACAGAATTTGATTGGATTGAAGTTGAATGCTTCCCTGAAAGAGTCCTTGTTTGCTGTGTTTGAAGCCCACAACACAAACTAAATTAATTCTTGAATCAATACCTGAAACACACACCAAACACATGTACCACACTAACCAAATCGATGCCTGAAACAGCAGCCAACCACTCATATCTGCAAGAACTGTCAGCCAATCAATATGTGGCTCTGTAAAACAGGTGAATACCTTTCAAGCTCAGTTATGCAGCACAGATCTGGCAATGGCAAGCCGATCACATGCCATGCTACATTTGTCTCTGCTTAATGAGTGATGGTGGTATCCATCAAATGTCTATTGTTAAAGGTGGGCTGTCCCTCTGCTATGTAAAGCTTGTACAACAAATCTTTTCAATCGCTGCTTTAGGTTCTGAGAGTACAGAGCGCATGGCTGATAAAATTACGTTTAGCACAATGACCACCAGAATTCCTGGCACCAGCCCAAATTGGCTTTTTTCGTGGCTTCCTTCTCTATTCGGAAAAATTTATGTTGCTGTGGTTGCATTCTTTTATATTTCCCATGGCAGATACTGAAGTATTGTCCCCCACCACCTCCATTGTTTCCACATTAATTCTGCCTTCTTCCCTCTATCGCTGACACAACTGGGCTTTTTGATACCTGCTGCATGTTTGCCCAGTGTGAGGTACTAAAGTGTCATTCTTTAAAGATGATGGGCTTTAATTCCCCCTTCACTTGTTCTTTGTATTAATGGCAGAGAAACCTTTCTTTGCTATCTTTCAAGACAGATACATGTGCCCAGAGAGAGGCAGGATGCTTTTTCTTTTAATATCAGGATATAGATTGAGCTCTGCCGTGAAGGGCAAGCCAGGCTTCATCCATCAGCCTGACCTATGTATAGGATTTGGCAACCTCGGTCAGATTGCGGAGCCATAGTACAAGCCATTAGCATTATGAGAACCCCCGCCCCGCACTCACCTTTTGCAGCATTGTTTTTCAGTAGTTGTAAACATTGTTAAATGGTAAGAATAACAGTACTGAAATGAATTATTAAATTACTTACTGGTAATATTCATTACTCCGATTCTTCCTTCCTTGTCCTAATACTTACTCCATAAGTAAATGTGTCCGTTCATCTCCAGCTTTCCATCACTTTACAAGCTATTTCTTTTTGTTTCTTTAACTAAATTAGATAATCTACCCATAAAGATCCTCTCCCTCCTAAACACTTCCTCTTCCTAACTAAGCCCTGGATTAGAGGCTGAAGAAGGCAACAGGATGGGAGGGAGGGTTGCAAGTATTGAGATGAGGAAGAATCAGAGCAATGAAGACTACCGGTAAGTAATCAAAGCATTACCTCCTCATTTCCTTCCTTGTCTCAGTCCTTGCTCTATGAGGTCTACTCAAGCAAAACAACCCTCCTTCAACAGCTGAGAGACCACCAAGAGATTATGTAAAGAAAATAAAAATCCTCTTGACAATTTTCAAGACATAACATGTTCAACAATAAAAGGGCAAATTCCAACCTCCCATTATGAACAGAATAAATAAGAAAAATCCAACATAAACATGGGTGCTATAGAAATATATGGAGCCTAATAGCACCTGAAATCCAAGGCCAAGTGAGAAACCTAGACAAGAAGTAACCTACAAGGCAACTGAAAATAGAGAGAACCAGCACATAGCATAAAACGAAAGCTCAAGAATGAAACTCCTCCCCAATTAGTGAATAGAAACACCAGCCTCAACTGCATTATCTCACAATCTGGATGTCCACAACCCCATGCAGAAAACAAAATTGATACCCAATTTAGTATGAACACTGGTGAGAGCAGGCAAGAATCCCTGAGTTCAAGCAACTCAAAAGCTTCAGTCTTCCAAAATGCGAGAACAGCAGGCAAAATGCGAGAACTGCCCTGCCCAACACTGAGCTGTCAGATGAACAGAAAAACATAGTTCAAAAGGGACATGGATACACAGTGTACCCAACAATTGAAATCTTCACTACCCAGGAGGCATACACTGTGAGTCACCAGATTGGAAGAACTAACTGAAAAGGATGTCAAGAAGCAAAAGAGGACATCACAGAAGAGAAGGACACAAAGAAAGATACCCATGATGTACCCCTAAAGATGTCCCAGGATGAGAATCACAAACTTCCAGTGGACTGTCACTGAACCCTAAATGCCGTGCAAGCTTTGCAAATGAAAAAGCCTCCCCTCAGGAAAGGACACTTGCAAGAGTCCACGAAGAGAGGACCCACTGGACCAGATGGCACCTCTGATCTGAGAGGAGGTGGAATAATCGGCAAGTCTCCCAAAATCGCATCTCCATTTAGAAAACAGATCACCCAAAAAAGAGGTGAAACTGGACGAAGACTTTGTTCGGGAAGGAAAGTCACAAACATGTAAACACTTCAACCAACATGGGTAGCAAACCACAAAGAAGACAATTGTGATCCACACTCCTCCATTGAAGGCTTAGACCCTGCCCAAAAGAGAGCCCCTCAAAAAGAGTCATAGAACCAACCGGAGTCAAGGATTCACCTTTATCATTGTATGAAAGGCATCCCAAGCTCTGTGTCTTCAAAAATAGAGTGGAACAAGTTTAGTGACCCCCTACTCAAGGAGGGACCAAAGGCCATGAAAACAACCCATATCACCTTTCTGATGTGAAAAAAACAGTGGCAATCTGCTGCATTCTTCCCTGAGATGATAGGCACTCTGCCAATGGGCCGGAAATGCCTCCTAAAGGCTGAAAAAAATATCTAGCCCATCTTATAAATACAGACTAACTAGAAAAAACCATGATGAGCATTACAAGGGAAGTTTTCTAAAATTAACTGGAGGAAATTGCAGAGGAGACTAATCCAGCTAGAACTGAGCCCAGGAAGTTCTATTCTCGAGGTATCCATAACCCACTTGTGAAGGAAACCAGAGAAAAGAAAGACTGAATCCGAAAACTCAGATTCTCAGATTTCCCCCTGAAAAAATGTGGAATGTGAAATCCTGTGGGGGCCATGCACGCTGAACAAGGAGAACCAAAAGCGTATTTCAGAAGATAACGGGCTCAGGGTAAAGCCTGGAGCAAATTCCTTTGCTATGCCAATATCCCTTTCATAATCCAGAAAGGCCCCACAGGATGGAAGAGACATCGGATCCACAAGAGCTCACAGGTGACTAAAGAGCAAAGCAATGGTCTAGACTCAAAATTAGTATCCCTGAATTCCCCAGAATACAAAGGAATTGCTGAGGAAAGTAACCAATACTCACTATATATATGTATTATATATATATATATATATGTATATATATATATATATATATATTCGTCCTTGTTTCGCCTTCACGCCAGCCACTTCGTACTTGCGGTGCGCCACAGGCAGGGCGGCGACCCCTCATAAACCATTCAAGACATTGTCCAACACCGCAAGGAATGTATCCCAGGATAGAGAAGCAACGAGCTGTGTCTCAATACAAAAGCATGTCTAATAATTAAACAACAAAAGAAATCCTGACGCGTTTCGGAGCGCCAGCTCCTTGTTCACAGGTTAAACAGAAATTCAATCATTACACTTATTTAAGCCTTCTTAAGACTACAGCAAATGACATAAACAACAGTCTTATACTGATCTCTGACTTTGTGCTGCAAGAGTGTCGGCCATTTTGGAATGGTGTTCTCACTTTATACTACATATTGTTATAAAACGTCTCACATTGTGTTATTAATTCATACTTCCACCAAAAGAAATCAAAATATTGATAAATAAATATACTTATTAATTTATAATACATTTTAAGGTATTAAATTATCATTTGTTCGATTAATATTAAATCAATATTTGGAATACTCATCTAATATATGAGACTAAGTCATCCAGGAATTAAATTATCATTCCAAGATATAATAGCTCCTTGCATTTCAGCAATTCCAGGATTATACCTGATGACCCCTTTCCCTGCGCCCCTTAGCAGCCCCCTACTGCCACCATGTGTGCACCGTATTTAAAATACAGTGCAAAATGGCGCAAGGTAGAGGGCAATAGCGTAATTTCTCATGATGCTATTGTTGTACTATGCAGGAGTAGCACCAAAATATTGGTGCTGCTCCTGCAGAGTCTATAGGGCCCCATTCTAAATAATGGAAGCTCCATTTTAACTCCTGCTCTTGAGCAGGCATTAAAAGTGACGTAAAAAATGGCGCAAGGAAATTTCAGTGATTTCCTTAAGCAATTTTTCCAGCTCCCCTAACTGGGAAATGCCCTTTCTGCATGCATTATGTTTGGTGCAGGCATAATGTAGCGCAAAGGGTTACAGAGTGGCACAATGCATGCATTGTGCCACCCTGTAAATAAGGAGGGATTTTGGCCTTGGGCCATTCTAATGTAAAAAACAATGACATTAATGTGGTGCAAGGTGGTGCTAGGGCATTATTAATACGCCACTTGATTTAATGCAAACGTTCAAGTCTGGTACCCTCCTAAGTCGCTTTAAAAGTAAATGAAAATGGAGCACTGCAACCGTAAATACTCACCCATGGACAGTGCCACTGGTAGTGCTGCACAGTGCCACAATATAGTGAGCGCTACGTAAACACCCTTTGTAATTTCAAATTAACATGATACAGAGTCCCCGCGCGCGATATCCTAGACTTTGTTTGGCACCACCAGCAGCCACTGTAAACTTAACCGAAAGCAGAGTTCCGCACTCATAAAGAAACAGTAATGTGAGTGATGAAAGCGGAGCTTTGCAGCCACAGTGAATAAATAAGTAAATGACATCTTTGCAATCACAAGGAACCCAGAAAGTGTAAGGAATCCATGAAGCCAATGGAGGCACCAAAGCAGCAGCTGTAACCACAAAAACCACAAAGCACAGAAACCATGATTACACAATCTGTTTTTGGCCACACTATGGCCCATATTTATACTTTTTTTGCGCAGCATTTGAGTTTTGGTGCAAAAGCGGAACAAAGTTACAAAATACTATTATATTTTGTATTTGTTCCGCTTTTGCATCACAAAATGATGCAAATGCAGCACAAAAAAGTATAAATATGGGCCTATATGTCACACCAACCACATGAAACCGTTGATGCAATTAATTAAAGTAAGCAGTGATATAAACAGCCACTGAAGCCCCAAAAAACCATGGTGCACTGAAAACCTGATCACCCAACCTTGTTTGGCACCACCAGCGGTTACTGTAACTAAAAATAAAAGCAGTGCTATGCAACCACAGGGAAACCATAAAGTGAGCTCACCCAAGGCAGCCGCTGAAACTACAATAAACACAGAGCATAATATTCTTTATCTGTGTTTGGCAGTACTAGCAGAAACAGTAATCAAAGAAATATAAGTATTACCCTGCAACTGTAATGAATTCAGAAATTGAACAGCACCCTAAGCATGCACTGTAACTACCAAAAACATGGAGCAAAATCAAAACTGTGTTACTTTGCAAAAACAAATGATCATCAGACATGCAGTGCTCAAAGAAGCCTTTCTGTATATCACTCTTGCATAGGAACCACAAGAAACTGCTATGAAACAAAATGGATGTGATTCACTGCGACTGAGATGTAAATACCAAGATGTGGCAGCCCATGCAGCCACTATTGATCTAAATGAAGGTGATGTTTCGCAATTGCCATGTAAATTGTAAGATGCAGTGCCCCCAAGCAGTTGCAATGAAACAAAATGAAAGCGGTGCACTGCAACTGTGATGGAAATACCTAGATGCGCTGCCCCCATGTAGCCACGATGAATCGAGAATGAACACGTGCCCTGCAACTGCAATGTAAAATCCAAACGCGGCACCCCTAGCGACCCCTATTATCCCCTTCACTGCCAGGCCTTTCCCTCCTCAGATGCAAGGCATTTTTAGCCTATTTGGGGCAGTTTGCCCTTAGGCCCTCATAACTTTTTGTCCACATAAGGTACCCACACCAAATTTGCGTCCTTTTTTCCAATATCATTCGAATTCTATAGGTGCCCAGAGTTTGTGGGTTCCCCTGGAGGAGACCAAGAAATTAGCCAAAATACAGCGAAAATGTCATTTTAAAAAACAAAATGGGGAAAAAGGGGTGCAGAAGAAAGCTTGTGTTGTTTTCTCTAAAAATGCCATCAACAAAAGGTTTGCGGTGCCAAAATCACCATCTTTCCAGCTTTTAGGAACAGGCCCACTTGAATCAGAAACCACATTTTTCAACACAATTTTGGCATTTTACTATTTTTTGTGCTTTCAGCCTCCTTCTAGTAAGTGACAAGGAGCTCCAAACAATTGATGTGAAGGTCCAACTCCATCCAGGACCAACGACCCCCTGTGGACACTGGGCCCCAGTGAGACCCCCACTCCCAAGGTGCTGACAATAGGCCAAACGGAAGGACTTTGTACTCATAGCATCGCCCGTCCCATAGGAACTGGAGAAACCAATGATGAGGAGGAAAAATCATGATGGTCAAGTAAGCATCCCTTGAGTCTAAACAAACCATCCAGTCCCTTTCCAGAAGGATGTCTCTTAACAAGTGAATGACCTCCATTTTGAAGTGGTGATGAATCCATTGAATTCTTTGAGGTTCAAGAGCTGGGAGGGAGAACTGCTGTACAAATCAGATTTGTAGTCCTGGATGGTCTCTAGAACCCAAGAATCCTGAGTGATCCTGCACCAAGCATGTAGGAAAGACCCAGTCCTGCTCCCCCATAATAACTTATGAGCTGAAATTAGGCTCACCTGCAGATCCTGTTTCCTGGGAATAGACCTGATTCCCTCTGGGCTACCCTCTCCAGAATCTGGAGTGGCCAGCTCTAGGAGGGGAAGGGTAGAAAGTGGACAAGAAAGAACTGGAGTCTTGGAAACTCCCTCTGCACTGCTGATAATAACCTCATTGAGGGCCCTGGTTGTAGTTGCGGCCAAAGGAACACTCTCTGTAGCTTGTGGCCCATCAAAAAGGGGGGGTTCAGCACCCTCCTAATCGAACCCTCGGAATTGTCCAGATTGAAGTACGTAACTGCAAATTTAGAAAGCTCCTTGAGGAAATAAGAACCAAAGATCAATCACTGGGCCAAGGGTCCAGACTCTGATGAGGCGAGATCCGCTAGTTTGAGGTCCATCTTTACAAAATGGAGGGACGACACTCGCTAGAAATCATACAGTTAGCGTTCCCTAAGAAACAGAGGGTCCTTTGAGCCCAACACAAAAGAACATCTGGGTCAATGGAATTTCCTGATTCTTTAGCTTGAATCTGCAGCTCCAGGATCTTTGTTAGGGGTACAGCCACATCCAGGACCTTGTCCTGGCATCCGAGCAATGCAAGGTCAATGCCCTTCCTGGGATCCTTTGAGAATATTTTAAGATGAGTGACCTGGGTAGGGTCAAGTTCTGGCATCATCAACTTGGAAGAAAAATACGGTCTGGGGCATTCAGATCTTAGCTGAGAACAAATCTATTTCTCGAACCCATGGCAAATATGGGACTCTACATAATCTTCCACTTCGGCAGGAGGAATCCAAAGGGTAGACTTGGGATGGATTATGTCTCCTGGCTCACAGGTAAGGGCATCTTCAGGGTGATGCATCTGCTTCTTATGCTTACGGGGAGGAACATCCCCCTAGTCAGAGGTATGGGTGGATGAGGAGGAATCCGATTCCTCACGTGACTTGGTCTTTGGGGTGGAAGAGGAGGCGCTGTAGTCATGCTCTTTGGCCAGAGACCTAATAAGTCACTCAAGGTCAGCTGAATTCTGATTTCTATCCACCTTGGGAGCCTGGGAACTGTGAGACAGGGAGGATTCCTCGCTACCCTGATCCCCTAAGGAGGGCATCCAACCCTGTTGCTCAGCAAAGCCGAATAGATGATGCTTAATATGCCGAACAGCCTGGGCCAAGGCTTCATTTACTGGCTGCCAAACACCAGCATCCAAGGCATAGACAAGGTCCTGTTCAAAAGATCCAGAAGGATCATTAAAATAATATTCATTACCCATCTCCTCAATATGTGCAGCTATGTTGACAGAAATGGAGTCCAATAAACTCTAAAGGAGCAGTCAGGGGAGGTAATCAGTTCAAAAGGGCAGGCAAACCAATCAAACCCTGCAAGCCAGGGTGCATAGCATTTAAATTTAATTTTAGATGTGAGGGAGCCCTGCACACAGATAATGGGCAAAGTCTATTGCTTAACATTATTAATGAATGACTGAGCAGCCAAATATCTATGCCATATGAGAAATATTGGCTATATCATAAAATCTGAAAATAATGTGTCAGGTATTCTGCCCAGTACCTTTCTCTGCCAGCAGCAGTCCCATCAAATATCCTGTGAAAGAAAATTAAATACACTATCATATCTTCCATTATGTGCTTTTATGATGCCATTAAACACCTCTGTATCTCTTAGAATTCCAAGTGGGCTACCAACAAAACAGGCTGCTACTCTATCTGCGAGCCTGCCAGGGATATTTGTGTAAATAGTCTAGGGTGTTACGATTTTTGTACACAATTTTCAATAAGGTTTCATGTTGCTGCTACAGTGGTGCTCTACTCTCTCTTTTTCTGTCAGTGAGGCTCTGTGGCAATCCATTGTCTGCAGTACCTCTCCCAGGCTGGTGTATGTGCTGCCTATGTGCAGGGTGTGCTGTGAGTGACTGCTGGATGAACAGTGAGTAACTGATAGATAGGAGTGGCAGGTGAGTGATGGATGAGTTTAAGGTGAGTAGTGGGTCTGTGCAAGATGAGTGGTATATGAGAGATGTAGGGTGGAAGGTGTTTGAATCAAGGGTGCCCAGTTTAATTGTAAGGTAAGAGGTGGTAGAGCAGTGCATGAGTGCTGCCTCATCAAAGTGGGTGGTACATGAATGCTGGTTAAATGAGAGGAAAGTGCCTTACTGCAGAGTGATTGGTGTGTGGTGAGTGCAGACTGAAGAGTGTGTGTGTGTGAAGGATGAGAAGTGTGTGTTCAGTGTGAGCAGTGGATGTGCAGGGTGAGGGCTGTGCAAGTGCATGGTGGGCAGTAAGTGTGCAGAGTGAAAGATATTATCATGTATAAATTAAGAGCAATTTCAGTTCAGGGTGGGAAAAGTGGGTGGAGGGTAAGAGGTGCATGAGGACTGGGTGAAGGGTGTGCCAGTGGTGTCTGAGTACAACATGAGTGTTGTTTGAGTGCAAATTGATCAGTACTTGAGTTGCAGGATGAGCGATGATTGTTTGCCAAGTGAGTGGTATCTGAGTGCTGATTAAGAGTAGGGGTGAGTGGTTAGCTCCACTCCACTTGTGGGGTTCAGTTCACAGAGTTCTCAGAGTGCTCAGAGCACGGAGTTTGGCAAAAACTCCACCCACGCCTCAGGGTGGAGTTTATCAGGTACTATTCCTAGAGCCACCCGCTCTTGCCAGAGTGCCAAGCTGATCTTCTAGAGTATAGGATAGCCCGGAGGCTGCATGCAGCCCTCCTGACCTTTTCATGCAGCCCCCTTGTCTAGGGCAGCACTGGGCTGCTGTTTTCTCCAATCAGGGCTAACATAAAAAATATGTTAAACATACATCAAAGCACAGATGTGTAGGAAAGTACCATCTTGCCTGGCATGTTACCCCCATATTTCACTGTATATATGTTGTTTTAGTTGTATGTGTCACTTCGACCCTGCCAGCCAGGGCCCCAGTGCTCAGAAGTGTGCCCTGTATGTGTTCCCTGTGTGATGACTAACTGTCTCACTGAGGCTCTGCTAACCAGAACCTCAGTGGTTATGCTCTCTCTTTGCTTTCCAAATTGTCACTAACAGGCTAGTGACAATTTCACCAATTCACATTGCCATACTGTAACACCCTTATAATTCCCTAATATATGGTACTTAGGTACCCAGGGTATTGGGGTTCCAGGAGATCCCTATGGGCTGCAGCATTTCTTTTGCCACCCATAGGGAGCTCTGACAATTCTTACACAGGCCTGCCACTGCAGCCTGAGTGAAATAACGTCCACGTTATTTCACAGCCATTTACCACTGCACTTAAGTAACTTATAAGTCACCTATATTTCTAACCTTTACCTGGTAAAGGTTGGGTGCTAAGTTACTTAGTGTGTGGGCACCCTGGCACTAGCCAAGGTGCCCCCACATCGTTCAGGGCAAATTCTCCGGACTTTGTGAGTGCGGGGACACCATTACAAGCGTGCACTGGACATAGGTCACTACCTATGTACAGCGTCACAATGGTAACTCCGAACATGGCCATGTAACATGTCTAAGACCATAAAATTGTCACCCCAATGCCATTCTGGCATTGTGGAGACAATTCCATGATCCCGGAGTCTCTAGCACAGACCCGGGTACTGCCAAACTACCTTTCCCGGGGTTTCATTTCAGCTGCTGCTGCTGCCAACCCCTCAGACAGGTTTCAGCCCTCCTGGGGTCCAGCCAGGCTTGGCCCAGGAAGGCAGAACAAAGGACTTCCTCAGAGAGAGGGCGTTAAACCCTCTCCCTTTGGAAAAACTGGACAAAGGAAAGGGGAGTGACCACTCCCCTGACCTGCACCTCCCAGGGGAGGTGCCCAGAGCTCCTCCAGTGTGCTCTAGACCTCTGCCATCTTGGAAACAGAGGTGCTGCTGGCACACTGGACTGCTCTGAGTGGCCAGTGCCAGCAGGTGACGTCAGAGACTCCTTCTGATAGGCTCTTACCTGTCTTGCTAGCCTATCATCCTTCCTAAGTAGCCAAACCTCCATTTCTGGCTATTTAGGGTCTCTGCTTTGGGGAATTCTTTAGATAACAAATGCAAGAGCTCATCAGAGTTCCTCTGCATCTCTCTCTTCACCTTCTGCCAAGTAATCGACCGCTGACTGCTCAGGAAGTCTGCAAAACCGCAATGAAGTAGCAAAGACGACTACTGCAACCTTGTATCGCTGATCCTGCCGCCTTCTCGACTGTTTTCCTGGTGGTGCATGCTGTGGGGGTAGTCTGCTTCCTCTCTGCACTAGAAGCTCCGAAGAAATCTCCTGTGGGACGACGGAATCCTCCCCCTGCAACCGAAGGCACCAAAAGAACTGCATCACCGGTCCTCTGGGTCCCCTCTCATCATGACGAGCGTGGTCCCTGGAACTCAGCAACTCTATCCAAGTGACTCCCACAGTCCAGTGACTCTTCAGTCCAAGTTTGGTGGAGGTAAGTCCTTGCCTCCCCATGCTAGACTGCATTGCTGGGTACCGCGTGATTTGCAGCTGCTCCGGCTCCTGTGCACTTTTCCAGGATTTTCTTTGTGCACAGCCAAGCCTGGGTCCCCGACACTCTAACCTGCAGTGCACAACCTCCTGAGTTGTCCTCCGGCGTCGTGGGATCTCCTTTTGTGACTTCGGGTGATCTCCAGTTCACTCTTCTTTGCAGTGCCTGTTCCGGCACTTCTGCAGGTGCTGCCTGCTTCTGTGAGGGCTCACTATCTTGCTGGGCGCCCCCTCTGTCTCCTCACACAATTGGTGACATCCTGGTCCCTCCTGGGCCACAGCAGCATCCAAAAACTCTAACCGCAACCTTTGCAGCTAGCAAGGCTTGTTTGCGGTATTTCTGCATGGGAATACCTCTGCAAGCTTCTTCACGATGTGGGACATCCATCCTCCAAAGGGGAAGTTCCTAGTCCTCTTCGTTCTTGCAGAATCCACAGCTTCTACCATCCGGTGGCAGCTTCTTTGCATCCTCAGCTGGCATTTCCTGGGCATCTGCCCAATCTCGAATTTTGTCGCAACTCTTGGACTTGGTCTCCTTGTTCCACAGGTACTTTTATCCGGAAATCCATCGTTGTTGCATTGCTGGTGTTGGTCTTCCTTGCAATATTCCCCTATCACGACTTCTGTGCTCTTTGGGGAACTTGGGTGCACTTTACACCTACTTTTCAGGGTCTTGGGGTGGGCTATTTTTCTAACCCTCACTGTTTTCTTACATTCCCAGCGACCCTCTACAAGCTCACATAGGTTTGGGGTCCATTCGTGGTTCGCTTTCCACTTTTGGAGTATATGGTTTGTGTTGCCCCTATACCTATGTGCTCTCTCATTGCAATCTATTGTGACTGTACATTGTTTGCATTGCTTTCTATTGCTATTACTGCATATTTTTGGTATTGTGTACATATATCTTGTGTATATTTGCTATCCTCATACTGAGGGTACTCACTGAGATACTTTTGGCATATTGTCATAAAGATAAAGTACCTTTATTTTTTGTGTATTTGTGTATTGTGTTTTCTTATGATATTGGGCATATGACACCAGTGGTATAGTGGGAGCTTTGCATGTCTCCTAGTTCAGCCTGAGCTGCTCTGCTAAGCTACCCTTTTCTATCAGCCTAAGCTGCTAGAACACCTCTTTTACACTAATAAGGGATAACTGGACCTTGGGCAGAGTGTAAGTACCCCTTGGTACCACTACAAACCAGGCCAGCCTCCTACATTGGTTGTGCAGCGGTGGGATAAGTACTTGCAAATACTTACCACTTTGTCATTTTGTACTTTTCATAAGAGAAAAATATACAGAACAAGTTCAGTGTATGTACACCTAACCAAAAAGTTCAGCTTTTCTTACTCTATTGCTAAGTGCTGCAAAGTAACTCTAAACTTTCAAAAAGTTTCCTAAAAGTTGAAAAAGTTTTTTTCTGTTTCCTTAAAAAGTTCTGAAACTTTTTCTTTCTTTTTCTGTCCCTTAAAACTTTTTCTATCATGTCTGGTACAGGTCCTACTCTTGATCTGGCCAGCACTGATTATGACCACCTTAGGTGGAAAGGTGCAAGGAGTCTCTGCATTGATAGAGGTTTAGGGGTAGGGAAGAATCCCTCTAGAGAATTGTTGATTAATATGCTCATTGAAAATGATAAGGCCTTAGGTGGCACATCAGGTGAGAAATTAGCAGATGGTTCACACTCTGATTCTGGGGTAGCCCCAGTAAGAATGTTAGATGTTATTCTTTCCAACCTGCCCCTTAGCAGGCCACCTAGCATCACTGGTACTAATGTGAGCTCTCATCACAGTAGGGGTTTCACTCCTGCAGGCCAGGTTGTTTGAGTGCCAACTATTAGGGACAGGTCTCCCTCTGTTCATTCACACCATTCTTCTGTGTCTTAGCATGCCCAACCCACCCAACCTGATGACAGAATGTTAGAAAGGGAGCTCAATAGATTGAGAGTGGAAGAGACCAGGCTGAAGCTTAAACAGCAACAGCTGGCTCTAGACAGGGAAACTTTAGACTTAGAAAAAGAAAGGCAGAGGTTGGGGTTTGGACCCCATGGTGGCAGCAGCAATATTACAGATAGTAATCCTGTGAAAGAGCATGATTCTAGGAATCTGCACAAGATAATTTCCCCTTATTGGGAGGGGGGTGACATTAACAAGTGGTTTGCTGCACTTGAGAGGGCCTGTGTTGTACAGGGGGTCCCTCAAAGGCAGTGGGATGCTATCCTATGGCTATCTTTCAGTGGAAAGGGTAGGGATAGGCTCCTTACTGTGAAGGAAAGTGATGCCAATAATTTTACAGTTTTAAATGCACTCCTGGATGGTTATGGCTTAACCACTGAACAGTACAGGATTAAGTTCAGAGAAACCAAAAAGGAGTCTTCACAAGACTGGGTAGACTTTGTTGACCACTCAGTGAAGGCCTTGGAGGGGTGGTTACATGGCAGTAAAGTTTCTGACTATGAAAGCCTGTATAACTTAATCCTGAGAGAGCATATTCTTAATAACTGTGTGTCTGATTTGTTACACCAATATCTAGTGGACTCAGATCTGACCTCCCCCAAGAATTGGGAATGAAGGCAGACAAATGGGTCAGAACAAGAGTGAAGAGAAAAGTTCATACAGGGGGTGACAAGGATGGCAAGAAGAAGGATGGTAAGTCTTCAGACAAGGGTGTGGACAAATCTAAAAATGAGTCTTCATCAGGCCCACAAAAACACTCTGGTGGGGGTGGTGGGTCCAAATCCTCTTCTAATCAAGTAAAGAAACCATGGTGCTATTTTTGTAAAGTAAAAGGCCATTGGACAACTGATGCCAGTTGTCCAAAGAAAAGCACCAAGCATCCCACTACCACAACCTCTGCTGCTACACCTAGTGCCCCTGGTAATAGCAGTGGTGGTGGGAGCAAACCTACTAATAGCCAATCCAAGGGAGTAGCTGGGCTCACTTTTGGTAATTTAGTTGGGGTTGGTCTTGTTAGGGAGACCAGAGAGACTGTGTTAGTCTCTGAAGGTGCCATTGATTTGGCTATCTTGGTTGCTTGTCCCCTTAGTATGGATAAGTACAAGCAACTTCCCCTAATAAATGGTGTTGAGGTTCAGGCCTACAGGGACACAGGTGCCTGTGTTACCATGGTAATAGAGAAACTGGTCAACCCTGAACAACACCTACTTGGTCACCAGTACCAAGTGACTGATGCTCATAACAACACTCTTAGCCACCCCATGGCTGTTGTGAATCTCAACTGGGGGGGAGGGGGTTACTGGTCCAAAGAAAGTTGTGGTTGCCTCAGATTTCCCTGTAGACTGTCTACTAGGGAACAATTTAGAGACATCAGCTTGGGCAGAAGTGGAGTTGGAGGCTCATGCAGCAATGCTGGGCATTCCTGGGCATATTTTTGCTTTGACAAGGGCTCAGGCCAAAAAGCAAAAAGGACAGGGTCACTTGGATCCTGGAACAATGGACCAAGTGCTCCCTAAAGCTAGGGTTAGTAAAGGTAAATCACTACCTACTATCCCTCCCTTTACAGATGATTCAACTTCTGAGGAAGAAGAATTTCCCCCCTGTGCAGAACCTTCACCAGAGGAGCTGGAAGCAGACACTGATGAGCTTTTGGGTGGAGGGGGGCCTGCCAGGGAGGAGCTGAGTGTGGCACAGCAGACCTGTCCCACACTAGAGGGTCTAAGACAGCAAGCTGTCAAACAGCAAAATGGGGATGTCAGTGACTCTCACAGAGTTTACTGGGAGGACAACCTCTTGTATACAGATGCAAGGGACCCAAAACCTGGAGCTGCCAGGAGATTGGTTATTCCCCTGCAATACAGAGAGTTCCTCCTAACTCTAGCCCACGACATTCCCTTGGCTGGACATTTAAGGCAGATGAAAACATGGGACAGGCTTGTCCCCCTGTTTCATTGGCCTAGAATGTCAGAGGACACAAAGGAATTTTGTAAGTCCTGTGTCACCTGTCAAGCCAGTGGCAAAACAGGTGGCACCCCAAAGGCTCCCCTTATTCCACTGCCTGTGGTTGGGGTTCCCTTTGAAAGGGTAGGGGTTGACATAGTTGGCCCCCTTGAGCCTCCTACTGCTTCAGGCAATAGGTTTATCTTGGTGGTAGTGGACCATGCCACAAGATATCCTGAAGCAATTCCTCTAAGGACCACTACAGCTCCGGCAGTGGCAAAGGCCCTCCTGGGAATCTTTTCCAGGGTGGGTTTCCCAAAAGAGGTGGTATCAGACAGGGGTAGTAACTTTATGTCTGCATACTTAAAGGCCATGTGGAAGGAAGGTGGTGTAACATACAAATTCACCACACCTTATCATCCACAAACAAATGGACTGGTTGAGAGGTTTAACAAAACTCTCAAAGGAATGATAATGGGACTCCCTGAAAAACTCAGGAGGAGATGGGATCTCCTGTTACCTTGCCTCCTTTTTGCTTACAGGGAGGTACCCCAAAAAAGAGTGGGCTTCAGCCCCTTTGAACTCCTATTTGGACACCCTGTAAGAGGTCCTCTAACACTTGTAAAGGAGGGTTGGGAACAACTTTAAAAGCTCCAAAGCAAGACATAGTGGACTATGTACTTGGCCTAAGATCCAGTATGGCTGAGTATATGAAAAAGGCCAGCAAAAACCTTCAGGCCAGCCAAGAGCTCCAAAAGCAATAGCATGACCAGAAGGCTGTTCTGATTCAGTACCAACCAGGGCAGAAAGTGTGGGTCTTGGAGCCTGTGGCCCCAAGAGTACTCCAAGACAAATGGAGTAGACCCCACCTTATTGTTGAAAAGAAGGGAGAAGTCACCTACTTGGTTGACTTAGGCACTGCCAGGAGTCCCCTTAGGGTTCTCCATGTCAATTGCCTGAAACCCTACTATAACAGGGCTGATCTCACCCTGCTCATGGCAACAGATAAAGGACAGGAAGAAGAGAGTGACCCTCTCCCTGATCTCTTCTCTTCCACAGAACAAGATGCTCTAGTGGAAGGTGTAGTTTTAGCAGATTGTCTTACTGCTGAGCAGAAAGACCACTGCATAAATCTCCTGGGTCAGTTTTCTGAACTCTTTTCTACTGTGCCAGGCACCACTTCTTGGTGTGAGCACACTATAGGTACTGGAGACAGCTTGCCTGTCAAAAGTAAGATCTATAGGCAGCCTGACCATGTCAGGGACTGCATAAAACAAGAAGTTCAGAAAATGGTTGAACTGGGAGTGGTTGAGCACTCTGAAAGTCCATGGGCCTCTCCTGTGGTACTTGTACCAAAACCTCATTCCAAAGATGGGAAAAGGGAAATTAGATTTTGTGTGGATTACAGAGGTCTCAACCAGGTAACTAAAACTGATGCTCACCCTATACCCAGGACAGATGAGCTAATAGATACACTGGCATCTGCCAAGTATCTAAGCACCTTTGATTTGACTGCAGGGTGTTGGCAGATCAAGTTATCAGAGGATGCTAAAGCAAAAACTGATTTTTTGACTATTGGAGGGCACTAACAATTCACAGTAATGCTATTTGGTTTGAAAAATGCACCTGCCACTTTTCAGAGGTTGGTGAATGCAGTTCTGCAAGGGTTGGAGGCTTTTAGTGCAGCATATCTAGATGATATAGCTGTCTTTAGCTCCACCTGGGATGATCACCTGTTCCACCTGTGGAAAGTTTTGGAGGCCCTGCAAAAGGCAGGCCTCACTATCAAGGCTTCAAAGTACCAGATAGGGCAGGGGAAAGTGGTTTATCTGGGACACCTTGTAGGTGGAGAACAGATTGCACCACTTCAGGGGAAAATCCAAACTATCATAGATTGGGTTCCCCCTACAACTCAGACCCAGGTGAGAGCCTTCTTAGGCCTCACTGGGTATTACAGGAGATTCATAAAGAACTATGGCTCCATAGCAGCCCCTCTTAATGACCTCACTTCAAAGAAAATGCCTAAAAAGGTATTGTGGACAGCTAACTGTCAGAAAGCTTTTGAGGAGCTGAAACAGGCCATGTGCTCTGCACCTGTCCTAAAAAGCCAATGTTACTCCAAGAAATTCATTGTTCAAACTGATGCATCTGAATTAGGGGTAGGGGCAGTCTTGTCACAACTCAATTCTGAGGGCCAGGATCAACCTGTTGCTTTTATCAGCAGGAGGTTGACCCCTAGAGAAAAGCATTGGTCTGCCAAAGAGAGGGATGCCTTTGCTGTAGTCTGGGCACTGAAGAAGTTGAGGCCATACCTGTTTGGCACTCGCTTCATTGTTCAGACAGACCACAAACCTCTACTTTGGCTAAAACAAATGAAAGGTGAAAACCCTAAATTGTTGAGGTGGTCCATATCTCTACAGGGAATGGACTATACAGTGGAACATAGACCTGGGAGTACCCACTCAAATGCAGATGGACTCTCCAGATATTTCCACTTAGACAATGTAGACTCATCAGGTCATGGCTAGTCTTAATGTCCTTCGTTTGGGGGGGTGGGGGTGTTGTGTAGGAAAGTACCATCTTGCCTGGCATGTTACTCCCATATTTCACTGTATATATGTTGTTTTAGTTGTATGTGTCACTGGGACCCTGCCAGCCAGGGCCCCATTGTTCATAAGTGTGCCCTGTATGTGTTCCCTGTGTGATGACTAACTGTCTCACTGAGGCTCTGCTAACCAGAACCTCAGTGGTTATGCTCTCTCTTTGCTTTCCAAATTGTCACTAACAGGCTAGTGACCAATTTCACCAATTCACATTGGCATACTGGAACACCCTTATAATTCCCTAGTATATAGTACTGAGGTACCCTGGGTATTGGGGTTCCAGGAGATCCCTATGGGCTGCAGCATTTCTTTTGCCACCCATAGGGAGCTCTGACAATTCTTACACAGGCCTGCC
Organism: Pleurodeles waltl; assembly: GCF_031143425.1. Taxonomy (NCBI): domain Eukaryota; kingdom Metazoa; phylum Chordata; class Amphibia; order Caudata; family Salamandridae; genus Pleurodeles; species Pleurodeles waltl. Next base: position 1,851,374,943 of record NC_090440.1, read on the forward strand.
ACTGCAGCCTGAGTAAAATAACGTCCACGTTATTTCACAGCCATTTACCACTGCACTTAAGTAACTTATAAGTCACCTATATGTCTAACCTTTACCTGGTAAAGGTTGGGTGCTAAGTTACTTAGTGTGTGGGTACCCTGGCACTAGCTAAGGTGCCCCCACATTGTTCAGGGCAAATTCCCTGGACTTTGTGAGTGCGGGGACACCATTACACACGTGCACTGGACATAGGTCACTACCTATGTACAGCGTCACAATAGTAACTCCGAACATGGCCATGTAACACGTCTAAGATCATGGAATTGTCACCTGAATGCCATTCTGGCATTGGGGAGACAATTCCATGATCCCCCAAGTCTCTAGGACAGACCTGGGTACTGCCAAACTACCTTTCCCGGGGTTTCACTGCAGCTGCTGCTGCTGCCAACCCCTCAGACAGGTTTCTGCCCTCCTGGGGTCCAGCCAGGCTTGGACCAGGAAGGCAGAACAAAGGACTTCCTCAGAGAGAGGGTGTTACACCCTCTCCCTTTGGAAAAAGGTGTCAGGGCTGGGGAGGAGTAGCCTCCCCCAGCCTCTGGAAATGCTTTGATGGGCACAGATGGTACCCATCTCTGCATAAGCCAGTCTACACCGGTTCAGTGATCCCCCAGCCCTGCTCTGGCGCGAAACTGGACAAAGAAAAGGGGAGTGACCACTCCCCTGACCTGCACCTCCCAGGGGAGGTGCCCAGAGCTCCTCCAGTGTGCTCCAGCCCTCTGCCATCTTGGAAACAGAGGTGCTGCTGGCACACTGGACTGCTCTGAGTGGCCAGTGCCAGCAGGTGACGTCAGAGACTCCTTCTGATAGGCTCTAACCTCCTTTTCTGGCTATTTAGGGTCTCTGCTTTGGGGAATTCTTTAGATAACGAATGTAAGAGCTCATCAGAGTTCCTCTGCATCTCTCTCTTCACCTTCTGCCAAGGAATCGACCGCTGACTGCTCAGGAAGCCTGCAAAACTGCAACAAAGTAGCAAAGACGACTACTGCAACCTTGTATCGCTGATCCTGCCGCCTTCTCGACTGTTTTCCTGGTGGTGCATGCTGTGGGGGTAGTCTGCCTCCTCTCTGCAATAGAAGCTCCGAAGAAATCTCCCGTGGGACGATGGAATCCTCCCCCTGTAACCGCAGGCACCAAAAGAACTGCATCACTGGTCCTCTGGGTCCCCTCTCATCACAACGAGCGTGGTCCCTGGAACTCAGCAACTCTGTCCAAGTGACTCCCACAGTCCAGTGACTCTTCAGTCCAAGTTTGGTGGAGGTAAGTCCTTGCCTCCCCACGCTAGACTGCATTGCTGGGTACGGCGTGATTTGCAGCGGCTCCGGCTCCTGTGCACTCTTCCAGGATTTCCTTTGTGCACAGCCAAGCCTGGGTCCCCGACACTCTAACCTGCAGTGCACAACCTCCTGAGTTGTCCTCCGGCGTCGTGGGATCTCCTTTTGTGACTTCTGGTGAGCTCCAGTTCACTCTTCTTTGTAGTGCCTGTTCCAGCACTTCTGCGGGTGCTGCCTGCTTCTGTGAGGGCTCCCTATCTTGCTGGGCTCCCCCTCTGTCTCCTCACACAATTGGTGACATCCTGGTCCCTCCTGGGCCACAGCAGCATCCAAAAACCCTAACCACGACCCATGCAGCTACCAAGGCTTGTTTGTGGTCTTTCTGCGTGGGAACACCTCTGCAAGCTTTTTCACGATGTGGGACATCCATCCTCCAAAGGGGAAGTTCCTAGTCCTCTTCGTTCTTGCAGAATCCACAGCTTCTACCATCCGGTGGCAGCTTCTTTGCATCCTCAGCTGGCATTTCCTGGGCATCTGCCCAATCTCGACTTTGTCGCAACTCTTGGACTTGGTCCCCTTGTTCCACAGGTACTCTCGTCCGGAAATCCATCGTTGTTGCATTGCTGGTGTTGGTCTTCCTTGCAGAATTCCCCTGTCACGACTTCTGTGCTCTTTGGGGAACTTAGGTGCACTTTATACCTACTTTTCAGGGTCTTGGGGTGGGCTATTTTTCTAACCCTCACTGTTTTCTTACAGTCCCAGCGACCCTCTACAAGCTCACATAGGTTTGGGGTCCATTTGTGGTTCGCTTTCCACTTTTGGAGTATATGGTTTGTGTTGCCCCTATACCTATGTGCTCTCATTACAATCTATTGTGACTGTACATTGCTTGCATTGCTTTCTATTGCTATTACTGCATATTTTTGGTATCGTGTACATATATCTTGTGTATATTTGCTATCCTCATACTGAGGGTACTCACTGAGATACTTTTGGCATATTGTCATAAAAATAAAGTACCTTTATTTTTAGAACATCTGTGTATTGTGTTTTCTTATGATATTGTGCATATGACACCAGTGGTATAGTGGGAGCTTTGCATGTCTCCTAGTTCAGCCTAAGCTGCTCTGCTAAGCTACCCTTTTCTATCAGCCTAAGCTGCTAGAACACCTCTTCTACACTAATAAGGGATAACTGGACCTGGTGCAGAGTGTAAGTACCCCTTGGTACCATTACAAACCAGGCCAGCCTCCTACAATATTTATAAGTTAACTGAAGTTAAAGAAGGAAGTAATTATGATGTCCTGCACCACTTAACTTCAGGAACACCTTAATTTTTAGACATCTTGCAACATGTCAAAATGTGACAATGTCTTTTCAAAATTCAAAAACTGTTCTTCATTAACAGGCAGAAGTGTTTCACTTTATTACATCAGATTATGCACTGAGAAGAAGTTTTTAAACATGAATTTAGGAACATTCACTCTTCCCTCAAACCTGACAACAATGCCAATAGTGAACTAAGAGGCAAGTCAGTTGTTATTTGTACTCTTTGGGGGGCCAGAGTTTTTCTTGTACATGAACAACAATATAGTTTATTAAATCAAACACACAAGAAGGTTTCGTACGGTGCACATCCTGAAGTCATGTATGTTGAAGTTCTCTTATATGCAATAGTGAAGAAAAAAGAGGGAAAATTAGCAGTAGAATGTACGTGGAGGGGAACAAGAGACTGACTGTGAATCTACACCTGAAAACTAAAGCACTTAAGACAGCAAGTTACAATGTGGGAACCTTGCTTTGGCTGTACCCAGTTGGTGCCTTTGCGTTCCCAAAACAACAGACGTGCCTCTGAGCCTCTTCTGCACTCCCTACAAGACTGTCAACTGATGAAGTGGTGCTTCCTGGTATTTGCAGTCCTCTCAATGTGTGTGAACGGGAGGCCAGAGTCTGGTTGCACCAGCTTTTGTGCTGCCATGCCCAGAGGGCCATCACTAACATCAGCGTGGACGACAATGGGAGAGGTATGTTCTGTGTCCTTTTCATTCACAAATCATTTGATTCTATTCCCAGCTGCTTGTGGATACTCTGTGTTACATGAGGGTGTATGTAATGATTGTTCAATTCCTGGCATACTAGGCCTCTAGTGTTGTACCCACAATTGTGAAACGTTATTCATGTGTAGGGGAGGCCATAAATCACCACAGTCACATGCAATCAGCATAAAATGATTTTGGCAAAATGCACATGACAGGAGATAAATAATGATTAGTGCATGTAAGTACTGCACTCTCTGCGGTTATCTTCAAATGTCATGTAAGGTTCAAAGCAAATATTTTCTAATAGATATTGAAAACAGCCAACTGCATTTAAGAATCTGGTCCTGTTCATGTTTCTGTAATCATGTTATGTCTGTTTGGTTTAGAATGATTTACTGGCATCAAATTGATATCAGTCTTAAAATTACAGAACGTACAATTAGGTGCAACTATAAAAACAATAAGTAATACAGGCACCTTGACTTTTTAAAACTATTTCCATACACAAGATACAAGATGGCTGTCAATACTTCCTTGTTGAAGTGTTGTCAGCCAATCAGAACTCATCACGGTAACAGCTGGATCCGTGGAGATGCCCATGTCTAGATATCTAAATTTTTTAGCGTATAACTATATATATATATATATATGTATATATATATATATATATATATGTATATGTATATATATATATATATATATATATATATATATATATATATATATATATATATATATATATATATTACCTAGTTGCAGTTGCCACTAGGTAGTTAGAGTTAGGACGTAGTTTCTATAAAGCATTTTTTCACTTGCTTATATCCTTCGGTGCCGTATGACGAATCTTCACAAAACTGTCCAAAAATATTAGCCAGTCATGTCAGCTCTGTCTGTAAATTTTCAGGGTGATTCATTTAGGGGGGGGGGTGAGAAAAACTGGCTGTCTCAAAATATAATTTACCCATTAATTTTTCTGTAGGGATTGTGAATATTGATAGAGTCTTAACTACTAGACAAAATTGCACCAAATTTGGCAGAAAGATAGGTTTTGGTCCTGAAGGAAACCTTTTTTATTATTTTTGTGTAAATCCATACGGTAGTTTTTGAGAAATTAAGGGGAAAACTAATTTGTATATATAGGGAAACAAATGACTCGCCACCCCTCCCGAACTTGTGCAGAGATCGAATTGGCTGTCAACACTTTAAACAGAAAGTGTTTGGCAGTCATCTCAGGATTCGGTAGCTGAGGCCCAGAAACAAATGTACAAAAAAAGAAAAGGGGCCAGGGTATAGACACCCTGACTCCTTAACTCTGGTGGTGGGGTCCCAGAGGGACCACTTCAGGGCTAAAAGTATATATTTTTTAATTTTTGGCTGGATACACACTTTGTGTTTGTTAAGCCCTTGGGTAGGCCAAGTCCAGGGGGCATTCTTTTGTTGAGGGTGAGGGGGCCTCCTGGACCCCCCGCAGCTGTGGGAACCACCACCTCACTGGTATAAAATTATTTTTAGGTGTGGGAAAGGCCCATTGGCTTCCCCCTCAGCCCTGGGGACCGCCATTTCCCCAGGGATTCAATTACTTAAGAAGCAGAGGAGGCATCAGGCACCACCTCAGCCCCGAGGATTCCTCCGCCGGGCTATATAAAATAAATAGGGAGGCTTCTGGCCCCTCCCTGTGGCTTCACCACCTCCACGGGGCATAGATAAAAAATAGTAAAGAGGGTCTGTTTCGGACCCCCCTTAGCACTGGGAATCACCACGTCCTCAGGGTTATATCTTGTTGGTGGGAGTTCAAGCGGTCCCCCCTCATGGAGCCACTGATGGTCCTGGGGACCACCACTCGCCAGGGCTAGCTCCTGCTATGTCCCGGGGTGCCCACTCCTGGGACATAGCTGTTTGATGTGGATTGGCTGCAGCTTTGCAGCCAAGCCACAGCAAATACTTTGTTTTTTGAGAGCGGGACCTATCAAACAGATCCTTCTGTCAAAAAGTGAAGCTTTGATCTCTGTCACCTGCACTTGTGCTACAGAAAGCAGAGATCTGCTGTTAAATGCAGCTCCTTGCTTGCTTAAGCAATGTGGGGTGAGCCTTGAGGCTTACACTGCAGTGTCAGATAGCCTCTCAGACACTTACGGACCTACTCACAGACCCACTCAGACACTCATGCACAGACCTGCGCACACACTGACACACCTACTAAAACTCTCATGTAGGCACTCTCACACCCAGACAGACACTCTCACAGCCACTCTAACACCCAGATACACCCTCTCACAACTATTCTGATACCCAGAGAGGCATAGGCCAACATCCACCAAGCATGACCAAAGGGCCATGCACAACAAGGGGGTGAGTGCTTAGGAGGTTGGCTGCAGGCCAGGGCTTGCGGGAAACCTCCGCTGTGCATGGGCAAAGGCTCACACAGACAAGGTTGGGTGCTTATAAAGGGTTGGCATCAGGGCCTGATCACAGGGGACTGAGTTTTTTTAAATCACTAATTAAGGAATAAGAGGTCTTGTTTTCATATGACAGTGACTGTATGAGTTGCTAAGATTGTATGATACTACAGGATACATAGGTTCTGTCTGTATCTAATAAGTATTAAAGTATCAGTAAATTTAATATAGCTATGTGTTTCTTTTGTTATTATTATTATTATTATTATTATTATTATTATTATTACCATTATAATTAATAATAATTAAAAAAGCAAATCTGGCTTTGTGAATCCGGATCTACAGTGCTAAAAAATGCAGAGAACCACACTCTATGTTTTTTTTAATTTTTACTCTTGCTATATTTTATAAGGTTACTCTTACCAGATAGAGACACGTTTTTTCTATTGAAGTCAGGCTGCACCTATATGTAAGTAGATATGACTTGTTCTATAGTCGATTTATATATAAATATGTGATTTTATGTGTTATCGGGAGCTGTGAATCCACAATGGGGTGCGCTGATCTGCCCGATGATGATAGAGAAACACCTTTATTTCTTTGGTTGTTTATGGACCATACCCTATTACAGTTACAGCTACACCCCACAGCGTTCATTTCTGTCTGAAACTCGTAGGAGAGAGCAGTGCTGTTTTGAGGAGCTCTTCCTTTGGGTGTTTTCCTTTCCAGGTTTCATGCAAGAAAAATGGCTTCAACGTCTGCAGCAGAAGTAGATCCAGAGGATCCCAACACGGAGGAATAGGAAGCTGCAGCTTACACAAAGAAGGAAAGTGAGGTATGGAGAGACCTCATCAGCCTTGGTTAAAAGAAAATGACAGAGAAGTATGTCACATGTAACATTTGCGGGAAGCAACTTTCACATGGGACCGCCAAGAAGTATTCCATTTGAAAGCACCTCAAGACAGTTCATGAAAGGGAGTGTAACAATAACCTGCTTGAGAGAAGAGGGTCATCTACTTCAACCAGTGCTAAGGGACAGTTTTCATATTCAACAACTGCGACATCCATTTCTCCAGAGGTGGGAAGAACAGTTATGTACTGTTCTAGATGCCATGTTTTATTTTCTTCAGAGGTTTCATTTGTGGCTGAATGTTTTCGTGACATTGGCAACCTCCAATGCTAGCTTTTCTTTTTATGTGTAAACTTACTTTTGAAGTTTTTTCAAGATGAAGCACGTTGATTCTTACATTGTTCAATTGGTGTTTTCTTTTAGAGCTGTTTTGCTTAAAGAGCAAACACCAAAAAAGTTTAAAAAAGTTCACAAATGTTTGCACTTCATTCTCTGAAACAAGAGGTGTGTATGTGTCAGTGTGTACATTAGTTTGACCATGGGTGTGTCAGTGTGTGCATCAGTGTTTTCTTCGGTGTGTTAGTGTATGCATGAGTGTGTACCTGATTGTGTCAGTGTATGCATCTCTGTTTACCAGTGTGTATCTGTGTGTGCATCAGTGTGTGCTTGGGTGCATACTATATGTATGAGTGTGTTTCTGGGCATGGTAGTGTATGTACCGGGTGACTGTTGAAAAGTGGATTATTAGCTCCAAACATCCCCAAGCTTCTGGATCTTATTACAGAGGTCCTTTTTGGGTCCTTGAAGGGTCTACAGCTTGATTCAAGTTTCCATAAGCTCTGAGTTGCTCCTTGGGGGTTGGAACTACAATTCCCAGAATGCACCTGGTTAGAATCCTCAAATGGCCACTGGACACTGGTCAGCTAGGCTCTTTTTGCAGGACATATGGCAGGGGACTCTGGGCAGTTCCTTTGTACCTGTAGAAAACAGGGAGTCAATTCTTGAAGCAGTTGAAGACAGGCAATCAATCAATCAATCAATCATTTGTTAAGCGCGCTACTCAGCCGGTAGGGTCACAAGGTGCTGGGGGGTGCTACTGCTCGAATAGCCAGGTCTTGAGATGCTTCCTAAAGGTCAGAAGGTCCTGGGTCAGACGTTGATGGGGAGGGAGTTCCAGGTCTTGGCGGTGAGGTGGGAGAAGGATCTGCCGCAGGGGATGCAGGGGACAGTGGCGAGGGCGAGGTTGGCGGAGCGGAGCTGGGGTGAAATTGAGACGCTCGTTGAGGTAGGCAGGGCCGACGTCATGGAGAGCCTTGTGAGTGTGGATCAGGAGTTTGAAGATGATCCTTTTGTTCCTTCCTCCAAAGTTGTAATCAGGCCCTATATTCTTGATGACCTTCACTGGGAAGGGGAGTAGGGAGATGGCCCGGTACTTCTTGAGGTCTTGGGGTCGGCCTTGGGTTTTTTGAGCAGGGCGTTGACTTCGGCGTGTTTCCAGCTCTCCGGGAAGGTGGCGGTCTGGAAGGAGCAGTTGAATATGGTGCAGAGCCTGGGGGGCGATGATTTGGCTGGCTTTATTGAAGACATGGTGATGGCAGGGGTCGACGGGTGATCCGGAGTGGATGGCGCTCATGGTCTTGGTGGTTTCCTCATCATTGGTGTGGGTCCAGGCACTCAGGAGGTTGGTGTGGTTGGGTGCGTTGGGGTTGGCGTTGGCAGCGTTGGTCGTGGGTATAGGGGAGGCAAAACTGCTGTGGATGTCCATGATCTTGCGGTGAAAAAAGGTGGCGAGGGAGTCACAGAGGTCTTGCAAGCGGAGGTGGTCTGCAGACCAGGACTTGGGGATGGTGAGTTCTTTGATGATGCTGAAGAGCTCATTGCTGTTGTGTGCGTTGTTGTCGATTCGCTTTTTGTAGAATGACCTTTTGGTGGTCCAGATGAGCTGGTGATGCTTGTGGATGCCAGTCCTGAGTGCAGCGTGGTTGCTCTCTGTTTGTTCTTGGCGCCAGATCTTCTTGCTTTTCTGGCACTCTCGCTTGGAGGTCTGAAGGTCGGCGGTGAACCAGGGGGCTTTCTTGCTGGTGCAGGTGTTGGTTGATTTCCTAAGTGGCGCTATTGATGCAGTCGTCTAGCCATTGTTTGAGGTTGAGGGTGGCGGTATTGGGGTCGCTGGTGTTGGGTAGTAGGGCGAGGGTGGAGATCAGTTGGTCCTTTGAGATCTTGATCCAACTGTGGTGAGGGGTCCATTGCTGGTGGTGGTGAGCGGTGGGTTTCTGGGAGGAGAAGTGGACACAGCAGTGGTCAGTGCAGTGGTGTTCGGTGGTCTGGGTGAAGTTGATGTGGTTGCTGGTGGAGAAGATGGGGTTGAGTGTGTGGCTGGCTTTCAGTCCTTTTAGTGGTAAAGCCCAAGAGTGCATTGTTCAGGTGCAGGTCAGGGTTCCAGCAGGGTAGTCTATCTTCTGCTTTGTCTTGTTCTGCCAGATTTATTCTTGCTCCTGGGTGGTAAGCAAAGGGGGCCGGTTGTCCGAACACAGGCAGGCTGCTTCTCCCTTTGTTAATGGGTAAAAACTGCAATTGTTTTGCGACCGCGTTCGCGTTCACAAAACAATCCTACATTGCACTGCGAGTTGCAATTAGGAAGAGACCACCCCCTCCTAATTGCGAGTCGCAAACCCGTTTTGCGATTCGGTAACCAGGTTATCGAATCACAAAACTGGGTTTGTGCATCACAGTGTGCTTTTTGCACGTTGCAAACAGCCAAATTCACTGTTTGTGAGGTGCAAAAAGCTGCATACATGTGGCCCCAATAGAGATCGATCCAGGCTCTGGCCTCCTCTCTGATGGCAGCCATTGTCCCTGTTTCTACCCTCCCGACTCCAACTCCCACTGCCCGTCCCAATCTCCTCAAACCCAACCCATCCCGAGCAGACAGCCAGACGAGCATGCACACAAGACAACACACAAGAATGGTACAGGCAAACACAAGCACCCCACTTCATCTCACAGGCATTCATACAAACACCATCCAGGTGCAGACACAACAACATACACTATTTCCACCATCTCCTCCTCCTCCTCCACCTTCCTCCCAGTTCCATCCACACTCACACCTGCATGACCTACATCATCATCCATTACCAGCATTACCACACCAAGCAGAACATACACCTCACTGGCAGACCTCTCTGCAACAGCCATGCACACATCCCCTGTGTCCTCTCCCACTGTGTCTGCCCCCCCAGGGTACACAAACGCAAGCACTCAGACACCCAATAGCCATCCACCTCACAAATGCATACAGCCCATGCACCTGCACCCAAATCCAGCAGACAGACACATCCAACAACCACGCCCTCATCCTCCACTCCCATTCCTTCTCCCTCTTCCCGCCCCAATGTCCTTAAAAAACTGTTCCTATCCACCATTGACCTCTTTCCTGCCCCTCCCCCCAATCCTGCACGTATGGGCAGGGTAGGAAGAGCCCAGCCAAGCACCTCAGTGACACAGTCCACGGCCCCAATCTTCACCACACCCACTCGTGGTGGAAAAGTGTCGAGGCCACATGTCCTAAAGGTGAAGGAGCCTGTACCAGGCAGCCTCAAGACAAAGGAGCCTGCCCCAGCCGCCAGAAAATCTAAGGAGCCTGCACCAGTAGGCAAGAAGTGCCCCAGCTGCCAGGAAGACAAAGGAGCCTGCACTATCGGGCAAGAAGGGAAATGATCCTGCCCCACCTGACTGGAAGACAAAGGAGCCTGCACCAGAAGCGAAGAAGGGAAAGGAGCCTGCCCCAGCTGCCAGGAAGAGCAAGGAGCCTGAACCAGCAGGCAGGATGACCAAGGGGGCCTGGGGCAGGAACTGTGATGGAGCCCTCACCACCAACCATAGTAGTGCAGCCGTCCGAGGTTGCAGGAGATGGGCAGGAGCCTCACTCCACCAGCAGCAGCACCACCACTGATCAGCCATACAAGGTTGCAAGGGATGGGCTGGAGCCTCCCCCCCAGCAGCAGCACCACCACTGAGTAGCCGGCACTGCCGGTGGACGGTATGTAATTCTGCCTCCATGGTCTGCTATACAGCCTGCCCCCTGCAAATCCAGTGGGTTTGACACCCACCTGAGAGACTGTGACGTTGCACTCCTCAGGAACAAGAGCACAGGGCACTATGCCCCCTCCAGAATCAGTGTGCAAGACACCAACATGTCCAACACTCTCCAGGATCAAGAGCACAAGCCACGATGCCCCCTGCAGAACCAATGGGCAAGACACCCACATGCCCAACACTCCTCGGGATCAAGAGCACAGGGCACGATGCCCCCTCCAGAACCAGTGGCAAGACACCCACATGCCCATCACTCCCAGGACCAAGAGCACAGGGCACAATGCCTCCTCCAGAACCAGTGGGCAAGACACCCACTGGAGAGACTGTGGCCCATCACTCCCCAGGACCAAGAGCACAGGGCACGATGCCTCCTCCAGAACCAGTGGGTAAGACACCCACTTGCCCAACACTCCCCAGGATAAAGATCACAAGGCACAATGCCCCCTCCAGAACCAGTGGGCAAAACACCCACTGGAGCGACTGTCGCTCATCACTCCCCAGTACCAAGAGCACAGGGCACAATGACCCCTCCAGAACCAGTGGGTAAGACACCCACATGCCCAACACTCCCCAGGATCAAGAGCACAGGGCGCAATGCCCGCTCCAGAACCAGTGGGAAAGACACCCACATGCCCAACACTCCCCAGGACCAAGAGCACAAGGCACAGTGCCCCCTCCAGAACCAGTGGGTAATGACACCCACATGCCCATCACTCCCCAGGACCAAGAGCACAGGGCACGATGCCCTCTCCAGAACCAGAGGGCAAGACACCCCCTCGAGAGACTGTGGCCCGTCACTCCCCAGGATCAAGAGCACAGGGCATGCTGACCCCTCCAGAACCAGTGGGTGAGACAGGCACTCCCCAGGACCAAGCACAGGGCATGTTGCCCCTACAGAACTAGTGTTCTTGTTTCATCTCCCGCCTGAGGTGCCCCCTGTACACCTGAGGTGCCTGCCTATTCATCAACTGATGCCCCTGCAGTGTCCTCTCTGTGTTGAAGAAGGTGACATGTGTGGCCTTGGACTTTGGCCTGTGGCCATGTGGACTACGCAACTAGTGGACTGGGCTGTGTCCCTTTTTCTGTACATATGTATATATCTATTATTTTGCCTAACTTATTTTTCATGCTGTGTTGATCTCATTACATTCACTTTTGCAAAATCATTTTGTCCTTGCATTATTCATCCGAGTTATGGGGTAAAATTGTTTTTGTAATGCAGCTGATTGTGTGTATGGTGTTGGGGGGGCTGTTGTGCGTGTGTGTGTGTGTGTGTGTGTCACTCTTGTTTTCCTCCCTCTCTCCTTTGTGTGCTAGGTGGCTGTACTCAACGTCGTTGTCTTCGTCGGCATTGGTGTGCGTGGTGGAGCAGAACGTAGAAGATCATGGGGAAGACATGCAGTTCAGGCTTCATGGTGGCGTGGTTGTTCCCTGTGTCTCCAATGGTGAATGCTTTGACTTTTGTGTTCTGTTTCTGCCAGGCTTTTGATGTCATTGGGAACGCCCCAGAAAAGGTGGTAGTTTGCATGGTCATAATATGGTGGCCAGAACATTGACTTCCGCCTGGCTGTAGGCGGCTACCCCCTTCGTGGCTGTTGTTCCCGCCCTGGTGGTCGGTGTGGTACATTGGCTGTCTTTCGGAGATCTTTCCGCCATGGTCATGATATGGCGGTAGTTACCGCCACTTTAACACCAACCATTACGGTTGTAATGAGGGCCTATGTGTTTGTCTTTAAAATGACACCAAAACAATTAAAATCGCTTAAGGGGAACCAGAGATATGATTTTTTTTAAATAATTCATGTTTTCTAGCATATAGGTGGTCATTACAACCCTGGCGGACGGTGTTAAAGCGGCGGTAAGACCGCCAACAGGCCGGCGGTAAAAAAATGGGAATTATGACCGTGGCGGAAATGGCCAACAAAGACAGCCACTTTAACACTCCGACCACCACGGCGGTACAGACAAACAGCGCAGCGGTCACCGCCAACAGACAGGCGGGAGACAAAGTACCGCCCACAGTATCACAACCTACCAATCCGCCACCTTTTCCGGGGCGGATTCACCGCAGATAAAAACAGGGCGGAAACAGGAATTTCAAAGGGAAAACGCTCACCTCTACACACTCCACGAGGAACGATGACACATGGAGCCGGAACTCCATATTCTTCCTGCACTAGTCTTCCTGCTCCTATACGAGGATCATCAACGCCGGTGGCGAAGACAGCGGTGAGTACTGCACCAACGACATAGGGGAGGGGGAGGCAAAAGACAGGGACACACACACGCAACACCCCCACCCCCACCCGAACCTCACCCACTACAACACACACACCAATGCCTATCCAACCCCCAACCCCCCCGCCCCCGGAAGAATTCAAAGACAAAAGGAAATTAGTGGAACCATTGTAATATATCAAAATACAGTAACCAAATAAATACACATATATATATATATACACATTAAACAAAATATACACCACGATTAGTAGTGCAGGTAATGCACCATTCATTGTCCGTGGACCACTGGGCCCAAAATCATGGGCGAGGCCCACACTAGATACCTGATCAAAATGGAGAGAACACTGCTGGGGCATCAGATAGAAATACAACAGGCACCTCAGGGGGAAGGGAAGGGGGGGCACCTCAGCCGGATGAGTGCACCACGCCAGATCCACGAGGGGGCTCCATGCCCATTGATGTATCCTGGGGAGTTCAAAGCCACAGTCTCTTAAGTCTCTACAGTGGGTGGCTTGCCCACTGTACCATCCTGGGGAGTGCAAAGCCACAGTCTCTCAAGTCTCTCCAGTGGGTGGGTTGCCCACTGTACCATCCTGGGGAGTGCAAAGCCACAGTCTCTCAAGTGGATAACAGTCTCCACAGGTTTTGGAGGGGGACTTGTGCCCAGAGTGCTTCATCCTGTGAAGGACAGAGGTGGTGGATGCATGTCTCCACTGGTTCTGGAGGGGGACTGGTGCCCAGAGTGCTTCATCCTGTTAAGGACAGACGGAGTGGATGCTGTTCTCCACTGATTCTGGAGGGGGACTGGTGTCCAGAGTGCTTCATCCTGTTAAGGACAGACGGAGTGGATGCTGTTCTTCACTGGTACTGGAGGGGGACTGGTGCCCAGAGTGCTTCATCCTGTTAAGGACAGACGGAGTTGATGCTGCTCTCCACTGGTTCTGGAGGGGGACTGGTACCCAGAGTGCATCACTCACCCTGTGACGGTCCCAGTTGCGTCACTGCCCCTGCTGCCCATGGGCTAGCGGGGCTTGAGTTGGTGGTCTTTGCCCTGTTCAGCGGTGCTTGCCCTGTTCAGCGGGGCTTGCCATGGCGGTCTTTGCCCTGTTCAGCGGTGCTTGAGTTTGCAGTTTCTGACCTATTCAGCGGTGCTTGCCCTGTTCAGCGGTGCTTGCCATGGTGGTCTTTGCCCTGTTCAGCGGTGCTTGAGTTTTCAGTTTCTGAACTGTTCAGCGGTGCTTTCCCTGTTCAGCGGTGCTTGCCATGGCAGTCTTTGCCCTGTTTAGCGGTGCTTGAGTTGGCAGTTTCTGACCTGTTCAGCGGTGATTGCCCTGTTCAGCGGAGCTTGCCATGACGGTCCTTCATTGCCCAGCTGGGCTGGGGCTGGCGGTCCTTCATTGGGCAGCTGGGCTGGGGCTGGCGGTGGCCTCCTGGGCACTGACTCTGGCGGTGGCCTCCTGGCCAGTGACGATCGGGCTGCCCTCCTGAGCTCTGACTCTGGCGGTGGCCTCCTAGCCAGTGATGATCGGGCTGCCCTCCTGGGCACTGACAATGGCGGTGACCTCCTGGCCAGTGACGATCGGGTTGGTGGTGGCCTCCTGGGCAGCGGGGATGATGGCGGTCTTCTCCGCCGTGCTGCTCCTCCCAGACTTTGGCGATTTCTTCTGCCCCTTCCCCACTTTGGGAGGAGTCACAGCTGAGTCGACACTCCCCCCGGGACCCTTGTGAGCGGCTTTGCTGACTGGAGTCTTCCCCCTCTCCCGCCGGGCACTGTCCAACTTCTGGTGCTTCACAGGGGGGGGACTGGCTGTGCTGTGGCTCCGTGCTACACTGGCTTTCCTGGTGCCCGGTGCACTCCACATACCTGTAACAACAGGCACCACTGGTCCCGGAGATTCTTTGGCTGAGGTGCAAGTGCGGGAACTATGATTTGGAGGGGGGGTGGGAAAGAGGTCAAGCTAGGTCAGGAAAAGTTTCTTAGGAACACTGGGACGGGTAGCTGGAGGGGGTTTGGGAGTGGAGGAAGAGGTAGTGGTTGTAGGAGGTGTACGTTTGGTGACTTTGGGTGAAGGTGCATGCGCTGGAGGCTGTCGTGAGGTGGATGGCTGTGGGTGGGTATGTGCCTGCGTTTGTATATCTTCGGAGGGGGCGTCACAGACACACTGGGAGAGGACACAGGGGACGTGTAAATGGTAGTGGGGGTGGTGACTGCACGTGAGCGGGGTGTGGTGATGGGTGTGCTGGTGCGGGACGTAGTGGCTCTAGTGGTAGTGCATGCAGGTGAGAGTGTAGACGAGACTGGGAGGGAGGAGGGAGACGACGACGAGGGGGACACAGTGGAGGCAGTGGATGTTGCTGTGTCTGTATGTGTGTGATGCTTGCATGAGTGCCTGTGGGATGTGTGGTGCTTATGTTTGCCTGAGCTTCCCTTGTGTGTTGACGTGTGTGCATGCTGGTCTGATGGTGTGCTTGGGATAGGCTGGGGTACAGGGGATTGGGTCTGGGTGGAGGAAGTTGGAGGGGGGAGGCTAGAGACAGGGACAATGGCTGCCATCAGTGCTGAGGCCAGAGTTTGCAGGGTTCGATGAAGGGCAGCCTGACCAGAATGAATGCCCTCCAGGAATGCATTTGTGTGTTGCAATTCCCTTTCTACACCCTGGATGGCATTCAAAATGGTAGACTGCCCAACAGTGAGTGACCTGAGGAGGTCAATGGCCTCCTCACTGAGGGCAGCAGAGGTGACAGGGGCAGGCGCTGAGGTGCCTGGGGCGAAGGTGATGCCCACCCTCCTGGGTGAGCAGGCACGGGGCGAAGGCTGAGGGGCTGCAGGGAGGGCGGTGCTGGTAGGGGGGGTGGCGGCTGTACCTGTAGAAGTGGGGGGCACAGATTTTGCCACCACCAAAAGGGAGCTCCCATCGGAGGACAAGTCTGTGTCGCTGGATGCAGATCCTGTGACCGCCGTGAAGCTCCCCTCGCCCTCCGTCCCACTGGTGTATTCCGAGTCCGTGGTGTGGCCCTCCATGGCCATGTGGGATGCAGCTCCCTCGTGCTCCGGTGCCAATGTACCTCCGCCTGATAATGCTGATGCACACAAGAACAGGGAGACCACAAAAAGGGGGGACGACAGAAGAAAGACAGGTTGAGTGCATGGCTTACCGCTACCATTGGCAGACAATACAGACACAGCAGCCCCCTGCACTACGCCGCGCTGTTGGGCTCTACAGATGCAATTCCTGGGATATGTCCTACATGGCTATGGTCGACATAGGTATCGAGTGATTGAACAGCTAGAAAATGGCAGTCACATCCGAGGCGGTCACGCCTGCGGCGGTGCGTACCATCACCACCGGCGTACATCGTCATTGGCTCCTGGGAACCATAGGGTCCAATGTTACCCAATGCAGCATTGCGCTGCGGTCTTCGACCGCTGCGCGACGGTGTAGAACGCCAGCGCAGTTACCTCACATCCCATTGTCCCACTTTAGAGGTCAGGCAGTCGCCATTTCAGGGGCCCACATGGCCTGATTCACAACTGCATCACACAGACCTAGGCCTTGTCGCACAACACAAATACAGGCCAGATTCTGAGTATGAATGGTGTTCTGTGTAGACTGTGGATACATACCTCTGAGTTGTTTGACTCTGTGGTCGCTGTTGTCCTTCCTAGGCACCGTCCGCTGGGACATGTGAGGAGATGTCGGAATCCTCCGGTGTACCGACCGCTGGTGGACCTGTTGACAATGGAGGAGCGACATTTGATCATCACCTACAGGTTTGACCGTGCCACAATCCAAGAACTGTGTACCCAGTTGGAGCCAGACCTGATGTCAGCAATCCGCCATCCCACAGGGATCCCCCCTCAAGTGCAGGTGCTATCAGTGCTCCATTTCCTTGCAAGTGGGTCATTTCAAACAACAGTGGCCATGGCATCAGGGATGTCCCAGCCTATGTTTTCCAACGTGTTGTCCAGAGTGTTGTCTGCCCTTCTGAAACACATGCGGAGCTACATCGTTTTCCCTCAGGTGGAGGATTTGCCTACAGTTAAAGAGGTGACTTCTTTGCCCTTGGACATATCCCCAACATCATAGGTGCCGTTGATGGGACCCATGTAGTTCTGGTCCCCCCCACAGGAGTGAACAGGTGTACAGGAACCGGAAGAGTTATTATTCCATGAATGTACAGATGGTATGTTTGGCAGACCAGTACATCTCCCTGGTAAATGCTATGTTCCCTGGCTCTGTGCATGACGCTTACATCTTGCGGAATAGCAGCATCCCTTATGTGATGGGTCAACTCCAGAGGCACCGGGTGTGGCTATTAGGGGACTCTGGCTACCCCAACCTGTCATGGCTACTGACCCCAGTGAGGAATCCCAGGACCAGGGCAGAGGAACGCTACAATGAGGCCCATGGGCGGACTAGGAGGGTGATCGAACGCACCTTCCGCCTCCTGAAGGCCAGGTTCAGGTGCCTCCATTTGAAAGGTGGTTCCCTATTCTACTCACCAAGGAAGGTGTGCCAGATCATTGTGGCCTGCTGTATGCTTCACAATTTGGCTTTGCGACGACAGGTGCCTTTTCTGCAGGAGGATGGTCCAGATGACGGTGTTGTGGCAGCTGTGGAGCCTGTGTACAGTGATGAGGAGGAAGCAGAGGAAGAAGACATTGACAACAGGGACTCAGTTATCCAGCAATATTCCAATGACACACAGGTGAGAACACATTCCTGCCTACTACAAGTACTTTCACACTTCTACCTCTATCCTGTCTGTCGATTTCAACCAGTATATGGTAACTGAGTTGTGCATTTCCATTACGGTTTCACAGGTGTGGTTTCCAACGTGTGTTATCTGCTTAGATTCCTCATGGACTTGAGATGTGTGACATAGGTATGTTGACATTACATTTGAGAACGCATTTTTTCACTTTCATTGCTAATACACATTTTCAAAATCACAGACTGACTCCAGATTGTTTTGTGCTTCAAGGGTGTTTATTGCATTGCTAAATATTGGAGGGGGGTTGTAAAATGGTGAGGGGTGATAGTGGAGGAATGTCCATGGCAGAGTCCAGTCTATTAGTCTCACAGGTGCATTGCCCACATGGGCATAGGAAGTGGAGCTGGGCAGTTCCAATATGGACAGGGTTACAAAGTGGGACAGTAGGATGACAATCAGGGTGGTCTCATTTCTTGGCGGGGGTCTTGGCATTGTGCTCTGTCTTGTTCCTGGATCTCAGGGACTGTTTGTGGGGTGGTTCTCCGTCTGCAGGGGGTGGGATGCTGGTGTGGTGGTCCTGTGGTGGTGCCTCCTGTCCACTAGCGCCGGCACAGGTGGTGGGCAGTTCTTCGTCCATGCTAATGTCAGGGCCCCTTGGAGTGCCACAGTGTCCCTCCTGGTGTTAAGTATCTCCTTCAGCACCCCTACAATGGTGCCCAGGGCAGTGCTGATGGTTCTGAGTTCCTCCCTGAACCCCAAAGACTGTTCCTCCTGCAGCCGCTGGGTCTCCTGAAACTTGGCCAGTACCATTGCCATCGTCTCCTGGGAGTGGTGGTATGCTCCCATGATGGAGGAGAGGGCCTCGTGGAGAGTGGGTTCCCTTGGCCTGTCCGCCCCCTGTCGCACAGCAGCCCTCCCAGTTCCCCTGTGTTCCTGGGCCTCCGTCCCCTGGACTGTGTGTCCACTACCACTGCCCCCAGGTCCCTGTTGTTGTTGTGGTGGTGGGTTATCCTGGGTTCCATGTAGTGGTGGACACACAGCTGATTGACATGTCCTGGGTACGGAGGTATGGGCCCGCTGGGTGGGTGCTGTGCTGGTGTTACCAGAGGGTGGAAGGTCTGTGGTGGCCTGTGACTGGGTGTGGGGAACCAACTGTCCCGAGGCCCACGATGGTCCGGGCTGGTCATCTGGATCCAGTTGGACAGAGCTGCTGTCATCACTGTGGGCCTCTTCTGTGGGTGGGGTGGAGATGTCTGGATCCTCCTGTCTGGTGACGTTGGGTAGTGGTCCTGCAGGGGTGTAAAAGCATGATTTTTGCATCTGTGTGTGTCATGGTGTGCAATGGGTGGGTGACCGTGTACCCCAGTGCTTGCACTCCTGTGTGGGGGATTGTGTGATGATGGTTGAGGGGGGTATTATGGGTATGTGCAGTGGGCATGCTTTCGTGATGGGTGTCCATGCTTTGTTGTGTCATGCAGGGCTTGGTGTTGGGATGGGTGGTTTGGGTTAGTAGTACATATGTGAGGAGTTGGAGTGATAGGGGAGGGGCGAGGATGGGGGTCTGTGATAGCATGCAGGTAGGATGGGGGATATGATAGTTAAGATTTGACTTACCAGAGTCCATTACTCCCTCAGGATGCAGAATAGTCAAGACCTGCTCCTCCCATGTTGTTAGTTGTGGGGGAGGAGGTGGTGGTCCGCTGCCAGTCCGCTGTACCGCAATGTTGTGTCTGGAGACCACGGAACGCACCTTCCCCCGTAGGTCGTTCCACCTCTTCCTGATGTCGTCCCGATTTCTTGGGTGTTGTCCCACTGCGTTGACCCTGTCCACTATTCTTCGCAATAGCTCCATCTTCCTAGCTATGGAGGTGTGCTGCACCTGTGATCCAAATAGCTGTGGCTCTACCCAGACAATTTCCTCCACCATGACCCTGAGCTACTCCTCCGAGAACCTGGGGTGTCTTTGCCATGCCATGGGGTGGTGTAGGTGATGTGTGGGGTGGTGTATGTCATGAAAAGTGTGGTGATATGTAGTGGTGTGTGGTGTTTTGTGCGTGAAAGTAGTGTGGGTGATGGTGTTGAGTGCCTGTGGCTGCTAGTTTGTGGATGGTGGTGTCTCTCTCTAGCCTTCTTTCAGATTTTTTGGTCGTAGGGGTTTGTGGGTGATGTGGGTGTCTGTTTTATATAGTATTGAGTGTGTGGGAGTGGTCTGTGTATGTGTATCAGGTGTGTGTCTTTCGAATTGTCCAATGTGGTGGTGTTTTGGAGATGTGTGTGTATTTTGAGTGCGGCGGTGTGCCCCGCCAATGGAATACCGCTTTTTAAAGACCGCCATGTGGATTTGTGGGTCATGATAGCATGGGCGTATTTCTGTTGGAGTGACGGTGGAGGTTTTGTTTTCGCCAGTTTATCACTGACCTTTGGTGTGGCGGACTTGTGTGGGTGTCTGAATTTTGTTGGATTTCGGGATGTGGGTCATAATAGCTGTGGCGGAATTCCGCGGCCACGGCGGTGTGTTGACGGTCTTCTGCACGCCGGTAAGTGTCTTTTACCGCCAATGTTGTAATGACCCCCATAGTAACTAAAAGTGCCAATTTGGTCATCTGGTCGTACTAGACCAGCGCAAAGTCAAAGTTTAATGTTGACTGCAATGGAGCCCTGCTCAGCTACAGCAAGCTGGAGCTCTCGGTCAATAGTTTACCTTCAGACTTAGACGATCATTATGAGTTTGGGGGTACCAAGACTGCCATGTTGGAGGTGGTGGTCATACAGCCAACAGGCCGGCGGAGAAGACTGCCAAATTATGGCCATGTTGAGCTTTTCAACAGAAGACAGCCAAACTACTGCCGCTACCACCAGTGCGATCATGACGCCATGGATAGAGTTAGCCACTTTCAGGCCAGCAGACACCATGTTCCCCCAGGACATATTACGAAGCTGCCCATCGCTAAGGTTTTCGCCATGGTCGCACCACCACAAACACCCTGGTGCAAACCAACCCTATGAAAGGAGACACTTAGCTTCTGGAACACAGACCAATCTGGAGCTGTCATGGAACCTGGACTGCACATCTTTCCACTGTTCCTGCTCGTACAGCCACACAGGAACCAGCGACAGCAACGAGGACAACATCCAGGAGTACACACACATACCTGACGCTGTAGGGAAATCCCAAAGTACAAATGCACACACAACTTACACATCTGGGATGGCTAGCAATGGCGACATGCACATGTAACCACACACCCATACGTACATGCACATACACCAACATACACCCACATACACACACACACACACACACAAGCATACCGCACATGCACGCCCATACTACACACACCACAGCCAACACACAGGGCTATACAAACACCAACCTGCAGACATAAAGCACCAGCACAGTCTAATACAACAATAAAAAACAACACTGATTCACACAACTACACCACAACCGCAACTACACAAATGTTTCAGCAAGCAAATTAACCACGCACCTCCACATGAAATTACATGCATGCAACAACACATGACAACACCTGACAACCAACATATACAATCACACAGCCGTACAACAAAGCATACGTCAAACCACGCCAACACAACGCATCTGACATATCCATCACCACACACAAGCATGCACACACAATAACCACACAAAGGCACACAACACCACCATTACACATGTCAACACAAGCAATACACAATTTATCAACATACATGAATGTACCAAACACAAACATATCCCACACACAATACACAGCCGTCACAGCAAGACAAATGGCGGGGCCACACCCACACATGCTGCCCAGATACAACAGCTAGCACAACCAATACACACACACACACTTCACACTCACACAAACCAAGGCCACCAAATACAAAGAGATGTGTGGAAATAAAGGCAGGACAAGTATGTCACCATTGAATTCAACAACTGGTTGGCCCATATATATCAAATATATAAAACTGGGTAGTATGAAATAACTATTTACAAACAGAAGGCCAATGGCCAGACCAAAGTGCCAAAGGCACAAATGGCACTTCTGTGTGCCCCTACATTACTCCTGACTGCTATGTGACATCCACAGGGTTGGGCATCAAGGGGCATGCAGGTACCTCAGGGATTGGTGGATAGAGGTGTTTGGGCTCAGGTTTATAATGGGGGCTTTGGGTGAGCTTTAGGGGAGGTCTGGGAACACTTGAGAGGGGTTGACTTCTTGGAAGGGGGAGTGGCATGGTTACTAGCAGAAGGGCAGGGGAAGACTTGGAGGTAAAATTGCTAGACTTAGGGAGGGACAAGGACCAGTTGGGGTTATCACAGGGTGGGAGAGGAGTAGGGAACAGAGAAAATTATAAGAAGGAATGCTTCTTAGACACACAGAGGCGGTCATGGCAAAAAGGTTTGGGAGTGGAGGTATAGGGAGATGGACCTCAGGAGGTCATTAGCCTCCTCACTGAGGGCAGCAAAGCTGACTGGGGCAGGGGACGAAGTGCCTATGGCAAAGGAGATGCTGACTCTCTTGGGTAAGTGAGCATGGGCAACTGGGGTGGGGATTTGCAGGGAGGGTGGTGGTAAGAAGGGAGGTGGCAGACAATGATGTTGCTGGGGTGGTCCCAGAAGGGTATATCACCACCAGGAAGTGTTCACTGGAGGAGGATTCTGAAGATGACATGGAAGAATCTGGTCTTCTCTGTGACACTCCTCATGTCCTCCATGCCACTGGGTCCCTGGCAACAGCACTCCAGATACCATGGCCTGCAGCATCCCCACTCACCTGTGCCCCTTCTCCTTCACCTGCTGATGCTGATGCACACAAATAGAGATAGCGGGAGGAAAAAGAGATATGGAGAGAATGGGTTTACATATACCCCACTTAGACACATGTAAACATGCACATCTGTGACAATACATATCCTGGTTAGGCTATCTCAGGTGCTGATACACATTTCCTACATCATGTCACAACATGTTACCATTACCCACCCCTATATGCCAAGCCTCACTACTATATCTAAGTAAGCACAACTAGAGTTATCCACATGATCACCAACATAGACATGTCAGCATGGACATCATGCCCTTGATGAAGTATTCATGTCTGCCTGATTTCACATCATACCTCTCCATACTCCTATCACCCATTGGAAGTGCAGCTGGCTGAACCAAACACATCAGGCCTGTACACTTAAAACAGCGGAAGAGTCCATGTCCTTTGTTCAATATCCATTACAGTGTAGACTACTCCACTCACACACCACACAGCATCTGCCTGTCACATTACATGGCTGACCTAACACTCTGTACATTAATGCCAATATAGCTCTAGTAACAGATGAAACCACTACAAGTTAGACACATGTCTAGGCAGTCAGGCATGTGAAAAGTCTGACCCAATCATAGTGGAAGATCTGCGAACACCAAACACATAAATATATCACAACTAATCATACATTTAAGAGCATCTACTATGGCCCATATTGCACTTATTACACATCTATACTCAATCACTGAGCGCAGTATCACAACTGATGAACCTCAGGAACACACATATAACATCATAGTCCACATACAATACCACCACACATGCATTTTCACCAGTAGGACTTCACAACATGAAAATGCCACCTTGACTCATACCATTCCAGAATTGTGATTACCTGTACCAGACAACACACATCTCATATGGTCAATACATATAAGCATTATGCACACACGGACCAACACCTTTGCCTTTGAGCTGACAACACATCCCTCTACTACACAGGGCAGCCTCAGGAGAGAAAATACAGCATTGATTTCACATCAACATCTCATAAGTCATACAATACCCAATCCTGTTTGTTAGAACTGGAGCCCTTGGGTTGGCAGTCAAGTAACCCCCTGTCCAAGCACGAACCTCACTCTAGTCAGGGTAAAGAAGAAACACACTCAGTTAACCCCTGCTTACCCCCTTTGGTAGCTTGGCAGGCAGGCTTAACTTCAGAAGCAATGTGTAAAGTACTTGTACCAACACACACAGTAATACAGTGAAACCACTACAAAATGGACACCACACCAGCAAAGAAAAATAGGTAAAATTGATCTAAATCAAACAGATCAAAATGACACAAATCCAACATACACAAGGCAACATATGAATTTTCAAAAGAATAAGAGTTTTAATCCTTAGAAAACAGTGCGAATGAAGTTGTTACAAAAAGTACCTGGTTAGCGTAAAAAATAAAGCTGCATGGGCGTCGATTCCTCACTCGCAAATGGAGCCATGCATCGTTTTCCTCTCCGGTCGGGTCATTTTTCTCCTTTGCAAGAGAGTGATCTGTCGATTTGCGATGGCATGCCAGATCCCTTTCTTCTGATGGGCGTTCACCTGTATGGATGACACAGACAAACCACAAACAGGCAGAGTCACCGAATGGTTTAAGCAAGTAAATACCTACTTTCTAAAAGTTGCATTTTCAAACACACAATCCAAAAAAAACCTTTACTAAAAGATGTATTTTTAAAATGGGAGTTCGGACACCCTAAACTCCAAATTTGTATCTGCTCCCAAAGGGAATCTACACGTTAATAATATTTAAAGGCAGCCTCCATATTAACCTATGAGAGAGTTAGTCCTTGCACATTGAAAACCAAATTTGGCAGTATT
Organism: Pleurodeles waltl; assembly: GCF_031143425.1. Taxonomy (NCBI): domain Eukaryota; kingdom Metazoa; phylum Chordata; class Amphibia; order Caudata; family Salamandridae; genus Pleurodeles; species Pleurodeles waltl. The sequence goes on from NC_090440.1 coordinate 1,851,399,237, forward strand.
TCACTGTTAGGACATATAAAACAAATCAGTATATGTCCTACCTTAAACCACAACGCACACTGCCCATGGGGCTACCTAGGCCTACCTTAGGGGTGCCTTACATGTATGAAAAAGGAAGGTGAATGCCTGGCAACTGCACACACAGACACAGCAGTGGCAGGTCTGAGCCATGTTTACAGGGCTACTCATGTTGGTGGCACAACCAGTGCTGCAGGCCCACTAGTAGCATTTGATTTACAGGCCCAGGGCAACTCTAGTGCTCTGTCCTAGGGACTTACTAGTAAATCAAATATGCCAATCGTGGAAAGCCAATTACACATACATTTTACATAGGAGCACTTGCACTTTAGCACTGGATAGCAGTGGTACAGTGCCAAGAGTCTCAAAAACAGCAAAAACAGAGTCCAGCACACATCAACAACCTGGGAAACATAGGCAAAAAGTTAGGGGAGCCCACGTCAAGGATGCCAAGTCTAACGCTGTTCTGTTCACCCACTACAGCTAGTCCACAGGTAGCAGACATTTACCCACTCTACCAGGTGTGCCCTCAAGTAACCAGTGAGACATGATGTAGGCCGCAACTAAACTTTGTTGCACTGTAATTGCTAGGGCATTGGCATGCATGGCATTTACATTACATATTGTCAATGACAAGGTCTGCCTAGGCCCCTAGTACTATCCCATTGGGCTCAAGGCTTCATCCCTACAACTATAGCACTTAGACATGCATGATGATTCCAATCATCTCAAATCAAAGGTACATTTCAAAATATCCTACTTTTGTAACTTTAACATATCAGATTACCAATATTTGGAGATACAACTATCAAGCCATTAGTCAAGTCCTATACAGGCCATATCTGTGGTGGAAATGTAATGGCCGCCTCACAAGGAGTCAATACCATTACCAGTACTTGATGAATACAGTCCCTGTAATAAAACATGAGTCACACAGTTGCTTATACAGGTGTGGGATACAGATGGGAGTGGACTGATGCCATAGAGCTAAAAATGCACAAATGCCGATGGATGGATCAGGTCATACTCAGTGGGTAGGGTGATACACAAGCTCACATCCATAGCAAAGGCTGGATGGAGTCACACATGTGCCAATGTCATTAGACCGTCTCCACAATGCAGACATGGAGATGTCTTGATATGGGAGATGTACATCCACTGACAGCAAACCATCAACCCACATCAACAACTTAAACTCAGGCCGCATGGTTTCTACCATACCGACTACACTACATACATGTAGCATTGACTACATTATCACATAAGCTACAGCGAGCCGCTAATCCCAAAGAATCCAAGCCAAGTCCCAGGATACAGTCAGTACTCACCCCCTTTTGGCTGCTATTCTACCATCAAATGCCCATCCACCTCTGGGTAGGCCACCACCAAAATATGGGCCATTAGGGGGAGTTAAGCTCCGAAGGGCACCCCTCCATTGTTGGGAGGACATCCCCAGCTGCGCCTCCTCGGTCTTCCGGGCCCAGGGTCTCAGATTATCCCACCACTTGTGACAATGGGTGCATCGCTGGCTGTGGAACCCTGGGTCCGCACTTGCTCGGCGATGGCATGACACAGACAATAGGAGAAAGTCATGTACACTGGCACCCTACCTACAGGACTGGTGCATACACATCTAACTCACCATGTGTCCGCACATGCCCATCCTCTCTGCCCACACGCCTTCACTTCATGCCCTTTGCATGCATATACTCCCTCACCTGTACACTTACCCCATTCACAGTCACACTCACCCCTATCACACATGGCTATGGCATTGGCTCACCTGCTCCTCTGGTGCCCCATATAGCTGTGCATACAGGGGTAGGACCCCTTCTACAAGCTTTCCCAGCTCTTCCGGGGTGAAGGCTGGGGCCCTATCACCTGCAGGACATGGCATGATGTTTCACAGAGACAGTATACAGCAGCTCAGGTCATGGAGGTCTTGCTAGCAACAGTGTCAGGAGTCAAGTGAGCAAGGCTGTAAAAAAAAATGGCGGTGGCAGTTGCCACGTACACAACTGTCACTGCCGGCAGTCATTGCCAGTGGCCCCAGTCCGTCAGAGGCAGCAATGTTAACCAATGACAAGCTGCACAGCAGTTGTGACTGCATACCACCATGACGACATACGCCGGCGGACTTAGGTCACTTCCAACGGTCCAGTGAGCAGGACAGGGGCTGAAATTTTGTGGACATATCATGCATTGATCTGCCAAAATAATTGCGCCATGCACATTTTCGCCCAAATGGCGGAGTAGGCCTATGTTGTGCCAGCATGGTAGTGCAAAGACATGTGACATGCATGACACAGTGACGTGATGTGGCAGTATATCTGTTGATGGGCATCCTTAGATACTCGGAGGCACATAGGTGGTTGCACTATATTGGTACATCCCATTACTATCCTAATGATGAGTGCAAGAAAGCTCCTTCTGCCATATATGGTACATTACACGTGTGATATGTGTCCTATACGACTTACAGGTTCAGCATTGTGCTGCAAGGATGGTGTCCAAAGCACTTCGGCATACCCATTATTGTATATGTCAGCAGTGATACTCATGTCCTACAGTGTTAGGTTTGTGCTATCTTGACATGTTCTGCTTACATATGTAAAGAGCATTTCTCAATGTACTTTCTCTCTTCTCTACCTGGATATCCTGCCTTGAGGAGATTGAGACAACCACCAGTGTACCATTCACAAGTTGACCTTGCAACCATGGAGGGCAGGCATATCATCTAAACCTATTGTCTGAAGATTTAGACTGTCATGGAGCTATGTACACATTTGAAGCCTGATCTCTTACCATTCATACGCAATCCCTATTGCATCCCTCCCACAGTACAAGTCCTGTTAGTGCTATGCTTTCTTGCCATAGGCTCCAGTCAGAATACAGTAGGCTTGACAGCAGGGATGTCGCAGCCCATGGTAAGTCTTGTGTTGAAGGATGTACTGTGTGCACTGTTGAAACATCTGGACAGCTACATCAGGTTCCCCCAACGTGCGGATTTGGCCTATGTGAAGGCAGACATTTATGATATGGGACACATCCCTCATGTGATAGGACATGTGATAGCACCCATATAACAGTGGTCCCTCCCACTGCCAATTAACAGGTATATAGGAACAGGAAGAACTATCACTCCATAAATGTTCAGGTGCTGTGTCTGACAGACCAGTATATCTCACAGCTCAAAACCAAGTTTCCTAGATCAGTGCATGACTCCTTCATTTTGAGGAACAGCAATGTCCCACACATGATGGCACCACTACACACAGTAAGGGCCTGGCTCCTTGGTATGTATGTATTTGAAGGTGTTTCACTCTTATGGCGCCTGTCATGACATTCTGCTCTTTCCCTGTACCAGTTATTTCACTGGACCTATATTTATTCACACAGGTGACTCTGGCTGTCCTAACCTTCCCTGGCTGTTGACACCAGTGAGGTACCCTGCCACAAATGGGAAACTGTTTCAAGGAGGCCCACGAGAGGATGAGGTGTGTAATCAAAAGAACATCAGTGGGGGAGTAATGTGGTCCTATCTTGTGTGGCCTTGAATTTTGGACTGTCTCGCATCTGTCCTGGGACATATCTGTTGTAATGTGTCTCCTGCTCAGGATATCCCCCTCAGATGTCCATTACACTGCCTGTTAGATGTTGGAGAGGCATACCCAGATCACATTTAGCAACCATGACATTTGTTGATGTTGTAATGAAGAGACACGTACAGTAGCTCTGTGCCATTGGTGTTTATTGTGCATAAAATAAATTTGTGAAAAAAATACAGTGCATACATTGTCCAACAAGTGATGTGTGAGGTTATGTTAGATGGAATCATCAGAGTCTGTGGTACAGCTGTTGGTTGCACAGGTCCAATGACCATGCGTCAATGGCTAGATGGAATTATGTAATTGAACAGTCAACAGGGTGTCTCAGGGACACACAAGAGAGACAAATCAGGTGAGGGTCACTTCCTGGCAGTGGGTTGGGTCTTGGCATCTGCTAAAGCCGGATGTCTGTATTGACATCCACATTTACTGGGGGGTTCTTCAGCTACAGAGGAAGGGGTGTCAGAAGGCTGTGGTTCCCCTGGCAGGGCCATCATTTCACTAGCTGCCACTGATGTGAATGGTTCAGATGTTAGGTTGCTAGTATAGGTGGCCTGCTAGTGGGTGGAGGAAGCACGCAGGGTGGTGTTGATATCCCTCAGCACCCCGGCAATGGAGGCCATGGTGGCATTGTGGGCCTGCCACTGCTGCATGACTTCCTGGTGGTATTCCCTCTGTAGCTCCTGGTTTCTACCAAACATGGGGATGATCTGACCCAAACTGCCCAGGGAACTTCGGTATGCTCCCAGGTGAGATGGTTTCCTGGTCAGTATAGTCCCTTGGGGGCCCAATCCTCTGGCCCACAGCTTCCATCCCACACCCCCTGCTCCCATGTGTCCATGACCCTGGCACAGTGTGCCCAACCCAGTGTCTGCAGAACCTTTATTGTCTGGGATGTGAGGGGTAGTCATACATACAAGGGATGTGATGTGCGCATTCCAGGTATTAAGGTAGATGGGCAAGCGCATTGTGGGAGTGCTAGTATTATCCAATGCTATCCATGCCTTTGGTGTGGAATGCAGGAGAGGGGCTTAAGCTGGATAGGTGGAATATGTAGTGAGATATGCAGTACATTGGGGAGTATTTGGATAGTGAGGATGCATGCAGGACCCGACAATTGTGTGACATGGAAGTGTGGGTAATTACCAGAGTACAGTCCACCAGGTATTCCTGTCAGGCACCCGTGATGCATACTGTCCAAGACCTTCTCCTCCCAAGATGTGAACTGTGGGGGAGGAGGTGGGGGCCCACTGCCAGTGTTGTGTACAGCGATCTGGTGTTGTGGTGTCATAGAATGTACCTTCCCCGTAGGTCATTCCACCTCTTTCTTATGTCCTCCCTTGAGCGTGGATGGTTGTCTGCTGAGTTGACCCTGTACACTATTCTCTGCCACAACCTCATTTTTCTGGCTATGGATGTTTCATGAACCTGTGCTCCAAACAGTTGTGGCTCTACCCTAATGATTTCATCCACCATGATCCACAACCTGTCATCTATGAACCGTGGGTGCTTTTGGAGGGGCAGGGTAGTGGTTGTGTTGTGGGTGGGAGTGTGTTGTGCATGTAAGGGTGCTGTGAAGGATAAATGATGGGGTGTGGGTGGTGCATAGTGGGTGATGAATGTTTGTGGTGTATGTGTTTGTGCTCATTATGTGTGTATTGTGTTGGTAGTGCAGTTGTGTTGTGTGTGCTGGGTGAGATGTGTATCTGTGCCTATGGTGATGTTACTATATAAGTGTATTTGCATGCTCTCTGTGCAAGTGAAAATCAATTTTGTTTCAAAGGACTGCGGGTTGTGTGGAGGTGTGTAATATAGTGCAGTGAGTTGGTGTGCCTGGTGTGTGTAAGGTCGTGGATATTCAATCTGTCCAATGTGGTGTTATGTTCTGACAGTAGTGGGTTCCCAGTACGGGAGTTCGCACCGCCAATGGTTTTCCGCTGTGAAAAAAATGCTGTGTTGATTTGTGGATGTAGGAGGCTGGCCTGGTTTGTAGCGGGTACCTTGGGTACTTACACCTTACACCAGGTCCAGTTATCCCTTGTTAGTGAATGTAGTAGTGTTCTAGCAGCTTAGGCTGATAGAGGTAGCTATAGCAGAGCAGCTTAGGTTGAACTAGGAGACATGCAAAGCTCCTGCAATACCACTATATCATATAGGTACAATACCATAAGAAAGACACTACTCAGAGTTACTAAAAATAAAGGTACTTTATTTTAGTGACAATGTGCCAAAAATATCTCAGTGGATATACTCCCTTGGGGGGTAAGTAACATACACAAAATATACACAAATAACCAAATCAGGTAAGTAAAACAGTCAGAGAATAGTGCAAACACTGTAGAACACAATATAATGCAATAGGCCTAGGGGCAACACAAACCATATACTAAGTAAGTGAAATGCGAATCACGAATGCACCCCTATGCAAGTGTAGTGTCTAGAGGGTCACTCGGAGTGTCAGAAAACACCAAGGGTATAGAAGAGACCCCACCCCAGGAAAGCAGGAGTAAAGTACTACTATTTCCCCAAAACACACTAATGTTGTGATAAAGGATTATGAAATGACCACACAAGACTGCAAAGCATTGAAGACAGATTCCTAGACCTGAAGACCTGTAAAGGAAGGGACCACGTCGAAGAGTCCCTCAAGTGTCCAGGGGGGGCAGGAGCCCACTAAACCCCTGATGAAGGTGAAAAATGGCTGCCTCCAGTTGGAAAAAGATGCTGGTTTTGTGCCCATGGAGTGAGGTATGAGGATCTGTTTTGTGCAGAAGGTGTCCCACGACGTGCTGGCAGATGCCGGGTGGTTTCCTTGGCAAAATACCACAAACAAGCCTTGCTACACGCAAGAGTCACAGTTGAAGAAAAAGGGTGCTGCCCGGACCCAGGAAGGACCAGGATGTCGCCACTCAGGATGGGGAGACAGAGGGGGCCCTCAGCAACGTCAAGAGCCCACTGGAAAAAGGGAAGCACCCACAGGAGCCTTTGAACATGGGTTCAAGAAGACTAAACACAGTGGTAGTCTCAACACTGCACAGAGGTCCCACGATGCCGAAGGTCAACTTAGGCAGGATGGGGTGCTGGGGACCTAGGCTCGGCTGTGCACCCAGGATTTCTTGGAAATGTGCACAGAAGCCCTTGTAGCTGCACATCACACAGTGCACGGGGGTACTGTCTGGGGAGGGGAGGCAATGACTTACCTCCTCCAGATTTGGACAGTTGGACCTCTGGACAGTTGGGGTCACTTGGGTCCACCAACTGTGTTCCAGGGGCCATGATTGTCAGGATGAGAGGGGACCCAGTGTACCGGTGTGGCTGTAGTTTGGTGCCTGCTGGAGCAGGGGGAAGACTCTGTCAACCCACAGGAGATTTCTTTGTGGCTTCCAGTGCAGGGTGAAGGCAGACAGCCCTCAGAGAATGCACTACCAGGAAACAGTCGAGAAAGCTGGCAGGATTAGGCACTACAATTTCGCTGGTAGACCTCTGGCTACTTTGTTGCAGTTTTGCATGCATCCTGGGGAAGTCAGCGGTCGATCCTTGGCAGACGTCGAAGAGAGAAGTACAGAGTAGTCCTGGTGGATTCTTGCAAGTCGAAATTCAAAAGAGAAGCCCACAGGAGAGACCCTAAATAAGCCCTGAGAGGAGGATTGGCTACCTACCCAGGTATGCACCTATCAGGAGGGGTCTCTGATGTCTGCTGCTGGCACTGGCCACTCAGAGGCCTCCAGAGTGTCCCCACACCTCTGAAAACAAGATGGCAGAGGTCTGAGACACGCTGGAGGAGCTCTGGACATCACCCCTGGGGTGGTGATTGACAGGGGGGTGGTCATTTCCCTTTCCTTTGTCCAGTTTTGCACCAGAGGGGTAGTGAGCTTGTATGTTACACCACACTCCTTCCAAATTACTTTGAGGTATGCAGACATGAAGTTACTACCTCTGTCTGACACCACTTCCTTAAGGAAGCCCACTCTGGAAAAGATTCCCAGGAGGGCCTTTGCCACTGCAGGAGCTGTAGTGGTCCTTAAGGGGATTGCTTCAGGGTACCTAGTGGCATGGTCCACTACCACAATCATAAACCTATTGCCTGAAGGGTCAAGGAGGGTCAAGGGGGGCAAATATGTCAACCCCTACCCTTTCAAAGAGCACCCCAACCACAGTAAGTGGAATTAAGGGGGCCTTTGGTGTGCCACCAGTCTTGCCACTGGCTTGGCAGGAGACACAAGAGCAACAAAACCCTTTAGTGTCCTCTGACATGTGAGGCCAGTGAAACAATGGAACAAGCCTGTCCCAAGTTTTACTCTGGCCCAAATGCCCAGCCAAAGGAATGTCATGTGCCATGGTAAGAAGAAACTCCCTGTACTGCAAAGGGATGACCAATCTCCTGACAGCTCCAGGGTTAGGGTCCCTTGATTCAGTATACAGAAGGTTGTCTTCCCAATACACCTTATGGCTATCACTGACATCTCCATTCTGCTGTTTGACAGCTTGCTGTCTCAAAGCCTCTGTGTGGGACAGGTCTGCTGTGCCACACTCAGCTCTTCCCTAGCAGGGCCCCCTGCACCCAAAATCTCAGCAGTGTCTGCTGCCAGCTCATCTGGTGTAGGTTCTGCACAGGGAGAGGATTCTGTAGTAGCGAAGGTATTAAAATACCACAAGTAGCAGTCTAATCGTCGGAGGAACAGGTTTATTTAGTACAGCTGAGCAAAGAGCCCAACCACCGGCGCTCTCAACTGACACCTCTCTCTCCCTCTAGAACGATCATTCCACTCACGCACAAACATTCCTTTATGGAATCTACACAGATTCCATAACAACCATAGGTAGGACACCACACCACCTCCATCACTTCACCATAAAATAACTTAATTTACATTTTATTTCAATACAATTTCACCCTTAAGTTGTAAAATTAACATAAACAGTGAGAAAAAACATCTAGTATTGAGATGTACAAGATGTTCATATAATATTAACACTTTACAAGACATAATCCTTCATATAAGAAGGTCTTTTCCGAACACGTTGAGGTCTGCATCCTGGCACAGAGTTGCTTCCTGAAGAATTACTACTCGACATCCTCACTTCCAAGTTATTCTCACTGACTAGAATAAACTTTGCCACTCTGTTCAAGTTCCACACTATGATTAGCCAGCTTCACTGCATTCCTAAATACTTTGATCACCCTGAAAGGTTGACTAAATTTAGATGAACCTAGTTTCTTAGGTTCCTTTATCTTTACCCAGTCTCCCACTCTCACTACTGTCTCTTTAACTGCCTTTCTCTCATCAAACAACACCTTTCTACGCAACATCTTCTCCTTCTCTCTCTTTCCACTCTCCAGTATCATAAACCTGCTTGTCCACCAAAAACCTTTTCTCAGCAACCCATGAGGGCATAATGTGAGTAATAGGTCTCCTTCCTCTGAACAACTGAAATGGAGAAACCCCAGTGGAAGAATGTGGAGTAAAGCGATACTCTTTCACCTTTTCACTTATAGTAACTTCCCAATTACCACCTGAAGACAATGCCAACTGTATACTTTCCTTCAAGACCTTAATGAATCTTTCCACAACACCATTACTCTCAGGATGGTATAGAGCAGCCCTTTTATGTCTTTTCCCTCTGTCTTAAAGAAATACCTCCATCTCACTCGAGGTAAATTGTACCCCATTGTCCGATAGAACTGAAACAGGAAAACCTTCCTTCTCAAACAAACATTCTAAAAATCTAATGACCACTCTAGAGTCCACTGAATTCACCATTTTTACTTCTGGCCAACATGAATACATGTCAATGCATCCTAACACATAACTGTCAAAAGAGTTAATTTTTATGGGTCCCAAGATGTTAAGTGCTATATCTGACCACGGACCACTAGCTTGCTCTCTTAAGACCATCAGTTGTGTCCTACACTTCAAGCTTTTATCAATCTGAGAGCACTCAACACACTTCCTAACTAATCTTTCAATCTCTATGTCCATGGCAGGCCACCAATCATCACTCATTCTTTAGTTTTGGCTATGCCCATATGACTAGCATGAGCATGCTTCATCAACACATCCCTCCCACCAACAGGTAGAACCAACTTTGTGCCCCTCATGAGTAGTCCGTCCATCAGTGATAATTCATTTCTGACTTGCCAAAATCCTCTCATACAATCCTCACACTTATTCTTCTCACACCAAGCATTACGTACACTGTGAATAACCTTCATCAAAACTTCATTCTTAATTAACTCATCCTTCCACTGTTCCTCAGTGACAATTCCTTCAGAAATCTCGCAAACTTTAATTTCTTCTTCAGAGTCCTCACCATCCTCACCCAATTTGCTATCAACCTCCACCATCCTTGAAAGGCAATCCGCCAACACATTATCTACACCAGGGAAATGCACTACTTCAAAACTAAATTCCTGCAACGCCACAAACCATTTTTGTATCCTGTGCAACACTACATCAATCCCTTTCTTACCAAACACTTCTTTTAGTGGTTTGTGATCCGTCTTAACCAAAAACGTCCTTCCCCACAAAAACTCTCAACTTGCGTACTGACCAATACATGGCAAGCGCCTCCTTTTCTACCACTGGATAGTTATACTCTGCTCCTCTCAATGCTCGCGAAATGAACAAAATTGTCCGTTCCACCCCATTCTTCTTTTACATTAGGACTGCTCCAAATCCTTTAGAACTTGCATCAGTCACCACCCAGGTTTCATCTCTACTATCGAAGCTGCCCAGATTTGGAGCAGAATTCAGACATTGGTTCAAAAAACAAGATTCTTCCTTACATTTTTCGGTCCAAAGGAATTCCTTACCTTTTCGCAACAGTTCTCTCATGGCTGTAGTTCTGTGAGCCATATTAGAAGTAAACCTACTATAAAACTCAGTAATTCCCAGGAACTTCAACACTTCCACCTTACTTTGAGGAGATCTCAGACTGTTAATAGTATTGACCAGGTCTTCTTTTGGCCGAATACCTAAGTTGCTTATTACATGACCGAAGTACTCAATTTCTCCTACATCAGACTTACATTTTTCTGTCTTCAGGGTTAAACCAGCATCTCTCAGTCTCGACAATACTACTCTCACCCACACATCATGCTCCTTTCCACATGAACCTACAATCAACACATCATCCTTGTATACTCTTGCACCTTCTAGGCCACTGAGAACATGTTCCATGATTCTTTGAAACACTGCAGCAGCAGAAATCAGCCTGAACGGCATTCTTGCATACTTGAACTTACCAAACGGTATAACAAAAGCAGTTAATTCTTGACAATCTGGATGTAAATTTATCTTTGGTATGCAGAGGCTAAATCTAGGGACGAGAAGTGCTTAGCACCGTCTAAGAAACACAACAACTCAGATATGTTAGGCAGAGGGTAGTGATCCACTACTGCCATTTTGTGCAACTCCCTCAAATCCACACAGAATCCCACTCCCCCATTAGCCTTGCGGGCCATTTCCACGGGAGATAACCACTCTGTAGCCTCCACCTCCTGTATAATTCCTTCACTTACCAACCTATCCAATTCCATCTTCGTAGTGTCTTGTACCAATAACGATACCCCTCTAACTTTAGCTATCCTTGGGCTGGTATTAGAATTCAGTTTTATTAGGTGTAAATAATTCTTAAGGCATCCAACTTTTTTGGTAAATACTTCCGGAAACTCTTTCGTCCGTTTCACACCACTTTCTAGCTTCACCATTGGTATATTTTCCTCCTGTACATTAACTGAATCAACACACACAGACCTACCCATCCTCTTCCTACTGCATACAGGGAACTCAGCTTTTGGATCTAAGAATACGTTAAGATCACGCTGGTGTAACCAGCTTATTAATGAATCACCCTTCATGGAAACATATATCTTTCCCGGAATAATCATGCCACCAAATTCAATGATTCCCCAGAAATATCCCAACAGACGTATTGGAATACCTCTATACCCTTTAGGTTTGATGTCTGGCTTAAACATTTGAACAGGCCCAGCCAATTCCTGTTCATAAAACGTTTTCGGGATCAAAGATATCTTGGCACCCGAATCAAAGAGCATTTTAACTATACTTCTGTTGACTTTGACTTGTTCTATTGGACCAATCAGGGAAAATCCTTCAACTTCAAAAATATTGTACTTTTCATCCGGGTCATTTTCACTTAAATCTATTTCCTGGATTTTTTTTTGTCTTTTATGGATCTGCAACATCTTGTGTAGTGTTCTTTCCTCCTGCAGGATTACATGTAGCCTTCCAACCAGGACATCCTTTGTTGTTTGCGAAGTGGCCTTCATTGCCACATCTGAAACATTTTCCTTGATGAAAGCCACTGATGACTTTACTAGTGTCAGTACTTTTGTTGGTAAATTTAGACTTTTGTATGGTATGTACAAAGTCTCCTTTTCTATTTTCAGAATTATTAGAGACCAATGGCATTTCCTTCTTTAAAACTCCAGTACAGGCTTTAGAATGTTCAAAATTCTTTGCAGTGATCAACACATCTTGTAGAGATGCGTCGCCCAAAATGAAATCTTTCAAGGACTGTGGTAACTTTTGGCAGATAGTGTAAATCCAATTTCTTAATACAAATTTCAAATTTGTTCAGGTTTGTGGCTTCTTGGTCTTGAAGGTCTGGAAGATGTTCAAAAATGTCCTGACCTTCTGACCCCAAACAGTGCATTAGAAGTGGTTTTCCTTTCAGCACTTAATGACGCTCCACACGCTCTGGCATAATGCGAGAACACCTTCTTCCACTTCACCCATGGAATTGGTGGTTCACCTGGAGAGGATAAGAAAAATGCTGGTGCAGGTACATTCTGTATTTCCAAATAGATGGTAAGAATGGGAAAAAAAAGGAAAAAAAGGAAAAAATATATATATATAGTGAACAAAACACAACAAAGAATGAATTTTCTTTTCTTCTTTCTTTTTCCTTTGACTAATATTCTTTTCCAGTTTAATTAAGATAAATGGCTAGAATGTTCTACTGATATTGTAGATCAGTGTACTGCACACTGATAGAGAAAATGCCGTCCCAAAATAAATATGGCAGCCAAAATGTTCCTCTTATTCTGTAGGTCAGCGTGCTGCACACTGACATAGAAGGTAAAGTTTCTCGTTGATTTCTTCTTTCAGCCTGGAACCGGCAGACAGGAAATTTGCGTCCAATAGAAAATAAAGTCCCTCGTTGATGGCACGAAAATAAATCTCGAGAGCACTTGCAAGCCTCGAGTGAATGTCTGTCGCGAGGCTTCTTTGTGCCGTTTCTCGCGCTTGGGAGCAAGCGCAAGGCTGAAAGAGGCCGTTAAAGTTATTTCGAATATCAGCTTAGCAGGAACAAAATGTTTGCGATAAAGCGCTGCAGTGACTTATAATTACTTCACAAAAGAGCAGACAGCATAGAAAAACATTGAATAATGTGTAACTCACAGCCTTAAAGCAGGGATCCAGGCATTCCCCACTGATGTTTTTCTGGTGTTAGGGTCTTGCTTTCCGGGTTCGTAAGACGCTCGTCGCCAAGTGAAGTAGCAAAGGTAATAAAATACCACAGGCAGCAGTCCAATAGTCAGAGGAACAGGTTGCTAGACCACAACCACCGGCGCTGTCAACTGACACCTCTCTCTCCCTCTAGATTGATCTCTCCACTCACGCACAAACATTCCTTTATGAAATCTACACAGATTGCATAACAAGCATAATGTAGGACACCACAGATTCCTCTTCCTCAAAAGGGGAATCTTCTGGTGAGGGAGGGATAGCGGTCAAGGATTTACCCCTACTGCCCCTAGCTTTTGGGAGCACTTGGTCCATTGTTCCAGGATCCAAGTTTCCCTGTCCTTTTTGCTTTTTGGCATGAGCCCTTGTCAAAGCAAAAATATGCCCAGGAATGCCCAGCATTCCTGCATGAGCCTCTAACTGCACTTCAGCCCAAGCTGATGTCTCCAAATCATTGGCTAGTAAGCAATCTACAGGTAATTCAGTGGCTACCACAACTTTCTTTGGACCAGTAACACCCCCAGTTGAGATTCACAACAACCATAGGGTGGCTAAGTGTGTTATTGAGAGCATCAGTCACTTGGTACTGCTGACCAAGTAGGTGTTGATTAGGGTAAACCAGTTTCTCTATAACCATAGTTACACTGGCTCCTGTGTCCCTGTAGGCCTCAACCTCAACACCATTAATTAGGGGAAGTTGCTTGTACTTACCCATATTAAGGGGACAAGCAACCAAGGTGGCAAAGTCAATGCCACCATCAGAGACTAAACAGCCTCTGTGGTCTCCCCAACAAGACCAACCCCAACTACACTGCCAATAGTGAGCCCAGCTACATTCTTGGATTGGCTATTTGTAGTAGACTTCCTACTACCACTGCTATTACAGGGGCACTAGAGGTTGCAGTTGGGGTTGTGGTAGTGGGAGCCTTGGTGATTTTCTTTGGACAAGTGGCATCACTTGCCCAATGGCCTTTTACTTTACACAAATAGCACCATGGCCTTTTCTGATTGTGAGAAGAGGATTTGGACCCACCACCCCCAAAGGATTTTTGTGGGCCTGATGAAGACTCAGAATGTTTTTTTATCTTTGTCCCCACCCTTGTCAGAAGAAGTGCCATCCTTCCTCTTGCCATCCTTGTCACCCCCTGTATGAACTTTTCTGTTCACTCTTGTTCTGACCCATTTGTCTGCCTTCTTTCCCAATTCTTGGGGAGAGGTCAGATCTGAGTCTACCAAGTACTTGTGCAACAAATCAGACACACAATTGTTCAAACTATGCTCTCTCAGGATTACATTATACAGGCTTTCACAGTCAGTCACCTTATTGCCATGTAACTAACCCTCCAAGGCCTTCACTGAGCAGTCTACAAAGTCTGTCCAGTCTTGAGAGGACTCTTTTCTGGTGTCTCTGAACTTAATCCTGTACTGTTCAGTGGTTATGCAAATCCATCCAAGAGTGCATCCTTCAAAACTTTGTAATTGTTAGCATCACTTTCTCTGACAGTAAGGAGCCTATCTTTACCCTTACCAGTGAAAGATAGCCACAAGATAGCGGCCCACTGCCTCTGAGGGACCAACTGTACCATACAGGCCCTCTCAAGTGCAGCAGACCACTTGTTAATTTCATCCCCCTCCTTGTAAGGGGGGACTATCTTACGCAGGTTTCTGGAATCTTGCTCTCTAACAGGATTGCTATCAAATCAAAAACACTGCTGCTGCCACCATGGGGAACTAACCCTAACCTCTGCCTTTCCCTTTCCACATCCAGAGATTCCCTGTCTAAGGCCAGCTGCTGCTGTTTAAGCTTCAGCCTGGCCTCTTCCAACCTCAGCTTTCTGAGTTCTCTTTTCATGAAGTTATCCTCAGGGTGGGAGGCTTGGGAATTGTGAGACACAGAAGAAATATTGGAATTGGCAGAGTTAGACCTGTCCCTAATTGGCTGGACTCCAGTAACTTGGCCTTTAGGAGTGAAAGGTGCCCTACTAATGTGTTACCCCCTCCCACTACGAGTGTCACTAGATGGCCTGTTAGCTGGCAGGTCCTTGGAAGAACCCTCCCCAGCATCCTCAGGGGACTCATATGAGTCTGGCTGGATACCCCCCTCTTCTACCTCCTGATCCTGGGATAGGCCAGACTGGTTCTGGTCACTTTCTAGGAGAAGGCTAAGGAGAAGTTCTTTGGTAGGATTCTTACCAATTGCTAAACCTCTTTCCATGCAGAGACCCCTCAAACTTTTAAAGTTTAGATTCCCATATGTTGCCTGGACAACTGTGGGAGTAAGTTCTACTGTAGACATGATAGAAAGGGTTTAGGACAGAGAGAGAAAACAATTTTGAAACTTTTTAAAGAAAGGCAAAACATTTTCAAACTTTTGAAAACTTTTGAAACCTTTCAGAAACATTTTAGAAAGTTTAACTGTTTAGGTTACTGTGTATATTCTGAAGTATTTTGTATATGTTTTTCTTATGAAAAGCACCAATGACAAAGGGGTAAAGCAGTTACAAGTACTTATCCCACCGCTGCACCACCAATTTAGGAGGCTGGCCTGGCTTATAGTGGGTGCATTGTGGTACTTACACCTTGTGCCAGGTCCAGTTATCCCTTATTAGTATGTTAGTAGTGTTCTAGCAGCTTAGGCTGATAGAGGTAGCTATAGCAGAGCAGCTTAGGCTGAACTAGGAGACATGAAAAGCTCCTATTATACCACTTATATCATATAGTACTATATCATAGGGAACACAATACTCGGAGTTACTAAAAAAAAAGGTACTTTATTTTAGTGACAATATTCCAAAAGTATCTCAGAGGATATTCTCCCTTAGGAAGTAAAATACACAAAATATACACACAAACCAAAATCAGGTAAGTAGAACACTTAGGAAAGTAGTGCAAACACTGTAGAACACAATAGAATGCAATAGGAGACAATAGGCCTAGGGGCAACACAAGACATATACTTTAAAAGTGGAATGCGAACCACAAATTGACCCCCAGGCCTAGTGTAGTGCATAGAGGGTCGCTGGTAGTGTAAGAAAACACTAAGGGTGTCCAAGATACCCCACCCCAAGACCCTGAAAAGTAGGAGTTAAGCTACTATATTACCCCAGAAAGACAGTAAAGTCGAGATAGGGGATTCTGCAAAGAAAACAACTGACTGCAAAGCACTGAAGACGGATTCCTGGACCTGCGGACCTGCAAAGAAAGGGGACCAAGTCCAAGAGTCACGCAAGTGTCCGGGGGGGCAGGAGCCCACTAAACCCCTGATGAAGGTGCAAAAGGGCTGCCTCTGGGTGGAAGAAGCCAAAGATTCTGTAACAACGGAAGGTGCCAGGAACTTCTCCTTTGGTCAGAAGATGTCCCATGGCATGGTGGACGATTCAGAGTTGTTTCCACGCAGAAAGACTGCAAACAAGCCTTGCTATCTGCAAGAGTCATGGATAAAGATAATGGGTGCTGCCTGGGCCCAGGAAGGACAAGGAGGTCGCCCCTTTGAGGAGGTGACAGAGGGGGTGCTCAGCAACTGAGAGAGCTCATGCAGAAGCAGGCAGCACCCTCAGAAGTACTTCAACAGGCATTCAAGAAATCTAAGCACGGCGGTCATCTCAACACAACAAAAGAGGGTCCCACGATGCCGGTGGTCAACTCAGCAAGTTGAACAATGCAGGACGGAGTGCTGGGGACCTGGGCTGTGCTGTGCATGAAGGAATCCTTGCAAAAGTGCACAGAAGCCTTAGCAGCTGCAGATCACGCAGTACACAGGATTATTATCTGGCATGGAGAGGCAAGGACGTACCTCCATCAAATTTGGACATAAGGATCACTGGACTGTCGGGGTGACTTGGACGTAGCTCCTGTGTTCCAGGGACCAGGCTCGTCAAGATGAGAAGGGACCCAGAGGACCGGTGATGCAGACGTTTGGTGCCTTGGTTAGCAGGGGAAGATTCCGTCGACCCACAGAAGATTTCTTCTTGGTTTCCAGTGCAGGGTGAAGGCAGACAGCCCTCAGAGCATGCACCACCAGGAAACAGTCGAGAAAGCCAGCAGGATTAGGCGCTATAATGTTGCTGGTAGTTATCTTGCTACTTTGTTGCGATTTTGCAGGCATCCTGGAGCAGTCAGCAGTCAATCCTTGGCAGAAGTCAAAGAGAGAGATGCAGAGGAACTCTGGTGAGCTCTTGCATTTGTTATCTGAAGAGAAACCCACAGGAGAGACCCTAAATAGCCTTTAGAGGAGGATTGGCTACCTAGCCAGGTAAGAGCCTATAAGGAGGGGTCTCTGACGTCACCTGCTGGCACTGGCCACCCATTCAAGAAGGCAAAGGTCTGGGACACACTGGAGGAGCTCTGGGCACCACCCCTGGGGTCGTGATGGACAGGGAAGTGGTCACTCCCCTTTCCTTTGTCCAGTTTTGCGCCAGAGCAGGGGCTGGAGGGATCACTGAACCGGTGTAGACTAGCTTATGCAAGGAGGCCACCAAATGCCCTTCAAAGCATTTCCAGAGGCTGGGGGAGGCTAGTCCTCCCCAGCCCTTAACACCTATTTCTAAAGGGAGAGGGTGTAACACCCTCTCTCAGAGGAAATCCTTTGTTCTGCCTTTCTGGGACTGGGCTGCTCAGACCCCTGGAGGGCAGAAACCTATCTGAGGGTTGGCAGCAGTGGTAGCTGCAGAGAAACCCCCCAGAGAGCTAGTTTGGCAGTATCTGGGGTCCATGCTGTGGTCTGAGGTTTCAAAAGACTTGGGAGACATGGAAAACTGGTTTTCTCAAGGTAAACATGATAAAGTCAGAATTTTCTTTAGTTTTGGATGGATTCGGAGTATCAAATTCAGGATCAACACGAGTTTTTAAGTCTTTAGAAACTGGATTAACATCAGAAAATGTAGACGTTCCACAAGCTAATTCTTTAGGGTGATCTTCAGACAAGGTTGAGATTTCATCATTGCAAGTGCTCTGTAGTGTATTTGTGGAATCAGAAATGGTTTCTTTGCAAAGTGTTTCTTCTACGGGTAGTTGATCTTCAACTCTATTAACACTGAAAAGTTGTTCTTTGGAAAGAAATAGAACTGGAGTCTCTTCAGAAATCACCCTTACACTTTTACCTACATTTTCAGCTCTAGCCTTTAAATTGATGATGGTTTCATGCAATAAAACACTAAGAACAGTACTCATCATCAGATCTTCAAGATTCAAATTCAAGTCTTTAGTTTTAGTGGGAAATATTACATCTTTCAGTTCTTGAGCTTCAGTTTCAGATTGCTGGTTTTCAGGAGTCTTTAATTTCGGGGACACAGCATGTGACATAGGTGTGGCTGGTTTTCCATCAAGATCAGATACCGGTAGATCAGAGATCTGTTCTTCACTAACCGTTGAGCTGGAAATAGGATACACATTGGCAGGGATCAGCAAATCAGGATCAGTGGTTGAGGCTGCAACTGTGTCCAGTTCTAGGAGAAGACTATCATTTCTTATGACATGCTGTTTAGTTTCAGATTGCTGGCTTTCTTCCTTGTTTGAAATCTCTACAGTTTTCTTTGACATAGAAGAGATTTTTAGACTTTCTGAGTAGTCCATTACATTCTTAATAACAACGGGTATTTCTTCACGGTCAGAAAAATCCATTAATTCACTTGAAACAGGAACTGTCTCTTCATTATCTGCAAATTCTATGATAGCATTTGAAAGGGCGGGAGTATCCCCACAATCTGAGATTTCTGGTGTGTGCGTCATTTGAACAGCACTATCTGCAGGTTTGTTCACCGCAGGACAGGAACCACTGTCATCACTAGATTCAGATTCTTCAACACTGTTGCACAACTTGCTCTTAATGTCCAGTAAAGTCATAACTTCGGTTCTTATGTGCAGCTATTGGAGTCTGCATCAGAACTCTCTTCTTCCTTTGGCTTTATTTGTTCTCATAGAGGGGCTGTGACAGTTCCTTTTGAAGACTCTGATCCATCCTTTGAATCAAGAGGTGTCAAATCTCTCAGAGATGGCTGAGATTCAGTCGACTATATAGAGATATTCTCTGGAGAATTACAAGCTGGGGGAGTCTCAAGAGGAGGCTGATATATTTGTAACTGGAGCAGTCTTTTGACATTAAGTGACAATCTGCTTTATAGTAGTCTTTGGAATGGCACATGAAGTAGCATACTGTTCTTTAACCCAAAGCTGGTGATCATTTTCTTTTTTCCAGGTTTTCAAATTGCCTTGCAGTAGTTTCCATCAGCTGCTCTGTTACTTCTTCTACCTTACAGATAAACAGAATGTTTGGTTCTGGCAACAGTGAAATATGCATTGATGAAAATGGCCCACGGGCAAGATTTCTAGTGTAAGTTATAACATATTCATCATAGAAGTCCAATATCTGCGTTTTAATCTGCCAAAACTACCCTTTTAGTGTGTGTATGTCCATATTGTTATCAAACCCACTCAGAACAGAAAAGGGTTTGGCAGAGCTTTTAGGGATTGAGCCTGGTGTATTATCATCCAGTTTGGGAAGAGCACAAGCCTTTTGAGTTGAACTAAGGAATCCCATAGTCTTTACTGGTCCCTTTAATACAGAGTTTATCCTGCTGACTTGAAAGCTCTGAAGGACTGGTAGGTCTTTATAAGAGTCAGCACTGCACTTTGAATTCTGAGAAACTGGCCTAGATGGGTTGAAACACTCAACAGAAAACAAGGGAATCCATAGTGTGGCTTCTTGAACAGTGTCAGGGTTCTTTGTTTTGGCAGAGTCCTGGAGGTGAACTTGGGATGCACTAGCATGATGCAAGAAATTAACCAGTTTTTCTTGAGAGTAAGGGCCAGATGTATGAAATATTTTTGCACTCGCAAACGGTGCGAATCGGTAAATTCGGACATTTGCGAGTGCAAAAACGTGGTCTTCGATGCATGAAAGGCAATCGCAGACCAAAAATAAGAAATCACAAAATTAGCGATTTTTTGCGTTGCGACTTTGTTTTGCGAGTCGTATTTTGTGATTCGGTATTTCCAGTAGGAAATTGTGAGGTGCAAAATGCGAATCGCAAAATCCCAATCGCAAATAGATGCATCAAAAAATCACAATTAGCGATTATTCGCAGAATGGCATTTTGAACATGCAAAATACCACTAAGTGAAAGCAGGTGGTAACCAGGTGCAACCTATATAAAGAGGCCCAGAATGCCTCAGACTCTGTTCCACAATGGCTGCACTCTACGTCATGGCGAGGAGGATGAGGATCCTGGCAGGTTTGAGGAGAGGGAGGAGAAGACAGGAGCGCATTTTCAGAGTGCGCATTAGACTTTTTGACCTGACAGAGGAGGAAATATATGAGAGGTATAGGTTGAACTCAGCCATGATTCTTGATCTGATAGCTGAGCTACAACCCATACTGCAGCGCAGAACACTAAGGACCCATAGCATACCCACCCATGGGCAGGTATTATGCTCCTTACACCTACTCGCCTCAGGGAGCTATCAAGGGGTCATAGCAGCGGCTGGGGGGGTGTCACAGAGCACCCTCTCCAGATTTTTCAATGCATTTATCAACACCATGCTAAGCAAACTCCAACAGTACATCAGATTCCCCCACACCCCACATGAAATACAGCAGACAAAAATTGAGTTTTATCAGATAGCACAGTTCCCCCACGTTCTAGGTGCCATAGATGGCACACATGTGGCAATATGTCCACCATGTGTCACAGAGTATGTGTACCGCAACCGTAAACACCAACATTCCATGAATATACAGGTGATATGCAATGCCTCCTATATCATAACTGATCTCGTGGCCAGGTACCCAGGGAGCACACATGATTCATACATCTTTCGTCACAGCGGAATTCACACAAGACTGCTAGCTGGGGAGTTTGGTGAAGGATATCTACTAGGTAATGTCACTCTTTACACTGGTGCATAGATAACAAACCCATGTCAGATGGCTGAGGTACTCATCAAACCTTCTGTCCCTTCCAGGAGACAGTGCCTACGCAGTGCGCACCTACATGATGACGCCCTACCTCAATCCCACAACACCGGCAGAACGGAGATACAATGCAGCACACAGGGCAACCTGCAACGTGGTGGAGCGCACATTTGGCCTCCTGAAGAGTCGCTTCCATTGCCTCCACAAGAGTGGAGGGGCACTATAGCACAGTCCAGAAACTACATGTAGAATAGGGGCTACTTGTGCAATCTTGCACAATATAGCTACAACCAGGGGCATATCTATAGAAATCAGTGACACTGAATCAGATGAGGATGCCGATCCCATACCACCTCTACAGCCAGCAGACAGGACCAGTGCAGCAGAGGGAAGGCAAAGGCGTGCTGACATCACACACAACCATTTCAGACGTGAGTATGAATGACAAAACTCCACTGACAACTGTACCTGTAGTGATAGAAATTTATTACCTTACGTCAGGTAATGAATGGTGAAAAATGAAGTAAACAGGTGACTAAAAAAACTAAAAGTAACAAAAGAACTGAGTCCCACACTATTACATCATAGTGGGAACACCAGTGTCAATGCGGCAACAGTCACTTCCTCCTCCCACGCACACCACCGGGGTGCCCAGTTGACTCACTGGCACCCTGAATGTCACCCTCAGTGGCAGTGCTGCGCTTGGAACTGCGCCGTCTGGTGTCTGATGCAGGTACTGCCACACTACTAAGGCTCAAACTGTCCTCAGTGTCCCCCAAGGCTACCTCACTGGGAGTGGCCGATCTTTGTCCCATGACTAGTTCAATCACATTAGTGATTTGGACAAGGCCCTGGACCACATCCCTGCTGGTGTGTGCAGCCTCCACTTGGGCCGCCACAGCGCGACGGGCAATGAGTGTTGTGGAGTTTGCCATCCTTTTTGAGGACCTGCAGCAGTTTGCAAACATGGTTCTGAAGCGGTGTTCATGTCTGCGTCGGCTCACAATTTCATGGCGCAGCTCCTCACACAGGTCACGCACTGCACTGGTAAGCTCCCTAGTGACCTGAGAGGCCTGCACCTGTCCCTCACGCAGCTGGGTGATATTGCTGTTCAGGGTGTCAAGTCGCCGATGCAGGCCCATCATATGTCTATTGTGGACTCTCAGGTTCTTGTCCAGACTCAATATTCTCCGGTTTTGCAGGCGCTGTTACTGCAACATAGCAGCCTCAAGTCCCCCGAACAAGGATGGACCCTCACCTGCCTACTGCGGTTGCTGCTGGGACACTGTGGCACTTCTGCAGTGTGCTGCATGACCCCTGTCCTCTGGTATCTGGCTGCGCCTATCTGGTGCAGACGGTGTGCTTGCCCCCTCCTGCTGCACATCGGAGTCGCCACTGAGGTCTGGCAGTGGCAATGGCCTGGGCCTGCGGCGCACAGTGGAGATGGTGACGGACCCACTGGTGTTGGTGTCAGAGTGCTGCTGTGTGTCCATCTCCCCTACACACGGAGTTTCTGTGGCTGCTGGGCCAGGCCCACCTGTAACAACAATATGCAGCATGTCAGTTCTGTATGTTACATTCTCTGTCCAAAAATGGCAATAAAGATACAGGTAATGCTCTACATGGTGTAGTGTGTGTTGTGTTACCTTGGGTGTCACTATGCTTGCTTACATTGTCATGCTACTGTCTGTACTAGTTTGTGGACCACAATTCCCATAATGCATTGTTGTGATGCTTGTAAGATGTGGACTGGACTACTTCACCCACTACTTCACATTACATGCTAATTCCTAAGGGGCTTTTATGCATGCACATATTGGGTTCACACAACAACATTGCACTTACCTTGGCTGGTACTCGGTTGAGCGGAGGTGTCTATATCTGTGACCCCTGTCACTGCTTCCGGGAGGAGTGTCGATTCCACCAGGTCCTCCAGTGGTGTGGCAGGTGGCTCAGTTGATGGTCCTCCACCTGTGCCCCTGGCCTCTGAAGGTCTCCTTGCCACCCTTTCCTTTGCCCGGGACCGCAGGTCGTACCACTGTTTCTTAATCTCCTCAATGGAGCGCTGTGCCACTCCAATGGTGCAGATTTTACCCTGGATCTCAAGCCATAGCCTTCTCTTCTCGCTCTCAGGAACCTAGAGTGATGATTTACCAAACAGGCGGTCATGGCTCCTCACAACCTCTTCTGTTAGTACCTCCAGCTCCTGTTCACTGAACTTGAGTTTGCGCTTCCTCTCCTGCTTCTCCTGTGATGTACCTTGGGGCTCCATTGTGGCTCAGGTGATGCTACTCCTTCAGAGTGCTGCTCAATGTGGCTGGGCTGCTCTCACTCAGGATGCTGGTTTGGGTGTGGCACCTGAAACTGCCTGTGATGACTCATTTCCTGCTGGTGATGTCATCAGGCTCCTCCAGGTGTGCATTCTCGAACTTTCTCGCATTTTGCGTTTTTTTTCCAAATCGCAAAAAAATCGCAATTTGCGAGAATGCAAATTGAGATTCGGTATATGGGCCTCGCAAACCACAAATAGCGATTATTAAGAAAACGCTAATTCCGACTCGCAATTTTGTTACATGGCCAATTGCCACTCGGAAATAGCGATTTCTTAATAATCACATTTTGCGATTCGCAGACCCCAGTTTTCATACATATGGCCCTAAGTGTCTTGTGCAGAGGTAGCAAGAGCTCTTTCACTGTTAGGAACATATCCCCTGTTTGAGGCAATAGAATCTCCAAAAATTCATTATTTCTTTGTAATTCTTCTACAGACAGGGATTGGGGTCATAATCACAGATATGATAATAGTTTAACATTGATGGATCAGCAAGCCACACAATGTAGTACTGAATTTGCAATCTTTGATTTTCTTTAACAAGTCTACCCTTTATACTAAGGCCTTTTTTAGAGGTCTTCAGAGAATGTATAGGTTTAGAAAGGGGTGTGTTAACATGATAGAAAAACATTTTAGGTCTGTGTGTGCCTTTACTGCCTGGGGAGCTTGACATTTTTGGGTCATGCATTCTGTCATGGATTTGGGCGGGTCTGATCAGGACTTTGGTTGGGACACCCCTTGAGGACACTGAATATCCTAAAGAGGTAGTTTACTGGGGCAGAAGAGCAGCTAAAGGCATACACTGAAAGGACAGCTATGGACAGGCACAGAAAACAGGAAAGTAAAAGCAGAACAACCCTTGTGTGAAAAAACAGGAAATGGATTACCAATGACCAAACAAGCTGGGGTTGTACACAAAGTAGGGCCAGAACCTCCCACAGTGACAGGGAATATCAATGCCTCTGTGCAGCTTACTCTTACAGATACCCACCCTGCCAGCCCCATAAAAAGGAGGCATCAGAAGTGATTCTGTCTCTGGACCCTAGAGCACAAACAAGGATAGTACTTACATACACACGACAAGCTCTTGTGGGTCCAGCTGGAAACACAGTGGCAATTCCTGAGAAAACAGCAATAGCACGCTGTCACTGTTAGCACGAAAGACAACGTATAACACTAGACAAGGATGGGGGTTGGATTTGCCTCCTGGAAACCAGGAGCCAACCCCAGTACAAAGGGGGACACTTATACACTGGTGAAGACTGACAGAACACTTACCAGACATAAATACCGAGAGGAAACAGAAACAGAAGGGAACCAACTAAGAGGCAAAGGCAAGAACTGGGAACAGGCTCAGGCTGAAGCAAAGGCAGGACTAGGACTTCTGGCTGGAACAAACAGAGATAGCACTGGGAAAATGAGAGCAGGCTCTGGCTGGAACAGGCAAGGACAGGGCTGGAATACAGGGTGTAGGAATAAGCAGAAAACAGGACTGGGAAACAGAGAGCAGGTTCAGGCTGAAACAAGGCAGGAGCAGGACAGAGAAATAGGGAGCAGGCTGTGGAAGAAACAAACAGGTACAAGGCTAAGAGATAGGTAGCAGACTCTGGCTGGAACAATCAGGAGCAGGGCAGAGAAACAAAAAAAAAGGATCAAGCTGGAATAGAACAGGAACAAAACTGGAACACCATCCAATAAGGGGTCTATAACACAAAGGAATGGAACTCCAATGCAAAAAGGGGATCTTGAGGAAATGGCTGCTTATAAGCAGTTCCAAGCTGGGCTGCACAGGAGAGGTCTCAGGTAGTTTCAGACACTTGCAAGTCCTGGAGGAGAGGATCCGGTGAAAAGGAGCAACTGGACTTCTCCCATAGAAAACAATGGGAAGCAGAATCCAGGCTTTCTTGACTACCAGGCTGTGCATTATGGGATTTGCAGTCCCAGGAAGCAAATGTAGTACTACACAAGTGTGCCATGGTGAAAAGAGCAACAAACAAGAGTCAGCAAGGGACTCTAGATAAGAGTTTAAGGTGATTTCCAGGCTTCCGACTGTCCCCTTACAGTGCCCCCTAGAGATAGGATGACAGAGTGGTAACATGCTGGAGCCCAGGGGATGCATGGGATTGGCACCCCAATACCAGATTTGGCTTGGAGGGACAATTCCATGATCTTAGACATGTTACATGGCCATGTTCGGAGTTACCATTGCGAAGCTACATATAGGCATTGACCTATATGTAGTTCACGCGTGTAATGGTGTCCCCGCACTCACAAAGTCTGGGGAAATTGCCCTGAACAATGTGGGGGCACCTTGGCTAGTGCCAGGGTGCCCTCATACTTAGTAACTTTGCACCTAACCTTCACTAGGTGAGGGTTAGACATATAGGTGACTTATAAGTTACTTAAGTGCAGTGTAAAATGGCTGTGAAATAATGTGGATGTTATTTCACTCAGGCTGCAGTGGCAGTCCTGTGTAAGAATTGTGTGAGCTCCCTATGGGTGGCAAAAGAAATGCTGCAGCCCATAAGGATCTCCTGGAACCCCAATACCGTGGGTACCTAGGTACCAAATACTAGGGAATTATAAGGGTGTTCCAGTGTGCCAATTAGAATTGGTGAAAATAGTCACTAGCCTACAGTGACAATTTTAAAAGCAGAGAGAGCATAAACACTGAGGTTCTGGTTAGCAGAGCCTCAGTGATACAGTTAGGCACCACACAGGGTACACATATATGCCACAAAGTATGAGCACTGGGGTCCTGGCTAGCAGGATCCCAGTGACAAAGGCAAAAACAAACTGACACACAAGTAAAAATGGGGGTAATATGCCAGACAAAAT
The DNA here is from genome assembly GCF_031143425.1 of Pleurodeles waltl. NCBI lineage: Eukaryota > Metazoa > Chordata > Amphibia > Caudata > Salamandridae > Pleurodeles > Pleurodeles waltl. Next base: position 1,851,425,436 of record NC_090440.1, read on the forward strand.
GTTACTTTCCTACAGTCTGGTTGAGAGGTTTAATAGGTATGATAATGGGACTCCCTGAAAAACTCAGAAGGAGATGGGATGTCCTGTTGCCTTGCCTCCTTTTTTGCTTACAGGGAGGTACCCCAAAAAGGAGTGGGCTTTAGCCCCTTTGAACTCCACTTTGGACACCATGTGAGAGGTCCCCTTGCACTTGTTAAGGACGGTTGGGAACAACCTTTAAAAGCTCCTAAACAGGACATTGTGGACTATGTATTTGGCCTAAGATCAAGAATGGCTGAGTACATGAAAAAGGCCAGTAAAAACCTTCAGGCCAGCCAGGAGCTGCAAAAGGAATGGCATGACCAGAAGGCTGTCCTGAACCAGTACTACCCAGGACTGAAGGTGTGGGTATTGGAGTCTGTGGCCCCAAGAGCACTCCAGGACAAATGGAGTGGATCCCATCTAATTGTTGAGATTTGGTAGACATTGGCACTGCCAGGAGTCCCTTCAGGGTGCTCCATGTCAACCTCCTAAAACCCTACTATGACAGGGCTGATCTCACCCTGCTCATGGGAAATGATGAGGGACAGGAAGAAGAGAGTGACCCTCTCCCTGATCTCTGTTGCACTACTGAAGCTGATGGCGTAGTGAAGGGAGTAGTACTTGCAGATTGTCTAACTGCTGAACAGAAGGACAACTGTGTAAATCTCTTAAGTCAGTTTTCTGAACTCTTCTCACTGATACCAGGTACCACTACTTGGTGTGAGCACACAATCAATACTGGAGACAGTTTATGTATAGCCAGCCTGACCATGTCAGGGACTGCATAAAACAAGAGGTACAGAACATGTTAGACTTAGGAGTGATTGAGCCTTCAGAAAGCCCGTGGGCGAGCCCAGTGGTGCTTGTCCCAAAACCTCACAGTAGGGATGGTAAAAGAGAGATAAGGTTTTGTGTTGAATACAGAGGGCTCAACCAAGCAACCAAGACAGATGCTCTCCCTATACCCAGGGCAGATGAGCTGATAGATACACTGGCTTATGCCAAGTATCTAAGCACTTTTTGATTCAACTGTAGGGTATTGGCAGATTAAAGTATCAGAAGATGCTATACCCAAACTTCATTTTCAACCATCGGGGGACACTATCAATTTACTGTGATGCCCTTTGGTCTGAAGAATGCACCTGCCACTTTTCAAAGGTTGGAAGCTTTTAGTGCAGCATATCCGGATGATATAGCTGTCTTTAGGTCCACCTGGGATGATCAACTGGTCCACCTGTGAAAGGTTTTTGAGGCCCTGCAAAAGGCAGGCCTCACTATCAAGGCTTCAAAGTACCAGATAGGGCAGGCGAAAGTGGTTTATCTGGGCCACCTGGTAGGTGGGGAACAGATTGCACAACTGCCTCCTAAATTGGTGGTGCAGCGGTGGGATAAGTACTTGTAACTGCTTTACCACTTTGTCATTTGTGTTTTTCATAAGAAAAACATATACCAAATACTACAGAATATGCACAGTTGACCTAAACAGTTTAACTGTCTTTCTTCAAACTTTCTAAAAAGTTTCAGAAAAGTTTTGAAAAGTTTAAACAAGTTTTTCTCTTTTCTCTAAAAGTTTCTAAACTTTTTTCTCTCTGTCATAAACCCTTTCTAACAATCACATCTCAGTAGAACTTATTCACAACGTTGTCCAGGCAACATATGGTAGTTTAAACTTTAAAGGTTTGAGGGTTTTCTGCATTGAAAGAGGTTTAGCATTGGTAAGAATCCTACAAAAGATCATCTCCTTAGCCTTCTCCTAGAAAGTGACCAGAACCAGTCTGGCCCATCCCAGGATCAGGAGGTAGAAGAGGGGGGTACCCAGCAAGCAAGACTCAGAGGAGCCCCCTGAGGATGCTGGGGAGAGTTCATCCAAAGACCTGCCAGCTACCAGGCCATCTAGTGACACTGGAAGTGGGAGCGGGTCACATATTAGTACAGCACCTTTCACTCCTAAAGGCCAGGTTACTAGAGTCCAGCCAGTTAGAGACAGGTCACACTCTGCCAATTCCCACATTTATTTTGTGTCTCACAATTCCCAAGCCTCCCACCCTGAGGATAAAATTATGGAAAGGGAACTCAGAAAGCTGAGGTTAGAAGAGGCCAGGCTGAAGCTAAAACAGCAGCAGCTGGCCTTAGACAGGGAATCTCTAAATATAGAGAGGGGAAGGCGGAGGTTGGGGTTAGTTCCCTATGGTGGCAGCAGCAGTGTTTCTGATAGCAATCTTGTGAGAGAACAAGATTCCAGAAACCTGCATAAGATGGCCCCCTCTTACATGGAGGGGGATGACATTAACAAGTGGTTTGCTGCACTTGAGAGGGCCTGTATGGTACAGTTGGTCCCTCAAAGGTAATGGGATGTTATCTTGTGGCTATATTTCACTGGTAATGGTAGGGATAGGTTCCTTAATGTCAGAGAAAGTGATGCTAATAATTACAAAGTTTGGAAAGATGCACTCTTGGATGGATTTGGCTTAACCACTGAACAATACAGGATAACGTTCAGAGATACCAGAATAGAGACCTCTCAAGACTGGACAGACTTTGTAGACTGTTCAGTGAAGGTCCTGGAGGGTTGGTTACATGGCAGTAAGGTGACTGACTATGAAAGCCTGTATAATCTAATCCTGAGAGAACATATTTTGAACAATTGTATGTCTGATCTGTTGCACCAGTACTTGGTAGACTCAGATCTGACCTCTCCCCAAGAATTGGGAAAGAAGGCAGACAAATGGGTCAGAACAAGAGTAGACAGAAAGGTTCATACATGGGGTGACAAGGATGGCAACAAGAGGACGGTAAGACGTCTGACAAGGACGGGAGAAAGATAAAAAACATTCTAAGTCTTCATCAGGCCCACAGAAATCCTCTGGGGGAGGTGGGTCCAGATCCTCTTCCCACAATCAAAATAAGCCATGGTGTTATTTGTGTAAAAGTAAAGGCCATTGGGCAAGTGATTCCACTTGTCCAAAGAAAAACACCAAGGCTCCCACTACCACAACCCCAACTGCAACCTCTAGTGCCCCTAGTAATAGCAGTGGATACTCACAATAACACACTTAGCCACCCCATGGCTGTTGTGAATCTCAACTGGGGAGTTTACTGGTACAAAGAAAGTTTTGGTAGGCACTGAATTACCTATAGATTGCTTCCTAGGCAATAATTTGGAGACATCAGCTTGGACTGAAGTGGAGTTGGAGGCTCATGCAGCAATGTTGGGCATTCCTGGGCATATTTTTGCTTTGACGAGGGCTCATGCTAAAAAGCAAAAAGGACAAAGAAACTTGGATCCCGGAACAATGGACCAAGTGCTCCCAAAAGCTAGGGGTAGTAAGGGTAAATCCTTGACCAGTATCCGTCCCTTTCCAGAAGATTCCCCTTTTGAGGAAGAGGAATCCTCTCTCTGTGCAGAACCTACACCAGATGAGCTGGTAGCAGACACTGCTGAGCTTTTGAGTGCAGGGGGGCCTGCTAGGAAAGAGCTGAGTGTGGCACAGCAGACCTGTCCCACACTAGAGGGTTTGAGACAGCAAGCTGTCAAACAGCAGAATGGGGATGCCATAAGGTGTATTGGGAAGACAACCTCCTGTATACTGAGTCAAGGGACCCTAAACCTGGAGCTGCCAGGAGATTGGTCATCCCTTTGCAGTATAGGGAGTTTCTTCTAACCTTGGCACATGACATTCCTTTGGCTGGGCATTTGGGCCAGAGTAAAACTTGGGACAGGCTTGTTTCATTGTTTCACTGGCCTCATATGTCAGAGGACACTAAAGAGTTTTGTCGCTCTTGTGTGACCTGCCAAGCCAGTGGCAAGACTGGTGGCACACCAAAGGCCCCCTAATTCTACTTCCTGTGGTTGGGGTGCCCTTTAAAAGGGTAGAGGTTGACATGGTTGGCCCCCTTGACCCTCCAACAGCTTCAGGCAATAGGTTTATCCTTGTGGTAGTGGACCATGGCATTAGGTATCCTTATGCAATTCCCTTAAGGACCACTACAGCTCTTGCAGTGGCAAAAGCCCTCCTGGGAATGTTTTCCAGAGTGGGCTTCCCTAAGGAAGTGGTGTCAGACAGAGGTAGTAATTTCATGTCTGCATACCTCAAAGCCATGTGGAAGGAGTGTGGTGTAACTTACAAGTTCACAACTCCTTACCATCCACAAACAAATGGTCTGGTTGAGAGCTTTAATAAAACTCTCAAATATATGATTTTGGGACTCCCTGAAAATCTCAGAAGGAGATGGGATGTCTTGTTGCCATGCCTCATTTTTGCTTACAGTGAGGTACCCCAAAAAGTCTCTGTGGGCACCCTGTAAGAGGCCCCCTTGCACTTGTGAAGGAGGGTTGGGAACAACCTTTAAAAGCTCCTAAACAGGACGTTGTGGACTATGTACTTGGCTTAAGATCAAGAATGGCTAAGTCCATGAAAAAGGCCAGTAAAAACATTCAGGCCAGCCAAGAGCTCCAAAAGCAATTGCATGATCAGGAGGCTGTCCTGACCCAGTACCACCTAGGACAGAAGGTGTGGGTATTGGAGCCTGTGGCCCCAAGAGCACTCCAGGACTGATGGAGTGGACTCGTTCTCATTGTTGAGAAAAAGGGTGAGGTTACCTACTTGGTAGACCTGGACACTGTCAGGAGTCCGCTTAGGGTGCTCCATGTCAATCGCCTAAAACCCTACTATGACAGGACGGATCTCACCCTGCTCATGGCAACTGAAGAGGGACAGGAAGAAGAGAGTGACCCTCTCCCTGATCTCTTCTCCACCACTGAAGCTGATGGCTTAGTGGTGGGAGTGATGCTAGCAGATTGCCTTACTGCTGAGCAGAAGGATAACTGCATTAATCTCCTAGGACAATTTTCTGACCTCTTCTCACTGATTCCAGGTACAACTACCTGGTGTGAGCATACAATCAATACTGGCAACAGTTTACCTGTCAAGAGTAAGAATTATAGGCAGCCTGACCATGTCAGGGATTGCATAAATCAAGAGGTGCAGAAGATGCTGGACTTAGGAGTGATTAAGCCTTCAGAAAGCCCATAGGCTTGCCCAGTGGTGCTTGTCCCAAAACCTCACAGTAAGGATGGTAAAAGAGAAATTAGGTTTTATGTTGACTATAGAGGTCTTGATCAAGTAACCAAGACAGATGCTCACCCTATACCCAGGGCAGATGAGCTAATAGATACACTGGCTTCTGCCAAGTATCTAAGCACTTTTGATTTAACGGCAGGGTATTGGCAGATTAAATTATCAGAAGATGCTAAAACCTAAAACTGCATTTTCCACCATTGGAGGGCACTATCAGTTCACTGTGATGCCCTTTGGTTTGAAGAATGTACCTGCCACTTTTCAGAGGTTGGTTAACACAGTCCTGCAAGGTTTGGAAGCTTTTAGTGCAGGATATCTAGATAATATAGCTGTCTTTAGCTCCACCTGGGATGAGCACCTGGTCCAAATGTGGAAAGTTTTGGAGGCCTTGCAAAAGACAGGCCTCACTATCAAGGCTTCAAAGTGCCAGTTAGGGCAGGGGAAAGTGGTTTATCTGGCCACCTGGTAGGTGGGGAACAGATAGCACAACTGCAGGGAAAGATCCAAAACATTATGGAAAGGGCTCCTGCTACAACTCAAACCCAGGTGAGAGCCTTTCTAGGCCTCACAGTGTACTATAGGAGGTTCATTAAGAAGTATGGCTCCATTGCAACTCCTCTTAATGACCTCACTAGTAAGAAGATGCCTAAAAAGGTATTGTGGACAGCTAGCTGTCAAAAAGCTTTTTATGAGCTCAAACAGGCCCTGTGCTCTGAACCTGTCCTAAAAAGACCTTGCTACTCCAAAAAGTTAATAGTCCAGACTGATGCTTCTGAATTGGGGGTTGGGGCAGTATTATCACAGCTTAATACTGAGGGCCAGGATCAACCTGTTGCTTTCATCAGCAGGAGGTTGACCCCTAGAGAAAAGCATTGGTCTGCCATAGAGAGGGAGGCGTTTGCTGTGGTCTGAAAAAGCTGAGGCCATACTTGTTTGGTACTCACTTTATTGTTCAGACAGACCACAAACGTCTATTATGGCTTAAACAAATGAAAGGTGAAAACCCTAAATTGTTGAAGTGGTCCATCTCCCTACATGGAATGGACTATACAGTGGAACACAGACCTGGGAGTACCCACACCAATGCAGATGGACTCTCCTGAAATTTCCACTTAGACAATGAAGACTCATCTGGGCAAGGTTAGCTTTATTGTCACTCGTTTGGGGGGGGTTGTGTAGGAAAGTACCATCTTGCTTGGCATGTTACACCCATTTTTACTTGTGTGTCAGTTTGTTTTTGCCTGTGTCACTGGGATCCTGCTAGCCAGGACCCCAGTGCTCATAGTTTGTGGCATAGCTGTGCCACTGAGGCTCTGCTAACCAGAACCTCACTGCAGGCTAGTGACTAATTTTACCAATTCTGATTGGCACACTGGAACACCCTTACAATTCCCTAGTATATGGTACATAGGTACCCAGGGTATTTGGGTTCCAGGAGATCCCTTTGGGCTGCAGCATTTCTTTTGCCACCCATAGGGAACTCAGAATAATATTACACAGGACTGCCACTGCAGCCTGAGTGAAATAATGTCCATGTTATTTCACAGCCATTTTACACTGCACTTAAGTAACTTATAAGTCACCTATATGGCTAACCCTCACCTGGTGAAGGTTAGGTGCAAATTTACGAAGTGTGAGGGCACCCTGGCACTAGCCAAGGTGCCCCAACATTGTTCAGGGCAATTTCCCCGGACTTTGTGAGTGCGGGGACACCATTATATGCTTACACTACATATAGATCAATACCTATATGTAGCTTCACAATGGTAGCTCCAAATATGGTCATGTGACATGTCTAAGATCATGGAATTGTCCCCCCATGCCATATCTGGTATTGGGGTGCAAATCCCATGCATCCCCGGGGCTCCAGCATGGACCCCGGGTACTGCCAAACTAGCTCTCTGGGGTTTTCACTGCAGCTACCGCTGCTGCCAACCCACAGACAAGCTTCTGCCCTCCTGGGGTATGGGCAGCCCAGGCCCAGGAAGGCAGAACAAAGAATTTCCTCGGAGAGAGGGTGATACACCCTCTCCCTTTGGAAATAGGTGTTAAGGGCTGGGGAGGAGTAGCCTCCCCCAGCCTCTGGAAATGCTTCGAAGGGCACAGATGGTGCCCTGTTTGCATAAGCCAGTATACACCAGTTCAGGGATCACCCAGGCACTGCTCTGGCACAAACTGGACAAAGGAAAGGGGAGTGACCACTCCCCTGTCCATCACCACCCCGATAGGTGCTTACCTGGTTAGGTAGCCAATCCTCCTCTGAGGGCTTTTTAGGGTCTCTCCTGTGGGTTTCTCTTCAAGATAATGAATGCAAGAGCTCACCAGAGTTCCTCTGCATCTCTCTCTTCAACTTCTGCCAAGGATTGACCGCTGACTGCTCCCGGATGCCTGCAAAACCGCAACAAAGTAGCAAGACGACTACCAGCAATTTTGTAGTGCCTAATCCTGCCGGCTTTCTCAACTGTTTCCTGGTGGTGCATGCTCTGAGGGGTGTCTGGCTTCACCCTGCACTGGAAGCCAAGAAGAAATCTCCTGCGGGTCAACGGAATCTTGCCCCTGCTAATGCAAGCACCAAACGTCTGCATCACCGGTCCTCTGGGTCCCCTCTCATGTTCATGAGCGTGGTCCCTGGAACACACGATCTGGATCCAAGTGACCCCGACAGTCCAGTGGTCATTATGTCCAAATTTGGTGGAGGTAAGTCCTTTCCTCCCCACGCCAGACTGTAATCCTGTGTACTGTATCATCTGTGGCGGCTAGGGCTTCTGTGCACTTTTGCAAGGATTCCTTGGTGCACAGCACAGCCCACGTCTCCAGCACTCTGTCCTACATTGCTCAACTCGCTGAGTTGAACAACTGCTTCGTGGGACCCTCTTTTGTTGTGTTGAGCCGACCGCCGTGCTCAGATTTCTTGAATGCCTGTTCAAGTACTTGTGCAGGTGCTGCCTGCTTCTGCATGGGTTCTCTCTGTTTTTGAGCGCCCCCTCTGTCTTTTTCTCCAAGGGTGCGACCTCCTGGTCCTTTCTGGGACCAGGCAGCACTAATTTTCTTCAACAGCAACTCTTGCATTTAGCAACTGTTGTTGTAGTCTTTCTGCGTGGAAACAACTCTGTGTCCTCCAGCATGCTGTGGGACATCATCTGTGCAAAGGATTAGTTCCTGGCATCTTCTGTTGTTGCAGAATCTTCAGCTTCTTCCACCCAGAGGCAGCCCTTTTGCACCTTCATCCGGGGTTTAGTGGGCTCCTGCCCCCCCGGACACTTGCGTGACTTGGTCTCCTTTCTTTACAGGTCCTCAGGTCCAGGAATCCATCTTCAGTGCTTTGCAGTCAGTTGGTGTCTTTGCAAAATCTCCAATCACGACTTTAGTGTGTTTCTGGGGAAGTAGGGTAACTTTACTTCTAGTTTTTAGGGTCTTGGGGTGGTTTATCTTGGACACCCTTATTGTTTTCTTACACTCCCACCGACCCTCTACACACTACACTAGGCCTGGGGTCCATTTGTGGTTCGCATTCCACTTTTAGAGTATATGGTTTGTGTTGCCCCTAGGCCTATTGCATCCAATTGTGTTCTACAGTGTTTGCACTACTTTTCTAACTTGTTACTTACCTGATTTTGGTTTGTGTGTATATTTTGTGTATTTTACTTACCTCCTAAGGGAGTATATCCTCTGAGATATTTTTTGGCACATTGTAACTAAAATAAAGTACCTTTATATTTAGTAACTCTGAGTATTGTGTTTCTTATGATAAAGTGCTATATGATATAAATGGTGTAGGAGGAGCTTTGCATGTCTCCTAGTTCAGCCTAAGCTGCTCTGCTATAGCTACTTCTATCAGCCTAAGCTGCTAGAACACTACTAATCTACTAATAAGGGGTAACTGGTCCTGGCACAAGGTGTGAGTACCATCAGGTGCCCACTATAAGCCAGGCCAGCCTCCTGCACAGTGAAACTCAGAAGGACATGTTTTATGTTTTATTAATAAAGAACTCTCTTCAACAGGCTATGCACACATCAGTTCAAGGTAGATTTTCCTGTGGTAAAAGGGATGATGAAACCTTCTTAAACACCTTTCCTAACACTAAGTTAAGCTAACAATTAACTTGTTCACCTAAGGTCATTATTAGTAGCCCAAACCATATTTAAAGCAGATGTTATCTTAACAAGAACGTACATTATGAGAGTACAAAACTACATATTGAATTGATTGATTTTTTGTACATTAGTATGTGTCTGGTTATATCAGTGTATGTATGACTGTGTGCCTAGCTGTCTCAGTATATATTATATATACAATGTGTGTCTGGGTGTGTCAGTAGATATGTCAGTATGTGCCTGGGTGTGTGAGTGTATGCATCAGTGTGTCCCTCGGTGTATACCTGTATGCACCAGGTCTGCTTAGGTGTATCAGTGTATATATCACTGTATTTCTGGGTGTGTCAGTATATGCATCAGAGTGTGTAAGTATGTGCACCAGAGTTTGTCTGGGTGTCATACTGTATGCATATTGTATACATCAGTGTATGCATACATCTCTGCCTGACTGTCTCACTATATGTATCAGTGTACATGAGACTATCTCAGGGAATTAATCAGCCCGAGCCCGGATGTGTTGGTGTATTCTTCAAAGTATGCCTGGGTGCGTCACTGTATATACCACTCTATGGGGGTCATTCTGACCCCGGCGGGTGGCGGGAGCCGCCCGCCTGGAGGGAACCGCCAGAATACCGCTGCGCGGTCAAAAGACCGCCGCGGGTATTCTGGGTTTCCCACTGGGCTGGCGGGCGACCGCCAAAAGGCCGCCCGCCAGCCCAGTGGGAAACACCCCTCCATGAGGATGCCGGCTCCGAATGGAGCCGGCGGAGTGGAGGATGTGCGACGGGTGCAGTGGCACCCGTCGCGTATTTCAGTGTCTGCAAAGCAGACACTGAAAACAAAGTGGGGCCCTCTTACGGGGGCCCCTGCAGTGCCCATGCCATCGGCATGGGCACTGCAGGGGCCCCCAGGGGCCCCACGACACCCCTCACCGCCATCCTGTTCCTGGCGGTCGGAACCGCCAGGAACAGGATGGCGGTGAGGGGGTCGGAATCCCCCATGGCAGCGCAGCAAGCTGCGCCGCCATGGGGGATTCCCAGGCCAGCGGAAAACTGGCGGACACCGCCGGTTTTCCTGTTCTGACCGCGGCCAAACCGCCGCGGTCAGAATGCCCTGCGGGGCACCGCCAGCCTGTTGGCGGTGCTCCTGCCGACCCCGACCCCGGCCCCGGCGGTCCTTGACCGCCGGGGTCGGAATGACCCCCTATGTCTGGATGTGTCATAGTATATAACAGTGTGTGCCTGGGTATTCTGCTGTATGCATCAGTGTGCTACTGGGTAGGTCAGTGTATGCATCCGTTTATGCCTGGGTGTCTCAGTATATTCATCAGTGTACATCTGAGTGTGTCTTTGAATGCATCAGTGTGCACTTGGGTGTGGCAGTGTATCCTTCAATCTATGCTTGGGGTATGACTGGGTGTTTTACTGTCTGCACTGGTGAATATACAATTGGTCCTCCAATGTTTCACTAAATATTTGATTGACTCTATCCTTTTGTTATTAGCTATATGAGTACCCTATTTCTACTAAAGTGCACATATACCTCTGCACAGCGATCTAGAAACTAACATCTTAATCAGTAAAGCTCAGAATGACATAATTCTTGTTTTGATAAGAAAGCACTCTCTTCTATGGCCTACATGCATCTTCTTAAAGGTTAAGGCCCGTATTTATACTTTTTGACGCTAATCTGCGCTAACGCAGTTTAGCGTCAAAAAAATTTGCGCCGGCTAACGCCATTCTGAAGCACCATGCAGGCGCCGTATTTATAGAATGGCGTTAGCCGGCGTTAGCCGACCGGCGCTGCCTGGTGTGCGTGAAAAAAAAACACGTACACCAGGCAGCGCCGGCGTAGGGGAAAATGGCGTATGGGCGTCTAAAAATGGGGCAAGTCAGGTCGAGGCAAAAAAATCGTCTTAACCCGATTTGCGCCATTTTTTTACGACGCTTATCCCCCATCAACATGACTCCTGTCTTAGCAAAGACAGGAGTCATGCCCCCTTGCCCAATGGCCATGCCCAGGGGACTTATGTCCCCTGGGCATGGTCATTGGGCATAGTGGCATGTAGGGGGGCACAAATCAGGCCCCCCTATGCCACAAAAAAAAAAAAAAAAAACTTACCCCAACTTACCTTTTCTTCCCTGGGATGGGTCCCTCCATCCTTGGGTGTCCTCCTGGGGTGGGCAAGGGTGGCAGGGGGTGTCCCTGGGGGCAGGGGAGGGCACCTCTGGGCTCATTCTGAGTCCACAGGTCCCTTAACGCCTGCCCTGACCCAGGCATTAAAAAGAGGCGCAAATGCAGGGTTTTTTGCCCCGCCCACTCCCGGGCGTCATTTTTGCCCGGGAGTATAAATACCACGCACATGCCTCGGAGTCATTTTTTAAGACGGGAACGCCTCCCTTGCATCTCATTAACGCAAGGGAGGTGTTCACGCCAAAAAATGACGCTAACTCCATGAAGTTTGGCGCTAGACGCGTCTAACGCCAAAGTATAAATATGGAGTTAGTTTTGCGGCGAATTTGCGTCGAAAAAAACGACGCAAATTCGGCACAAACGGAGTATAAATATGCCCCTAAGTTATCTGTGAAAAACGGGTAGTATAAAGTTTATTAAACAGATTTTCTAGCATCAAGTCAAGTTAAAAATAAAACTGTGTACCTAGGCTCATTATTAGCAGCCCAAACCATATTTAAACCAGAACTAATGTAAATTTGAAACTATATTATGAGTGTAGAGAACTACATATTGCATTATCTGTATCAGTTGCTAAAAAGCTCCCATGCTACAACATATATATCTACTCTCTCCATATGTACATGAATGTATAAGTGGAGTTTTATGTCTCTATCTTCACTGCGAGTTTGTTTTTATACTTCTATATTTATGTACATGATTAATAGTATAGATTACAGACTGCATATATAACTTGACATGGTGAGTGCATGTTTAAGACAGTAAAACTTAAAGAAGACGTTTTGTATATGTTTTATGCACACAGCAACCTTCTCTAGAGCCTACATACACCTTATCTGAGAGCATCACTTTCTTCACTGAAAACACAGTTTAAGGTTTATTAAGCAGGTTTTTAATGCTGACTGAAATTAACACTGATTTGTCACACATAGCCTTTCAAGTAATACACTTCAGTTGCCTCTGTCCAACTGATAGTGAAACTATCTCTAGCCTTTATAAATAAATGTCATTCTCTCTACACATTCAAAATTGCAAATATAAATGTCCATATCAGTCTGCATATGTAGACTGATATGGACATTTATATTTGCAATACTGAAAGAAAACAGAAACACTCACCAGAGCCTTTCTAATTCCAACTAAGGGGGTCATTCAGACCTTGGCGGACGGCGGAGGCCGTCCGCCAAGGTACCGCCGACAAATGACCGCACCGCGGTCAAAAGACCGCGGCGGCCATTCAAACATTTCCTCTGGGCCGGCGGAAATGCCCCTGCAACGAGGACGCCGGCTTAGAATTGAGCCGGCGTAGTTGTAGGGGTGCGACGGGTGCAGTTGCACCCGTCGCGTATTTCAGTGTCTGCAAAGCAGACACTGAAATACTTTGTGGGGCCCTCTTACGGGGGCCCCTGCGGCACCCCCTACCGCCATCCTGTTCATGGCGGGTTTCCCGCCATGAACAGGATGGCGGTAGGGGGTGTCTGAATCCCCATGGCGGCGGAGCGCGCTCCGCCGCCATGGAGGATTCAATGGGGCAGCGGTAAACCGGCGGAGCACCGCCAGCCTGTTGGCGGTGCTCCCGTGGTCGGTGACCCTGGCGGTCACCGGCCGCCAGGGTCAGAATGACCCCCTAAATGCTTTAGTTATTTATTAGCTGACTTCTATACATTTTTTATATGTATCACAAACTTGCTATTTATATTCATTATGACATTTTATCAACAAGCTGGTCAATTTCATTTACCTACTACACCTTCATTTATTTACTAATACTTTGTCAAATAAATGACAATTCACTAGACAAACATGATGAGTGTGCTTGTTGAAGTGTATGTTTGTGTTTCTGTATCAGTTAAAATATCTTCTCAATGACAAATGTTCAAAAGGAATCACAAGAATGGTAATCCACTCTCACAGAAGGGACCAATAATGGCAACCTTGTGAACTTAGCTTTCAAGGTTACTAAATCAAAAAAACAATCACAATCTCTGTTTCATGTTAAACTTAGCCCTTTCCAACACTCCTCAAAAGATTCCCCAATTCTGTATGAGTTTTCGACAGATCTGCAGATCCATCACAGTGCTCTGCGTGACCTCCGCATAAATCTGCGGGTGGATCTGCCAATCCACGGAGAAGTTCTGAAATTATTTTGTGAACATGTTGAAAGACGCAAACCCCCCATGCATGCCTTTTTCTGTTTCCTTCCCCTCATGTTCCTGTTACTATGGTATTCTGCTGCAGTGGGCCACATGTTCATAACAGTTTCTGAGTAGAGCATGCTTACGTTTAAACCATCTTTACAGATGTGGTTTAAGCTTTGACAATAAACATATCACAGGTAGTAATACTGTTTCCAATTTGTCTAAAGCCAATCCAACATTTAATTATAATTCAGGTAACTTCCAACAATAATCATATCTTCAATAGTCAAACAAATATCTTCCTTCAGATTCTACCTTTTACCCTCCCTTTTAAATGAATTTAGGGCCAGATGTAGGTAGCTAAAAAATTGCGAGTCGGAAATTGCGAGTCGTTGCGACTCGCAATTTCCGACTCGCAAAACGGTATCCAACAAGAAAAAGTGACTTCATTTTGTGACTCGCAAATGAAGTAGCACTGCAGATTGCGAGTCCGCTGTTTGCGAGGTCCCTTTTTGCGTCCTCGCCAAAAATGGACTTGCAAATTGCGAGTGGGTGTCGCAAATTGCGATTGTGCCGCAAATTGCATGCAGGTGCAGCATAACAGTTTGAAAAACACTTCCTGGCTCTTGCTGATTACATCACAGCCAGGAAGTTAACAAATACACCTGGGAGGAGGGAGGACCACAACCTTTTCTAACTGCAGAGCAACCACCTGGAGGAACAGCAGCAAGAATGGAAGACTCTGGCAGTGCAGGCAGGAAGAGAAAACTGAAGTTTACTGAAAAGGAACTTGAGTTGCTGACAGAGGAATGCTGCCAGCACCATGACCAGCTTTTCGGAAGGGCTGACCTGAGTGTTCCAGACACGGAAAAAAGGAGGATCTGGAATGACATCCAGGAGAGGGTCAACGCCATAGGGTGAGCCACAGGAGTATAGAAGAGATAAAAAGAGGTGGTATGACCTGTGCTCCAGGACCAAGGAGAGGGTGGCAGAGTGCCTCCGGGAGATGAGGGACACAGGAGGAGGCCCATCCACCGTCCCACCACCCACACCCATGGAGGAACTTGTGGAACAGACCCTTGAGCCTGAGGCAGTGGCTGGAATGGGAGTGCTGGACACGTCAGTGAAAGGGACATCAACAAGTGAGTACCATGAAACATGCGTGTACACCCATAACTGCCATACCCCCACCCACCCAGTACACAGCAGCATGCACAACCAAACTAGCTCCATTCCAGACTTGCAACCACCAGAATGGTGCATTATGGGCAATGTAGTTCAGTAGTCAGCTGATAGGCAACAGTTTATTAGGAGGCATACAACAGATGTTAGATACTGACAGTGTGTTCCCTATGTCCCACAGGTCTCCCATAAGACACCCCCACCAGCCAGTCCGTCCAGGGTGCAGAGAGCAGCCAACAGGCAGCACAGGAGTCCGAAGCAGCCACTACAGGGCCCAGCACCACACCACAACAGTCCCTTCCAATGGACATTGTGGAAATTGACACAGCCCCTGGTCCCAGACACAGTGTCATACAGCAGGACCCTGAAGCTCCACCGTGTCACAGACGCAGACTCCATGTCCCAGCAGTGTCCCAGGAGGATGTAGGTGACTCATCTATGTCTGCCGCGGAGGCACCCCTCATATCTGGTCAGCGCCTGCAAACAAGGCAGATGAGAATAATATCAGGGGAAATGCAAAGGATGGAGAGCATTTTCTCCACAGGGCTGGCACAGGTGAACACACAGTTCACACGTCTGAACAAGAATGTCGGTGACCTTGCACTCTCCATACGTCAACTCGTAACAGAACTAGTGTCAGAGGACAGAGTGCAAGGCGCCGTGAGCGGCAACTCGTACACAGGTTGGACCGCATGGCTGCATCCATCGTCCGCCTGGCAGTCAACACCACAGGGCTGTCACGCCGTACTGTTAGTTTGCAGGTGGACTTGGGCAACTTTGCAGGGGATGTGGCTCGGTGACTGGGTCGCATCAGCCATGCTGTGGACATGCTGGAGGCTAGACAGGTGGCTAGGGGAACGGCAGAGACACCTCAGGATAGCGAGGAGGGGTCCGCTGTCAGCAGCGCATCTGTCACAGACACACGAGTCTTGAGGAGTGGCAGTGCACATCAGGGGTCTGCTGACACACCAGCACTAGCCATGCTGGGCGTCCCAGACGGAGGTGTTGAACCCATGCACTGCAGGACACATGAGGCACATGAAGTGAATGTGTCCTCATTGCAGGTGGACATTTACAGCCTCTTCCCAAAAGTTCAGTTCTTCACTAATTAGTTTAACTTAATAAAAGTTCTTGTTTGTTCCACTTCACAACTGGGCTCTTTGTGTGTGACATTAGTGTGTGTGGTGACAGTTACCATGTACCTTCCAAAGTTTTGGATTGCAATGTGGTCCCGTCTCTGTCTGCCTTGATTTGCAATGCTTCTATCCCCTGGATGGCGATGTGGTAGCTCTTACTCGTCATCCTCCGAATCTGGGTCTTCAGGGGTGAGATGTAGCCCACGTCTGGTGGCAATGTTGTGTAGTATAGCGCATGCGCCAACTGTCTTGAATGCTGTTATTGGGGCATACTGGAGCGCACCTCCGCTTCTGTGGAGGCATCGGAATCTTGCCTTTAACAGTCCTATGACATTTCTGGTCCTCCTATGTACACTATTATATCGCCTCTCATTCTCATTGCTGGGTGTTAGGTACGGGGTAAGTATCCACGGTCGTAGCGCATATGCACTGTCACCTGTTTGGCAAAAATGGACAATGTTAGCAGGGCATGGATAGTTTCTACTGTGACCTGTGTATATGTCTTCAGGGTGTCTGCATCAA
Organism: Pleurodeles waltl; assembly: GCF_031143425.1. Classification (NCBI taxonomy): domain Eukaryota; kingdom Metazoa; phylum Chordata; class Amphibia; order Caudata; family Salamandridae; genus Pleurodeles; species Pleurodeles waltl. The sequence continues at coordinate 1,851,441,801 of NC_090440.1, forward strand.
TACCTAATAGATATCCGTCTCCAAACTCCCCACGTTCTAGGCGTTGGTGTATCCCACTGTGCCTGAAAATGTAAGAGTCATGTGTACTCCCTGGAAATGTGGCTACCATGTCAGTGATGACATAATGGGCGTCACATACCACCTGGATGTTCAGTGAGTGGGTACACTTCCGGTTGCGGAACAGATATTCCAGATTTGCAGGAGGGAATATTTGTATATGTGTCCCGTCTACACACCCTATTACATGAGGGAAGTTGGCAATCCTGTAGAATTTCAACTTGGTGCTGTTGATTTCTGCCTCATTCCTGGGTAGGTATATGTATCTGGACATGTGTGTGAGGATGGCATCTAAGAAACATCTGAAGAACCGTAAAAGTGCACTTTGGGATACCCCACCTGCCACAGCAATGACCCCCTGATAGATACCCAAGGCCAAGAGGTGCAGTGAGCATAGCACTTGCACATGTGTGGGGATGGCGCTGCCGCGCACAGTCTGGCGTTGCAGCTGCGGATTGAGTAGATCTATTAATTCTAATATTGCTGCACTACTGAGTCTGTATTTATCATATATCTCCTCCTCTGTTTGTTGGAAAAGTGTCTGCCTGGTTCTGTATATCCTCTCCTTTCTCTGGCTCCTCCTCCACCTCTGCTGTGCGGCGTGGACTCTCCCCCTCCTTGCTATCACATATATCTCCACCATCTTGAGTAACCCAGATGCCTTCTGGGTCTCCTTTTATACTTTGGTTCTGGTTACCACCTGCTCTGAGTTAGTGGTAAATTGGGTGTGCAAAACGGGCTTTTTGCGACTAGTCGCAATTTGTGAGTGGCTTTTTCAAATGGTTTGGGACTTGTAAATTGCGTCTCCCTATTTGCGAGTCGCACAATGGGGTTGCAGAATTTGCGAGTAGGTAATGGCTTGCATCGCAATTTGCAATTCGGAAATGGGGATTTTGTATCCCATTTCTGATTTTGCGGTGTCGCAAATTGTGATTCGGGCCATTTGCGACTCACACATTTTTGCTTCATCTGGCCCATAATTTCAAACCTGCTTCATTTAATTGCAGCCTTCTGCTGAGTGCTACTCCAGACTACCTCCAAGGTGCTCACATTGTGGATTTTGGGACACAGCTTTGTGTTTTGGGTCAGAGAAATAATTAATAAAAATGTTTCTGCATTCCTCAGAGACCATAACATAGGCTCTATTTACCACAACAACCAATGATTTGATAAGGATGGTATATAGATAAATTATTGAGTTCACTTAACAGATAAAGGCAGCAAGGTGTTCCTACATAACCTGAGAGACTGCATCCTCTTCAATATGTACTAATCACCTCTACATCATAACATCATAAACAAAAAGGCTCTTTTCAAAGCAAATCCACTAATCATACAAACATTTGTTTATTCTTAAACACTTAATTTGTTTAATGTCATTCGGACCCGTGGATCCAACTGCAGATCTAAAAAAAAAAAAACATTCTCAACATATCAATGTGTGATATTTATTTATACTTATATGGCCAAGGAACTCCTTCTCTGACCTTTTCATATGCATCAGTGCCCACATATTAGCCCCAGGACCCTTTCTCAATACAACAAACTGTAAGTGAAAACTTTGCCTTTCAGATCATATGTACCCAATACTATATGAGTATTTGTGTGAGTGTATAAGTCTTGGTCTGTGTGTAAAGGTATATGTGAGGCAAAGTATTTGGAAGTGACAGTGGGTCTGACTGCGTAATTTGGTGTGAGAGTGGGTGAGTGATCATCTCCCTTAGTGTAATATTTAGTAGGAGAGTATGTCTGAGTGTGAGAGTGAATGTGCCACTGTCTGTGTGAGTGGGTGTGAGAATGTCTACCTGGTTGTGAGAGTGTATGTGAAAGTGTGCTTAGCTGTAGGAGTACGTGCATGAGTGTCTGCCTCAATGTGAGAGTGGATGTGAGTGTGTCTCTCTGGGTGTGAGAGTGTGTGTTTGACTGTGTCTCTGGGTCTGAGAATGAGTGTCAGAGTGTCTGTCTGAGTGTGAGACTGGGTGTCAGAGGGTCTGATGTGAAAGTGGCTATAAGAGTTTCTCTTGTTGTGAGAGTGAGTGTTAGCTGAAAAGCCTCATCCTTCTCTGTGCCAATAAACTCCAGTGCTTCAATGCTGGTTTGCTGCTTCATCATTCAGAGGTGAACAGGAAGAATTTTGTAATATGTATGGATATGTATGTGCGGATATATATATATATATATATATATATACAGTATATATATATATATATATATGAATATATATATATATATATTTTTTTTTCACTTAAAAAAACCAAAGGTTACAGTGATGTTATAGCTAAATTCTGAATTTACTCGTACAAAACCTTAGAAATGTATAAGTTATAGGTATATTTATTTCAAATAATATTAGTTCATGCCCTAAGGTAACTATAGCTCGTGCCCTCACCCTGAACTGCTAATTACCACAGATATTACAGCACTCATGACATCTTTTATAAATCATTGTTAATATCACTGTAACATTTATTGTGCAATTATTCATAAAATATTGTGCATGGCAGGGTGCAGGTTATAGTAGTATGGGAGCATTTTTAGCACTCCCACTTGTTGGGAGCAGAGTTATGTTTGCTTTTGCTTGGTGGGAGGTGTCATAGCTGCTGCTAAGCAAAATCAAACAGCTACCTCACGAGGGTTTGCACCTCGGGAGGTAGTAGGAGCCAGTCCTGGGGGTTGGTGGTCCCCAGGGCCATTAATTGCTCCAGGTGGGGTAGCTGCAGCCCCTTCCTCTCTATTGAATGGCCTGTCCTCAGGGAGGTTTCCCCCTCCCTTTTCTTAAATAATTTGGCACTGGGGAGATGGTGGTCCCCCAGTGCCCCTGCTTTTAAGTTTATTGTACCACGAGGAAAGTGGTGGTCACCAGAGGGACCTGCACAGCACCCTGTTTACTTTTACAATGTAGTCCCGGGGAGGTCTTGGTCCACGGGGCCCAGGGAGGTCTGTATGGCCCCCAATATTCCGTTGTTGAGCTCCGGGAAGGTGGTAGCCCCCGGGGCCCAGGGTGGTCTGTGCAACCCCCGCATCATTACACTTTTTATGACATGGGGAGGTGGTGGTCCCTGGGGCTTAAATAACACCAAATAACAAAAATTGTGATCTGTGGACCAAAATCTACCTTTCTGCCAAATTTGGTGTGTATAAGAAGTCTGTGGGAATTAACATGGGAAACTAACTTTTTTTGACCCCACCCCCACTTGATAGATCACCCAAAACCTTCCATGCACAACCAGACCCTTACACACACTTTTTTTGGAACATTTTGTGAAGAGTTGTCAAGCGGTGCCAACTACCTACTGGCAACCGCCAGCAGGTAATATGTAACATATATAAAAATATATATATACATATATATACATATATATATATATATGTATTATTGTGGGTGTCCCAGTGCTCACCAGGACACCCACACTATACATTTTGCTTGGGGGCTACTGGGAGAGGTCAGGGCTTCTGGGCCCCAGCTAGCTCTCCAGACAGGAGGCGTAGTGGGTATTGATGGGAGCTAGCAATTTTTTCTTAAGTGTGTCCCCTGGAGCCCACCCAGGAAACCCACAGCTCATCCTTTTAAAAGTTCTGGTTGGTGACCTGGTGCCCACCTGGGACACTTACACTGTTGGCTCTGTTTGAGGCCCTTGCAGCCTCAGCCGGCTCCCCAGACACCACAGGGGCTAGAGTGGCAGGGTATCTCTCCATATTGATGTTTTTACTCATTTTCAAAACAGGGGACTTAGGGCCAGATGTAGCAAAACGCCAATTTGCGACTTGCAAATTGCGAGTCCCTGCGACTCGCAATTTGCAACTCGCAAATTGGTATGCAGTACGGTGTCTCAGACACCGACTGCGACTCGCTATGGGGTCGCAATGACCCACCTTATTAATATTCATGAGGTGGGTCGCTAATTGCGGCCCCATAGCGAGTCTAGGCACTCGCAAACATGGAGGCCTGCTGTCGTCAGCAGACCTCCATGTTCGTGACTGCTTTAAATAAAGCAGTTCTTTTTTTTTTTAAGTGTAGCCCGTTTTCCTTAAAGGAAAACAAGCTGCACTTAAAAAAAAAAACGAAACCTTTAGTTTCGGTATTTTTTCAGGGCAGGGAGTGGTCCCTTGGACCACTCCCTGCCCTGAAAAAATATTTGAGGGTCCATTCACAAAGTGGAAGGGGTCCCATGGGGACCCCTTCCAATTTGCGAGTGGGTTACCATCCACTTCAAGTGAATGGTAACTGCGACTCCATTTGCGACCGCATATGCAGTCGCAAATGGAATTGCATTCCACTCCGAATCGCAAATAGGAAGGGAACACCCCTTCCTATTTGCGATTCTGAAATGCATATTGCGAGTCGGTCCCGACTCGCAATATGCCTTTCTGAATAGCAAAGAGGCTATTGCGCCTCGCAAACGGTGATTTTCGCCGTTTGCGAGGCGCAAACCCTTTGCTACATCTGGCCCTAAGTCCTAAGAGACCTGTATTGACTACAGCAATATTTTTGTTCATGTTATGGAAATGTTTTAACAATTGAAAATATTTCATTACCTCCAAGAAAATGCATAATGAACACATCACCCATTCACACAATAATGCTAAATCAGCATTTTAAACTACATCACATACGCAGAGGTCCCATAAAGTAACAGTGTCTTCAATATTTCTTTTCAGGGCATAATTTTTCCTGATGAATATGGAGATCTTTTCAATCTAAAACTTTTAGTTCTTGTGTGGTCTTGAGCAACTAGTGGTTAGAATTTGGGAATATGACCTGATTAGAGCACTAATCTGCTTCAATGAGGCTATACATATTTCTCCTCAATATGGTAAAGGACCACCAAATGCTCTCTTGCGGTTTTTCACATATACGTGGGAAAATACACTGGTACTGTTGCTTATCACATGGGCCTTGGCATGAGACACTTTTTTGGCAGTTTTTAAGATCTGAGCTTAGTTGTCGCCTCCTTGTACCTCTGACACTACCATAAACATCCACCTCTTTAATGTATAATGTGTCATCATTAGTCACATACATCGACCAATCATTACTCATGCTGTGTGACCGGTGACCCTCACAGGGCAGCACCTGCAGCCTGTGTTGCACTTCTTCAGCACAAGGAACCTCAAAGTAGGGTCGGGAGCACCCCATCAAAATCAGACTCAGCTCTAGTTAGAGGATATTTTTGTGACTACCAGCAACAGGACATTATTTTTCATTTGTGCTTATCTTTATACACCTCAAGATGCTACTTCTCACATTCTTATGGTAAATGATGTCCATTGCAGGTTTTTTAAGGAATGTTAATGTTAGCCCATTAGCAGAAAGGTGCTGGCATTTCCATTGCAAGGCTATCTCTGCCTGCTCACTGCTGGGCTATTTTACCAGTAATTGTCTACAAGACAAATCAGCATAAAGCCAGGAACTACAATTTGTTTTGCTTTTCAGAACTCTGCACTTTAGTTGTTTTTTCAATCAATGAAGTTTTACATTCCGGGAATTGTAGTTTTGCTTTTAACAATTTCATAAACCCTGCATTTCATGTGCTTCTATCTAAAATGCCAGAATTGCACTTGTCAGGTAGGTTTAAAATTTTACAAAGTCATCTACTCTACTTAAAAAAACAACTTCTTTTAATGTGCAAAAATCAGTATTTTTAGTGGTTTTAGATTTGGGCCTTACCTGCAGGGTTGAATAGAAACTATAAATTGTGGATTGGGCCTTCCTTTATCCAAGGAGATTCTGACATCAGGAGCACCTCCCTGCCCTCCTAGACCAGTCTCCACTTTACTCATTGTTCCTCAAGCCTTCAAGCAGCACTGAGCCATCCCCTCACACATGCACAGGGCATTAAGAGAACACCAGACAGAAATCTTCATTTTGTAGCCCCAGCTTATCTGAGCCCTAATCCACCCAGTGAGTAAAGACAAGGTGGTAAGAACACAGACTTTGGGGGTTATTCTAACTTTGGAGGAGGTGTTAATCCGTCCCAAAAGTGACGGAAAAGTGACGGATTTACCACCAGCCGTATTACGAGTCCATTATATCCTATGGAACTCGTAATACGGCTGGTGGTATATCCGTCACTTTACCGTCACTTTTGGGACGGATTAACACTCCTCCAAAGTTAGAATAACCCCCTTTGTGTTGTGTATTATCAAATTTAAAATCTGACTTTTCCTCTCCCTGGGAATGCTTTAATTTATCTCTTGGTTTCTGTACAATTTGTAATTTTAAAAAACTTTTTTCTTTTACATGTGACTGCTTAAATTGTGTTTAGAAAGTGTATGGAGCACTCGTTTTTTTGATGGAAAATCTGTTTCCTTTACGTGCAAGAAAATGACTATTTTTAGTCGGGTGGGTGAAAAGTTCTGCTTAGCTGGAGGAGTTCATGGATTTGAGAACTCCAAGCTACACATGTAACACAGAGTTCCTGCTAAATTTCATTATCCAGATCAAGGCAAATTTTTCCATTTACGCATACAAGAGTTGCTTTGGTGCACACTGGCATGTGTGATGAGCTTAGATGGTTTCTCACGCAGCTTTCAGTTGCCACCCAGTCTTCCAGTGCCATTTTCAGGACTCTGGTGAGCACAAGCTGCAGCAGTTGCTTTTCAAGCTGATTTGAGGCATTTTTTATTTTACTTTTTTCAGCAGGAAGGATGTGCCACAGAGAATCCAACATCCTTTAGGTGTCCAGCAGGCTCCTCTTAGTGCTTTGTCCATCTCCTGGTCACCTTTCACTCAGCTTTGGAGGCGGAAAGATCACTCTCTCATATGCAATTACTCCCACATATAGGCCCTCATTATGACATTGCAGGTAAATCCCACTTACCGCCATGCTGACTGTCGCCAACATACCGCTAGGGCAGTGGATATCCGTTCACCACATTATGACACACATACACCAATCCGTCACTATTCAGCAACAGACACAAATCCGCCTCACCAAAGGTCAGTGATAAACTGGCGGTATCAAAACCCTCACCGTTACGCCAACAGAACTACACCCACCACATTATGACCCACGAATCACCACAGCAGGCATTCAATGGCGATAAACCATTGGCGGTACATACTGCTGCGCTCAAAATCGACACACATAAACAAAACAACACTACATTGGACAATTAAAAAAACACACACCTGACACCCATACACACACCACACCCACTCACCACACCACTATAAAACATACACCCACAGTATCCACAACCCTTTACCTTTACAAACAATAGCCACCAGAGAGACAGCAAGACCACTTGCACAACCAGAGCCACACACTACTCACACAGATACACTACCCACGCACCCCACATCACACACCCCAACACTTTACCCAACACACCCTCACCTACACACTGCACACAACAACCATGGCATCACAAGGACACCCCTGCTTCACAGAGGAGGAGCTAAGGGTCATGGTGGAGGAAATCATCTGGGTAGAGCCACAGCTATTTGTAGCACAGGTACAGCAGATATCAATAACTAGGAAGATGGAGCTATGGTGGAGAATCGTGGACAGAGTCAACGCCGTGGGACAGCACCCAAGAACTAGGGATGACATCAGGAAGAGGTGGAACGACCAATGGGGGAAGGTACGTTCCATTGTAGGAAGACACCAGCTCGCTGTGCAGAGGACTGGCGTTGAACCCCCACCTCCTCCCCCACAACTAACAACATGGGAGGGACAAGTCTTTGCAATCCTGCATCCTGAGGGCCTGGCCAGAGTAGGAGTAGGACTGGACTCTGGTAAGTCAACTCTCCACTATTATTACCCGTCTACCTCCATGCCATCACATACCCCCACCCTCACCCTCACTCCCATCACTCCACCAATTCCCACACACCCCACCATCACATCTCACCTATCCCAATGCCAAGCCCTGCATGCTCTACCAATCCATGGACACCACTCACAGCCCTGCATGGACACTCAGCACTAAAGCATGCACACTATAGATAACTAATCATCCCACCATACACCATTGTACACAAGTGAAAGATGCCAGTCACAGATTCACAATATCGCAGACACAAAAACCATAACACATCATTTACATCCCCATAGTTACCCCAGCCAATTTCAGCAGAGAGGAGGTGCCAGCAATATCCAGTCCCCCAACAGAAGAGGCCCACAGTGATGACAGCAACTCTGGTCTTCTGGATGTGGATGACCAACCTGGCCTATTAGGGACATCTGGACAGCCGGTTACCCAGGCCCAGTCACACAGCACCACAGAGCCTCCCCATCAGGAAACACCACCACCGCACCCACCCAGCGTACCCATACCTCTGTCCCCAGGACACATCCATCAGCAGTGTGTCTACCTCTACAGGGACCCCAGGCCACACCCCATACCCAAGACAATCAGGGACCTGGGGTCAGTGGCCGTGGTCACACGGTTCAGGAGACAGAGGCACAGGCCAAGAGGGAAACTGAGAGGAGTGCTGTGCACCAGAGGGAGGACAGGCCCAGGGAACCAACTCTCCATAAGGCACTTGCAGAGATCCTGGGAGCAATTCAACATTCCCAGGACATGATGGGCCAAATCCTGGACAATGTGCAGGAGAACAGGCGGCTGCAGGAAGGACAGTATCAGGGGATCAGGGAGGACATACAGTTCATCAACAACACCCTGATCTTCATGGCAGGGGTGCTGGAAGACATAGCCAACATCATGAGAGAGGCAGTCACACAACAGTGGTCTCCTGCCACTAGCCAGACATCTGAACAGCCTTCCACCTCCGCTGCCGCTAGTAGTCAGGAAGCCCCACAATAGAACTCACAGGCCACCAGCACCCCTCCCCCTGCAGAAGGCGAACCACCCCGCAAATGTTCCCTGTGATCCAGACAGAAGCCAGAGACACTTGTCAAAACCCCAACAGGAAATGAGTCTCTTCTTATTGTCACCCTTGTGTCCCACTCTGTCACCTTGTCCAACTTGAACTGCTATTGCTCCCCTTCCTATGTCCCATTGGTCAAAGCACCTGTGCTACAAACATACTGGAACAATACCCTGGACTTTCCTCCATCATCACCCTATTCCATTGCACTTGCTCCTCTATATTTTAGCACTTCAATAAACACCCTTAGGAAAAAAGGAAGTATGGAGTATGTCAAATTTTCCAAGTATGTATTCATCGAAACAGGTACAAACATTGGAATTCAACTGTACATGAAATGAGCATAGATTAATGACCTGTAGCTGGCTGCAGTGATCACACCAGGAGCATATGAGAGGTCACCAACATCTGAAAAATGAATTTGCAAAGGGTACAGTAAGTGGGCATGGAAGTGTGAAAAAACAGCATGCCAGTGCCACAGATATTCAAACAAATGTCATAGAAAAGTGAAGTAACACTGTCTTACCTGTGTGTCATTGGAGGTATTGTCTGATCACTGATGTTCTGTTGTCCTCATCCTCATCATCGGCCTCCTCATCTTTACTGTCCACAGGGTCCACTGCTGCAACACAGGCATCTCCAGCCTCCTCCTCTGGCAGAAAAGGCACATGGCGCCTCAGGGCAAGGTTTTGCAACACGCAGCATGCCACTACTATCTGGCAAACCTTCTTGGGTGAGTAGCACAGGGATCCACCTGTCAGATGCAGGCATCTGAACCTGGCCTTCAGGAAGCTGAAGGTTCTTTCAATTATCCTTCTGGTTCACCCACGTGCTTCATTATAACGTTCTTCTGCCCTTGTCCTGGCATTTCTCACAGGGATCAGCAGCCATGATAGGTTGGGGTAACCAAAGTCAACTGCAAAATTTGTGGGACAACATTTAGCCACACACTATCCCATATGGCCCACACCACACCTCAACATCTACTGGATGGGGACCCCGGCTCACCTATTAGCCACACCCTGTGCCTCTGTAGTTGGCCTATCACATTTGGGATGCTGCTATTCCTCAGGACAAAGACAACATGCACCGACCCACGATACCCCAGTACAGACTGCTGTATGGGCCTCCAGACAACCAGGTGAGTACACTGTGGTCACAATGCATGTGGCATGAATGCATGGAGTGGTGTGTGTGAGGACCTCATGTAAGGGGGTGCGGGTGGATATCCTCTGGGCGGCGTATTGGTTGTGTGCTGGGCCATGTGTGTGTAAATGGTGATGTGAAGGGGTATGGTGGGTCATAAGTGTAACATGAAGGACTGTTTGACTAATTCCATTTTCCTGTGTGAATTGCCTCAGCAGGTCAGCGCCCATCAAAAGAAGGGTATATTGCCTGCCATCGCCAAGTGTGTGCGGACCCTGGATGTCTACGGCAGGCAGAGCACCCACTGTCGGAAATGGTTAGAGGACCTGAGACACTGGGCATGGAAGATGGCGGAGGCCCAGCTGGGGATGGCCTCCCAATGAGGAAGGAGTGCCTGTCGAACCCTGACCCCCCTGATGGCCCGCATACTGGCGGTGTCCTATCCTGAGCTGGATGTGCACTTGAGGGCATCACAGCAGCCACAAGGGGGGGAGTACGGTGACCGTCATTACAACTTACGCATGATAGGGTGGTATCCGGGTGAGGGATGCGTGTCAGTGGGTGCCCCTAGACCAGGCCTGACATTGCACCATAGGTCCCCTGGTGGCTAGGGTCCAGAAGGGAGAATCTTGCTACCTAGCTCCTAGGCATCCACAACTGGTCAGGGCTGGGTGGGTAACACGTGTGCTGCATTTGGCGGTGTGTGCCCCTCCCCATAGCTTGGCTGCTATTTCTCTGGTAGTGCTATGGCATATTGCGCAGGGCTGTTCCCTGTGTGTGAGGGTGCTGTGTACGCCAATGGGGGTGTTGGTGCAGCCATTGACCCAGTGTATCCTTTGTCTCTCTCCCCCCCTTTCTGTTTTTTTGTCATCCTGTTCTTATGTACATTAGCATAATCTGGTGGAGGCGCAGAGGCACCAGGGACGGAGGGAGCTGCATCCCACAGGACCCAGGAGGCAGAGTCCACCGACGCTGAGGGCATCAGTGGGACGGAGTGCGAGGGGAGCACCATGGCGGAGACTGGAGGGGACAGTTCTGACACAGATACCTCCTTCGATGGAAGCTCTCTGGTGTTGGCAGACACCTCTGTGACCACCCCAGCTACAGGTACCACCGCCACCCCATACCAGCACCGCCCATCATCAAGTTGCCCGTGTCCGCTCACCGAGGAGGGTGGGCATCTCCTTCGCCCCAGGCACCTCAGGCCCTGCCCCAGTGAGCCCTGCTGCCCTGAGTGAGATGGCTATTGACCTGAGATCTACCTCTGTAGGGCAGTAAACCATTGTGAATGCCATCCAGGGACTGGTAGCCCAAATGCAACAGACTAATGCATTCCTGGAGGGCATTCACACTGGCTTGACGGCCCAACAGAGATCGATCCAGGCTCTAGCCTCCTCTCTGATTGCAGCTATTGTCCCTGTTTCTACCCTCCCCTCTCCAACTCCCTCTTCCCAGTCCCATTCTCCTCAACCCCAACCTATCCCAAGTACACAGCCAGATGAGCATGCACACAAGACAACACACAAGAGTGGTTCAGACAAACACAAGCACCACACTTCAACCCACAGGCACTCACACAAACACAATCCAGATTTAGACATACCAAACATCCACTATTTCCACTGTCTCCACCTCCGCCTTCTCCTCCACCTCCCTCCCAGTTCCTTCTACACTCACACCTGCATGCACTACATCATCATCCACTACCAGCATCATCACCTCACCAAGCAGAACACACACCTCACTGGCAGACACCTCCACAACAGCCATGCATTCATCCCCTGTGTCCTCTCCCACTGTGTCTGTTCCCCCTCCTAAGGTACACAAATGCAAGCACTCAGACACCCAACAGCCATCCACCTCACAACAGCATCCAACCCATGCACCTGCACCCAAAATCAGCAAACAGACATCTCCAACAACCACTCCCTCTTCCTCCACCCCCATTCCATCTCCCTCTTCTCGCCCCAATGTCCCCAAAAACATGTTCCTGTCCACCACTGACCTCTTCCCTACCCCTACTCCCATCCTGCACGTATGGCCAGGGAAGGGAGAACCCAGCCAAGCACCTCAGCCACCCAGTCCACAGGCCAAGTCATCACCACACCCACTTGTGGTGGAAAAGGATCCAGACCACATGTCCTGAAGGTGAAGGAGCCTGCACCAGCAGCCTCAAGACAAAGGAGCCTTCCCCAGCTGTCAGAAAGACCAAGAAGCCTCCCCCAGCAGCTGCTAAGAAGGTAAAGGAGTCTGCCCCAGATGCCAGAAACACCAGGGAGCCTGCCCCAGCAGTTGCTAAGAAGGTAAAGGAGCCTGCCCACGCTGCCAGAAGAACCAAGGAGCCTGCCCCAGCAGCTGCTAAGAAGGTAAAGGAGCCTGCCCCAGCTGCCCGGAAGAGCAAGGAGCCTGCACCAGCAGAAAGGAAGATCAAGGGGCATGGGGCAGGAGGGAGAAAGAGCAAGGGGCCTGGGGCAAGAACTGCAATGGAGCCCCCATCACCAACCATGGTCGGGCAGCCGTCCGAGTTTGCAGGGGATGGACAGGAGCCTCCACCCTGCAGAACCACCACCTCCACTGAGCACCCGTCCGAGGTAGCAGGGATGGGCAGGAGCCTCCACCCTCAGCAGCACCACCACCTCTAGCGGGCAGCCATCAGAGGTTGCAGGGGATGGGCAGGAGCCTCCCCCCCAGCAGCACCACCACCTCCAGTGGGCAGCCATCCAAGTTTACAGGGGATGGTCAGGAGCCTCCCCCCAAGTAGCACCACCACCTCCAGTGGGCATCCGTCTGAGGTTACAGGGGATGGTCAGGAGCCTCCCCCCCCCCCTCCAGTAGCACCACCACCTCCAGTGGGAAACTGTCTGAGGTTGAATGGGAAGGTCAGGAGTCTCTCCCCCCAGCAGCACCATCACCTCAACTGAGCAGCCATCCGAGGTTGCAGGGCATGGGCAGGAACCTCCCCCCCAGCAGCACCACCACCTCCAGTGGGCAGCCATCTGACGTCGCAGGAGATCAGCAGGGGCCTCCCCCCACCAGCAGCAGCACCACTACTGAGCAGCCATCCCTGCAGGCGGATAGTATGTAATCCTGCCTTCAGGCCTGCTGTGCAGCCTGCCCCCTGCAAATCCAGTAGGTATTATACCCACCTGAGATACTGTGACCTTGCACTCCCCAGGTTCAAGAACACAGGGCACGAGGCACCCTCCAGAACCAGTGGGTGACACCCACATCACCAAGCTTACCCAGGATCAAGAGCACAGGGCACAAGGCTCCCTCCAGAAATAGTGGCTATGACACCCACATCACCAAGACTACCCAGGATCAAGAGCACAGGGCACGAGGCCCCCTCCAGAACCAGCGGGTATGACACCCACATCACCAAGACTACCCAGGATCAAGAGTACAGTGCACAAGCCCCCCTCCAGAACCAGTGGGCAAGTCACTCACTCAAGAGACTGTGTCCTTGCACTCCCCATGGTCAAGCACAGGGCTTGTTGCCCCCTCCAGAGCAAGTGGGCAAGTCACCCACCTGAGAGAATGTGGTCTTGCACTCCCCAGGACCAGGCACAAGGCATGCTGCCCCCTCCAGAGCAAGTGGGCAAGTCACCCACTCAAGAGACTGTGACCTTGCACTTCCCAGGACCAGGCACAGGGCATGTTACCCCCTCCAGAACCAGTGGTCTTGTTCCATCTCCTGGCTGAAGTGCCCCCCTGTCCCCGTCCCCCTGAGGTGCCTGCCTATATACTAACTGATGCCCCTGCAGTGTTCTCTCCGTGTTGATGCAGGTGACAAGTGTGCCTTGGACTTTGGCCTGTGGCCATTTGGCCTACAAACATTATGGACTGGGCTGTGTCCCTTTTGTGTAAAATTGTATATATCTATTATCTTGCCTAAGTTATTTATCTTGATGTGTTGCTCTCATTGAATTCCCTTTTTTCAAAATATACTTGCATTATTCATCCGAGTTACTGGGTAAAAATGTTTTTGTGATGCAGCTGATTGTGTGTATGGTGTTGGGGGGTGTTGCGTGTGTGTGTCACTCTCATTTTCCTGCCTCCCTCCTTTGTGTGCTAGGTGGCTGTCCTCACTGTCGTCGTCTTTGCCGGCATTGATGTTCCTTGTGGAGCAGCACGTAGAAGATCATGAGGAAGACATGCTGCTGGGGCTCCATGGCAGCGTGGTTGATCCCTGTATCTCCAATGGTGAGTCCTTTCCCTTCTGAACACTGTTTCCACCAGGCTTTTGATGTCATTGGTACCGTCCCGGAAAAGGTGGCGATTTCCTGTTTCTTAATACGGTGGGCGGAACATTGTTCTGCCTGGCTGTAGGCAGCTACTGCTGGGGTGGCTGTTGTTTCCACTCTGGCGGTCAGTGTGGTACATTGGCTGTCTACCGGAGATCTTTCTGCCATGGTCATAACTTGGGGGTAATTACCGCCCGCTTGTTGGCGGTATTCCTGCCACTATAACACCAACCGCGAGGGTTGTAATGAGGGCCATAATCCATTGGATTTTAAGAAATTTGGGCCCGATTTAGAGTTTGGTGGACAGGTTACTCCATCACAATTATCAACACACCCACCTATGTCCAGTTCTTTGGGCATGGGCAGTAGTAGCTGTTTCCCACTAAAAAATGTTGCTTCCCCAGTTTGAAGTTCTTTATGATTAGCAAACAGTAGGATAACAATACAAATGTGCCATTTGACATGGAAGTGTTTGTCGAGGTAAGGCTGGTTCACACTATGGCACTGGAGGCCTAATGACCCATATGAAAAAACATCACACAATCCAGTGGGAGGAACATCTTAAAGAAATTGCTACAGGTGATGGTAGTGATGAGAGAGAAGAATCAGCTCTGATCAGGGTGGGGGCTGAAGGTGATGAGCAAAAAGAGGATGACAGCTCATGCAAAGCAGCTGTAGAAACCTTTGAGGGTGTTCGTGGCATGCAACACTAGTTATGTTCTCCATGGAGCAATCCCACACAGCTGCAAACACCTTGGAATATTTTAACAGCAAGGACTGCAGCCCCAAAGTCTGACAATTAGATGTGTTGCCATGGACAATGGCAGTAGTATAGTTAAGGCCATGGCAGATGTTGGATATTTGAGGGTCCTGTGTTTGGTGCATTGCATCAACCTAATTGTGCAGAATGCATAATCAGCAAAATACTGACCATCATCAGAAGAATCAGCCACTATTTTAATGCATGGAAGCATTTGAGGATCATTCAGCATGCTAACAGAATTCCAGTAAAAGCCTTCTATATGACGTGCCAACAGGTTGTACATCAATTAAATACATTTTTATTAAATTGTATCAGCAACAAGTATTACAATAATATAAAAAGTACACATCATAAAAGACTACAAATTCATAATAGCCCCATAGTCACTATTTAAAACATAATAGCAACAATCACTCTGTTCATAAAAATTCACATATCCCCAGACAATTAAATATAAATAATTGATTTAAGAACGACTACCACCCCCATCCACATCTTGGAAGAAGGGCAGCCCTTTGTCAGTACCTGTCCGCTACCCGTGGGGGGACCCGGAGGCAAAGTGATTGTGCTCACAGTATTTTATATTGGCAGCAATAACTCACATAGCTACAGGGTCTTTTGGAAGGGAAAGAGGGACCGTCATTACCGTGGGGCAGACCATTATTTCATCATACTGCTATCACCTAGGGCCCTATTAGATCTTGTCAAATTTTGAAAGTTTTAAAAATCAGCCACCCCTATTTTGGCTGGCAATTCCCTTAGCCTGGGCCAACTGGCCCATATGTCTGAGGCGACCAGGTTATGTTCGCTCATATTACCCAGCCTTGGGCAAAGTGCTAGTGCAGTTCTCGTGGTATTTGCTCCATAAGCCTTAAAAAGTGGGAGAAGCCATCAGCGCATTGCCTCATCAAATTTCTCACAGGCCAGAGTGAAATGAGACACCTTATCCACCTCCACAGGGGTGCAGTCATAAAACTCCACACCTACCACCAGCCTACAAGTGCGGACTAGGTAGCCTCTTAGGGGCAGCACTCCCAGCCTGTATTTCATATAGAAAGTCTGCTTCAATTCCGAATACAACATATCCAAGTAAGCCTGGGGAACTGGGTCATATACATTGTTCAAATAATAGTGCATGATTGAGCCAGGCCTGAGTTGTGCACCCTCATCTTACTGAGTTCCTAGTATCGATCTTTTATCAGGCCCATCGTGTCTTTGGTAACTCGGGGCGAAGGCCCGCGATCATCGGGAGCTCAGAGTGGCCGGAGCGGAAACCCCACCGCGGCCCTGAGCGAAGGTATCGCGCCAAATTCTGGCGCACCAAACAAAGGATTCCGTGAGAAGGCGGAAGCCCCCCCCCCCACCTTGTTTCCGGCCCCATCGTAGGGGCAACGTCGAGCGGAAACGGAAGGGAGGGGGTGCATCAAGGTGTATACACCAATAAGGGGGGGGGCGCAAACATTTTTGAATCCAAACAACGAGAGGGGGCCACAAATTTGTTTAAAAGGGGGCTGCCCGGCACCCTGGTCAAACGCAGGTGACCGGGCAGCCGAGTGGAGGAAGACAGACGTCCAGACGACCATCACATCGTGCATCAGGCGAAGCGAAGGAGAAAATCGACGGGGGACCGCTCATCGTAGCGACGCGACCCTCGCCACTGGACTCACCTACAGCTTGGAGCCAACCCTACCGGCATCCACCCGGCAGCTTTCCCTCAACACTCTGCATAAGCAGGAGGGCAACGAGGGGACCGCTCATCGGAGCGACGCGACCCTCGCCCCCGGGACGGTGCAGCAAGACTTCGCGGCGCTGCTGCGACCCGTCCTAGAGTCACGCAGAGCGGCAGCCATCCCCCGGGACCCGGAGAAGGACCCATCGGGGAGCGGCGCGAGGAGAGACTGCACCCGTCCACCCCCCCCTGTGCAAACCAGTACCTTGCCTGCGTCATCGAGACACACGGAGCGGCAGCACTCGGTCCGCCCGGGGCCCAGCCCGCTCTCCCCCGTGCCGCTATCCCTTCCGGGTGCGGTGTGAAGAGAGACTGCACCCGTCCACCCCCCCGTTTCAAACCATCACCTTACCTGTTCCGGGCCGAGAGAAGGATAGACGCGGCCCGGCCAACGAAGCAGAGGACGAGAGGGCGGGCAGTGCACGCAGCCGCGGGGCCACGGAGGTACACGCGGCCGCACAAGAACAGGGAGCGAGAAGGGACAAACTCACCTTCCCCGGGCCGCGTTTTTTGCTTCCTCGCACACAACGCATCCGTTCACGACATCGGGCCGATCGGGCCTAACGGGGGCCACACCCACAGGGAGGCGGGGCCACAGGCCCAGCACAAACAGCCTGCACGCGGCAGGGAGCAGGGCTAAAGGAACGGACACGCTACCGAGCGGTGCATAAAAAAAAAAAAAAAAAAAAAACTTTTAGCGCAGACACATCCCAGCTGTTACAGGCAGAGCCAGCACAACCCCACTCACTTGCACAAGAGACAAAGTGGTGCATGGACAGAGACTACAGCACACCGGGTCAACAAAACTGAGGAAACCAGTCAAGCGCACACCAAGCAAAATACAGCCGGGGACAGCCACAGAGGCGACGCGACCTGGCTGTAGAAACACCACACGGGCATCACCGGGGACGGCCACCATCTAGGGCGACGCGATCCGCACATTGACCAAGTTGTTTGCAGGGTCAGCCCAGTGGGGGCTGAAAGCAGCACCGATCAAGGCCCTTGGGGGACAGAGCAACATGGAGTCCGCAGAAGCCAGCGAGGGCCTCGATTTGGAAGAGATCATCAAAGCGGCCAGGGAGGCGGCGACCACACGCAGCAAGGATTGGATCTTGAAACAAATAAGAGGAGCAGGAGCAAGCGAAAAGGAAACGCAAGAAGCGCAGGGGGACAGCAGCGCGATTAACCCAACGGGAAGCGAAGCGACACCCCCAGAAACAAAGAAGCGACAGAGAAATACGAGCAGGGGACCAAAGAGAGGGGACAAGAAAGAGACAGGCGAGCCCACAGAAGCGGCAACCCCGGGGCCAAGCAAGAAAGCGAAGACATCAAATGGTGAGCAAATTAGCATGATTGTGCAAGAATGTCTGAAATCAATGGCACCTCTATTATTTGTAAAGCCAGGGGGGGGGCAAGTAGACGAAACACCTAGGGGCACAGAACTAAGGGAAAGGTCCCCCACCAAAAGGGCAAAAGAAAAATCCCCCTGGGTAGTCAGGGCAAGCACAACACCTGAGAGAAGCATATCACCAGACAGTGGGGGGGAGGAGCCAGCCCCCCCAAGATCCCCGGCCCGACCCACACAAGCCTGGGGTTCAGGGCCAAGGGAAACGGCGCGCAGGCGGCGACACACAACGGCAGACGGGCAGGCTCCTGAGACATACAAAAGGGGGACCCTAGGTAAACCCTACATGGTGGCAAGGGCCCCCGGCCTGGCAGGCCGCATCCCGCTAGCGGTGAAGGAGAGGATATGGCGCAGGGAGTTCATAGACATTTTTACCCTCCTTGAGATTCAGGTAGAAGGGCTAGACTTAACCACAGTTGACAGAAAGGAGGAAGAAAGGAGAGAGCGCACCAGAGTTAGAAAGGAAAGGAACTTTGACAACTGGCTTGATGCCTTTAGGATCATGGCGTGTATAATAGTGGAGAAGTTCCCCCATTGCGCAAAGGACCTGTGGCTTTACGAAGCAAAGATACACGAAGCACAACGGCAATTCACAGGGGAAGCCTGGCTAGAATATGACAAAGGGTTCAGGCTAAAAATGCAAGGGCACCCAGACATGGAATGGGACGATGAAGATGTAGCGGGATACATGCATAAAATGATGGTAGCAAGGGAAGCTAGGAACTGGGCCCACAAGGGCGAGCAGCCCTTTCGCGGGAGCTTCCAGAAAAACAGGCATGAAAAGGGCAAGCCCTACCAAAAAAGACAGCCATACACACAATGGAAAGGGACCCAAACTGGGAGAACGGTGTCAGCAATTTGCTATAAATTTGAGAAAGACGAGTGCACATGGGGCGCGGCATGTAAATTCAGACATGTATGCTCGGCATGTGGGGGAGGCCACCCCGCATCAGAATGCAAAAAAGGGGGCGGCGGCAGCTTCAAGCGAGAGAAAGACAAGAAGAAATAAACACACCAACCACATATCCTGGCTAGGGAGAGAGGTAGAACTAGCAGTATCCCCCATCAACACGGTCAGGTTAAGACAGCTGGCCAACGAATACAATAACCAACAAGACGCAAAGTTAATATGTGAAGGGTTCGAGCAAGGCTTCAAGATACCGTCCACACCCTTATCAATTAATAAAAAACCAAAGAACCTGCGCTCAGCAAGCGAATACCCCGAAGTGGTAAAAGAAAAAATTTAAAAAGAATTACAGCTAGGGAGAGTAGAGGGCCCCCTCCCTTCTGCTCCCCAAAAACTGACGATATCCCCCCTAGGAAAAGTCCCCAAAAAAGAGGCAGGCAAGTTCAGGCTCATCCACCACTTATCTTATCCAGAAGGCGGGTCAGTGAACGATGGCATAGACCCGGCGCACTGCGCGGTAGGATACGCATCAGTAGATGATGCAGTGGATTTACTGCGCGCAACAGGGCGGGGCGCGCTAATGGCTAAAGCAGACATCGAAGCAGCCTTTAGGCTCCTCCCGGTACACCCGGAGAGCTACCACCTGTTGGGGTTCAGTTTTGAGGGCAAAACTTACTTTGACAAAGCCATGCCCATGGGCTGCTCCATATCTTGTGCGTACTTTGAGAAATTCAGCACCCTCTTAGAATGGGCATTACACAAGCGATACCCCAGGGGCGGGAAGCTGCACTACCTCGATGATTTCCTATTTATAGGCAAACCCAAGGGGTCTGAATGCCAGGAGTTACTGGACGCATTTCAGTCCCTGGCCTCTTCACTGGGCGTGCCTCTGGCGGAAGACAAAACCTCAGGGCCAACCACTAAGCTAGTATTTCTGGGAATCGAATTAGATTCAATAGCAGGTACATCCAGCATGCCGCCAGACAAAGTTAAAGACCTACAGACCAACATAAATGGGTTGCTGGGGAGGCAGAAAGCCACCCTGGGAGAGCTCCAAGAGCTCATAGGCAAGCTACATTTCGCCGCCAGAGTGATCCCTGCAGGCAGAGTATTTTCCAGGAGACTCTCGCAGCTGACCAGAGGGTTGAACAAAAAGCACCACCACGTAAGACTCCTATCCGGGGCCAAACAAGACCTGCAGACATGGCAAGCATTCTTAGCAGATTTCAACGGGACCCTCATATGGAGGGAAGGGTGGGTGACGGCTAAGCAAATAGAACTATATACAGACGCAGCAGGCAGCACAGGCTTCGGGGCAATATTGAAAGACAGGTGGTGTGCCATGAAATGGCCAGAATCTTGGGCAGCGCGTGGCCTGAACAAGAACATCACACTTTTGGAACTATTCCCCATCGCAGTGTCCCTAACAATCTGGCAGGAGCAGCTGAGAAACATGAAACTCACCCTATGGTCAGACAACCAGGCGGTAGTGTACGCCATCAACAGAGGGTCCGCCAAATGCGCAGCTGTTTTAAGGTTATTGAGATATATGGTGTTCAGGCAACTGGAAGGCAATTTAGAATTAAGAGCTAGACATGTGCAGGGCTCAGCAAACTCTAAAGCGGATGCCCTCTCTCGTTTCCAGATGGAAAAATTCAGGAGCTTGGCTCCCGAGGCAGAGGAAGAGATGACCCCATTTCCACACAGCCTGTGGGGACTGGTAGAGGGGACTTAGCAGCTTTAATTGCCCACGCCTTGGCACCAAAAACAGACAAGCGCTACACAACGCACGCAGCCAGAGTGCTTGCAGTGACAGGCCTAAAGTCCTGGTCTCACCACGAAGAGTCACAAAAAGCGGTAGAACGCTTCATACAATGGGCATTCTCAGAAAAGAAAACGAAATCATGGGCACAAGCACACCTAACAGCAGTAGCACACGTTGGAAAGCTGGCAACGGGCAGGGACCCCACGAGCTCCCACTACATAAAAACGGCAATGAAAGGTTGGCGCAGGCTGGAAGGGCCAGCGGTGGACAAAAGGCGCCCCATAGATTTCAGTACACTGAAACAGCTGTCTGGAACCCTAGGGGCCATATGCCACAACAAATTTGAGCATAGACTCTTCAAGACGGCCTTCTCACTGGCATTCTTTGGGGCGTTCAGGATAAGCGAGCTAGTGGCCCCGGCGAAAACAGGCCACAAGAAGGCAGGAATCCAAAGAAACGACGTGCACATAGGCCGAAGTCAAATGGCAATCATACTCAGAAAGTCCAAAACAGACCAGCTGGGAAAAGGGGCAACGATAAAGCTAAATTGCATTGACGACCAGGACGTCTGCCCAGTGTGCAACACCCGGGAACTACTACAGCTCATCCCCGGAACGCAAGGCTCACTCCTAACACACGAAAATGGGGAATGTCTGAGCTTGTTCCAATTCAAATCTATACTCCGAAGGGCATTGGCTAAGGCGGGGCTTCAAGCCAATAATTTTGGCACCCACTCATTCCGGATAGGGGCTGCCACCACAGCAGCCCGCCACGGCATGTCAGAAACAGGCATCAAAGCAGTGGGTAGGTGGCGCTCCAAGGCATACAAAAGATACATTAGGATACACCAAGGAGGCGACTACCCCTAAGGAACCACAACAGTCACCACACAATCTCCCTTTCCACCCACAGGTACACATAGAACGGCATGGGTGGTCGGTCACTCCTTCATCCACAGAACAAAAACTTGGTGGGAATCAGCGGCCAGCACCGGCAGGCAGCTGCCACGTTGGACTAACATAAAATGGTTCGGTTTCCCAGGCATGAAGTGGGAGCACTTCATGAACAGAATCAACGAGCTCCTGGCCTCCCAGCACCACGCACCAGACATACTGGTAATCCACCTGGGGGGGAACAAATTGGCTCAACTAGGGAGGAAAGGCCTTTTGGAGGCCATAAGGTCAAACCTCACAGCAGCAGCCAGGCGCTTGGGGGGGACCACTTTGATCTGGTCAGAAATCATCCCCAGACAGCAATGGAGGGGGGCCATATCATCGGGCGCCCTGGTCAGATCACGGAAGAAACTGAATGTCGCGGCCAAAAAATATTGCATCCAAAATGGCTGGGAGAGTGTGAGGCACGGGCTAATCAACCTACAAAGATCAGAGTATTTTGCAGCAGACGGGGTACACCTATCCAGGAAGGGGACAGAATTATTTTGGGACAACCTGTGGGCAGCTTTACGGCTCGCCGGTTGCAACTAAAGCAAACAAAGGGGGAGCCGCCCTTGAGCGGTAACCCAAAGTGCGGCGTGGCGGAAAGAAAGGGAAAAAAGAACTACAAAGGCCACACCCAGCGCAGCGGGGTGGCAAGGCTACTTACCTTGGGATGCCTCACAGCAGGGTAAGACAGTCAGGGGAGGTACTCGGTAACACGGCACTCGCAGCCCGGGTCCACTGGAGAGCGGGACACAAGGACCAAAACAAGGTAGCGAGCTAAGCCTAAACGAAAACACGAGTACACTCCTAGCGAAAAATGACGGACAACGCAGGAGAGTCATTGGAAACAAAGAGCAAGCAGCATGTAATAGATAATTATCGTCTAATTAGAAAGTTGTTAAAGAAAGCGATTATGACACAAATGTATCAAGGTATAATGAATTTATGGCCTTTACGACAACACGTAAGATTGATTTATGACCCTCATAAAAGAAGGGCTGACATGCTGTAAATAATCCCTCAATAAAACTGCGGCCAATATGTTCCAACAAAACTACAGACTGTTATCATCTTTGCGGGAATGGGCCGTCTGGAGGGGTTTGGGGCGAAGGCCCGCGACCATCGGGAGCTCAGAGTGGCCGGAGCGGAAACCCCACCGCGGCCCTGAGCGAAGGTATCGCGCCAAATTCTGGCGCACCAAACAAAGGATTCCGTGAGAAGGCGGAAGCCCCCCCCCCCCACCACCTTGTTTCCGGCCCCATCGTAGGGGCAACGTCGAGCGGAAACGGAAGGGAGGGGGTGCATCAAGGTGTATCCACCAATAAGGGGGGGGGCGCAAAATTTTTTGAATCCAAACAACGAGAGGGGGCCACAAATTCGTTTAAAAGGGGGCTGCCCGGCACCCTGGTCAAACGCAGGTGACCGGGCAGCCGAGTGGAGGAAGACACCCACCCACCCACACCAACAGATCAGCAGGCACCCAGAGCGTCGCAGGCTGGGTTGCGAGATGGGAACGGCTACAAGAAGCGGAAAGAAAGGGAAAAAAGAACTACAAAGGCCACACCCAGCGCAGCGGGGTGGCAAGGCTACTTACCTTGGGATGCCTCACGGCAGGGTAAGACAGTCAGGGGAGGTACTCGGTAACACGGCACTCGCAGCCCGGGTCCACTGGAGAGCGGGACACAAGGACCAAAACAAGGTAGCGAGCTAAGCCTAAACGAAAACACGAGTACACTCCTAGCGAAAAATGACGGACAACGCAGGAGAGTCATTGGAAACAAAGAGCAAGCAGCATGTAATAGATAATTATCGTCTAATTAGAAAGTTGTTAAAGAAAGCGATTATGACACAAATGTATCAAGGTATAATGAATTTATGGCCTTTACGACAACACGTAAGATTGATTTATGACCCTCATAAAAGAAGGGCTGACATGCTGTAAATAATCCCTCAATAAAACTGCGGCCAATATGTTCCAACAAAACTACAGACTGTTATCATCTTTGCGGGAATGGGCCGTCTGGAGGGGTTTTACCTGGATCCACCCATAGGTCCTTCAACCAAAGGTTCTCTTTTTAACATAAGCTCCCCAGGAAAGAAACCCCAGAACCATCATACGAGATGACTTCCTCCAAAGTTTCTAAATACACTGCTGCCCTAGGGTTGCGCACTACTCTCGCTCAGTACAATATTGGCCTTATGACTGCTAGTTCTGAAATCAGTGTCAAATTTAATTCTGCAGAGAGAGCTTTCAGGGAGTTTCCTGGTCCCAGCCCCATGAAGGTTCTCAGAAAGTTATTCTCTGCAACCTGCAGAACTCTAACATTCGTAAATCCCCAGAGTTCTGCTCCATACAGTGCCACAGCCACTGCTTTTCTAGCATATATCTCCAGGATGATACTAACACTACGGCCTCCAGCCTTATAATTAAATCTCAATATTGCCCCAGTCGCTTGTGTAAGGGTTGTGGCTGCCTTCCAAGCTTGGCAGTCCCAACTTAAGTTCTCAGAGAACCGCACCCCTAGATAATCAAATCATTCCTCCATAGGCTAGGAGAGGGCTGCAAGGTCATCCCCATGGTCTTCATGGAATTAATAGTAAATGATTTTCCCACGCAGTATTTCACAAAGCGGGCAAGGAGCCCATGAACTGCTTTTCAGTGTGTGCCATAAGAACTGCATCATCCGCGAACAACAGTATTGGCACCCTCCTACCTGCTACAATGTGGACATCTATCTGCTCGCCTAAGAGGAATTCAGATCTATGAAGACCAGATATAACAAGCACTTCTTGATTACAGTAAATGTATACAAAATCAGGTAGAGACAAATGATCTGGTCGATGGCCCCAATTCGGGGACGAAAGCACGCATGCACTTCTGCTAACACACCCGGGGTGTCAACCCACCCCTGGAGGCGATTGAGCAGAACTTTCCTTAGGACCTTCCCGGGCCCATCCAGCAAAGAGAACAAAAATTGGAACAATGATGGCAGAACGCCAGGACTGCAGGAATAGGTTCCCCTCCAGGGCTGCATTGAACACCTTGGAGAGTACTTTGGCTCAATAAGGAGTTGCCTCACAATAAAGGTCCACCTGCACCATATCTGAACTCAGGGTCTTATTCCTCTTCATTGCTCCCAGTGCTCTAATTATCTCTGGGATTAACATTCTTATCTCACAAGGGGCAGTAGGAAGGGCATTAACCACAGGGGTACTGTATAATGTGCTAAAGTAATCAACCCAGGCAAGGGGGGATCTATGCAGGTTTCTACAACAGTTGCTGCCCCCTTCTCCACTCTTGCCACCAATGCCCAGAATCTTTTAGGGTCGTGGTCAGCGGTAGTTGCTTTGAGTTCAGCCCAGAGTGTACTTTGGTATGTCCGCTTCCTAGTTGCCAATAGGTGCTTATAACCCTTTCTATGTGCTCTAAATTTCTCTTCACTATCAGTGCTATCATGGCGCTGGGATAGGGTGAGTGAGACCTCTCTTTTCACCCTTACACACTCCTCGTAAGACCAGCCTTTGTGACCCATGTGCCCTTTTCCACTGTTATCACATGGCTTAGATGTTGCAGGTTTAGACCACACTCAATTCCCCTATTATTGTGTTGTATGCCGCCATGATAAGGGGGATAGAAGTGGGTGAAGCATTTCAGATAAATTGGCCATAGTTAGACAATGTGAGTTCAACTTGTGGGAGTTCCTGCAGATACTTTCCCCCATCCCACCATAATTTCTTTCTGCAGTTGGTCAGAACAATCTTCCTCTCATAGAACCTCCGTGCCTCTCCTATCATATTTCCAAGCCACAGATCATTGGGCTTCATATTGAGAGCAAATGAGTTTTGATCGCTTTCTATCCTACTAACCACAGCCATATCAAGGATAGCTGGCCACGCTTCCACATTAACAATAAAATAATCAATGACAGATTGAGATCTGCCATTGTCAAAGTTTGCCTTTGCAGCACCATCTGACTTGGAGCGGCCATTAACAAAGCGAAGGCCGTTACTGAGCATAAGGTCAGTGAAGGCCTCAGCTTTTTTTGTAGACTTTAGACAATTCATAGCTGTCTCCGGAATTCCCATACTCCGATCTTCTGTCACAATTTCACTGCTATTAATGGCATTACAGCTGATGAGCTAAAGTCTTCACATACCACTATAACAATCCCATCTCTATCATGGCCCCTTGGTGTTTTATCATTTACAGTACCTCTTCTAATTTTGCCAATGTATGTGGAGAATTCTTTCCAGATTACCTGTACCCCTGGGGACCATTCCCCGGGGGATATATATGCTCAAAATATCCATTACACACCCTTTACCCCTTGTTTGCCGAAGTGTCACACGTTGGATATTAGCACAAGCAAACAGGTGTGGCACATCTATTTGTTCGATTTTGCAGTTTAACCTGCACGAGACCCAAATGGAGATACCACCAGATGGAGCTCCCTTCTTGGGCCGAATGGCCAGCATGTTAAATCCCAGGAACCCATTAATACATGTTGTTTCAAAAGCCCAGGTTTCTTGAAAGCAGCAAATATCGTACAGACTAACAAATTGTAACCAGTCATTATCTTCCAGCTTGCTATCCAGACCAGCTATATTCCAGGACAGAATTCGCAAGCAAAGTCAATTTGTTACATGAAATAAGTGCTGGGGAGCATGGTGGAGCAATAGTACAGTTCCTCATCGTTCATTCCATGCTTTTTCTAGATGATGCTCCGGAGCTCGCTGCCAATGCTGCTGCTACCCATGACCAATCCTCGCAACTGTCCCCTTTAACCCTCTCATCATGGCTGGGGATACTAGTTTGCCTACAGTTCCTATGAATAGTAATGGTCAATGTTTCTCGCCCTTCACTACCTTTAGCTATGTTTTTTTTTCTTTTTTTTGCCATAATATTGGTCCATACCTGGGAGAACTCTCAGTCCTTACGTGTCTAGATTATTCCCACACTGCTCATCCCACCTAGGTTCCTCCTGTTTAAAGTTGGGGCATGGCTGCACATCGACCCCCATTATGTGAAAACAATCTACATGGTTAAAAATTAGAGTAGTTGTCCCTGACAAGGCAAATTTGACCAGAAACAAAGGGTAAGAGTGGGCTGAATCACTTTGAAAGATTCCAGAACAGGCATACCCCCTACAATTGTCAATTTGGCTATGCTTATATCCACGTTTTACTAGTCTCATATCACTGGAAGCAAAGACTCTCAGCTCTGCCACAGCTTAAAAGAGGCTGAGTAGTTGTGATCTGTTTAGAGGTAGATTTAGACCCACATCTGGGAATAGATCAATAAACTCCAGACAGTGTCCACTATATCTTCTCACTGTGCATTACCAAGAGTGGTGGCAGTATCAGCATGATAGGCATGGCGAGCATCGACACCATCCCTGCATCTGGTTCCTGAGGGCACCGGGAGTGGTACAGCATCCAAGTTCAAGTACAAGTCAGCGTGAACCCCCAGCTAACTAGATGTTCACAAATTACCCTGTTCAATTGGAATTACTGCCCTCTCCTGGGGGCTAGACAGAGAACTACCTGCCTCAATTACTCTCCGTGCATCTGTCCCTGCCACCATTCTTTTTCTCTTCCTTTTTACAACTGCTTTCTTCTTGTTCCTACGCTTCCCTATCCTTTGGGTGTGAAGTTGACGATTAACACCTTCCGTTGCCTCACCCTCATGCTGAGTAGTCTCAGGGTGCAGGAACTGGGTGGATCATGGGGTGGCTCCTTCACCCCAGTGTCTAGCAGACTGGCAGCAAGCAATATTAGGCGCGGGGATGGCTGGGTTGCTGGTATCAGTATTCTCCGCCCTTGGTGCATCCTTAGAATTTGCGGTTAAAGTTGGCCCACTGTCTGCATCATCCTTAGGATTAGAAACTAGGCATTTGAGGGGATACACTGGAAACGGTATAGCTATTTTTCCCTTTACTGTTTTTTCATTTCCTTTCTTCTTGGTATCCTTACTCTGGTTTGCACCTATTCTATCAAGGGCTTCGCCTTGTAGCCCCCCAACCCTCCTTCCACACCCCCTAAAGCCCACTGCCAAATCCTTAGGCTCGTACGGGTGTCGCTCTATCTCCAGGGTTAACCTGATGCTCTTCTGCAGAGAGGCCAGCCAGCCCTACTTAAGCAGGCCCAATACATCCTTTGTTGCCATGTGCAGAGTCGCCATGGGAATAAGCCATAGCCATAGGCCCACTGCTCCATGGTATACTCCCGGTATGGACAGTATTGTGATCTACAGTTTGCGTCTGCACAATGTTCCTTGAGGGCTGGGAGGAATTAAATTGGCTATGAGTAGCAAACTGAGAAGACTGGTGGAAAAAGTCCTGGTTCACCCCCTCTGTTCTTCCACTCTGGACTAAAGTCTGTATTATCGCAATTAACAGTGACTCTATATGCTCCTATCCCCAAAGAAATTCCTCCAATAATGCAAGAATCGATGCTAGAATTTTTTTATTGTAATCATAGCTTCTGAGATCCTTGTGGGGACTCTGTAGGTACAGAATTAGTCCTTTGGTGCTGGCATGGAGAGAGGTGCCGTTACTATTTATAGAATAAATCAAGCAGAATCTCCCACTAGGGGAGGACATATTGAACTTAAATTCAGGGGCTGCCTCTGCCGATCTATCACCAAAAGCCAGCTGAGCATTAGGTGGTTCACTGGGTCCTTTTGCATTCTCAGTTGGCACTAAGCTACACGGTATGTCGGGAAGTGTGAAGTCCAGGAACATCAGGGAGCTTACGCTTAGGTAGCCGCTTTTCCCTCTAATGTTGCCATTACTCCGGTCGCTCCGATCAGCAACTCCATTGCTTAATGGCAACAAATTGCTGGTAGAGCAGTCACGGGGGGCTTGAATATGCCACCACAGTCCTTCCATCCCTGTGATACCCGAGACCTACACCTCAGCCTCGGGAACCCCAGTCCACTAAGTTGTCTCTTTGGCCTAAAACACAAGTTTTCACAAATTTTCTCCTCAACCACCTTTGCCTCCTCATCCACTGGCACGAACCCTAGTGATCCAGCCAGAATGAGTTCAGTGCCTTCGGCAATGCTTCCGGCAGCTCTTTTGTCTCTGTCTCTCACCAAGCATTCATCGGGTTCTCCATCCTCATCAACCCCATGGTCATTAACGTTATAATTTTTCTCCATGTCACCCCCCTGAACACTAGACCCCTCCTTCTCCTTCAGCTTTACGATGGTCTTTTCAATGGTCTGTTGCGGCAATAATGGCTTGTCCACCTTCTGGAAGAAGCTGGTTATTAGCTTCCTGGGGAGTCTACCGTCTGCCCTACTACATACCTTGCTGCTAGCACCAGCCAGGAGTACAGGGGACATGGGAGGTGCAACAGGAGAGGGCCCATGTCCTGCGAACATAGGTCCATAGGGGCCCTGAGGGAGAAGAGGTGTTGACAGCCCTCCTGCACCTGGGGCTTTACACCTGAGTCCTTTTACCTTGGGGTGCATCATAACTAGTGTACTAAATACTTTAATTGAGCATCTAGGCACAGTTTGTCTTTCATTGAGACTCCATTTGTTTTTCAGCATCATTCTCTGTTGCTTTCAGCCAGAAGCCAAAAACCAGTGAGTTTATCGTCAGATTTGTTGTCAATTAGCATCGTACTGGGAGGGCTTGGACTATACTTCAACAATCACAGTGACTGGGGTGGCACAGTATGCAATGTGCTATCCTGCTTCTTGCTTCTTGCCCCCCGTCCAGGTGGCGGCAGCAGCAGGGGAGCGCACGGAGGGAAGCAAACTGCACCAAACCTAGTTTGCCCGCTTCCACCCCTCTCTGGCTCAACCCTAGGGCTCTGGCTCTAATGCCACAGCAACACTACGCCGATTGATTGACCGGCTCAATCTTGAGTTTACTGTCTGTTGTCTTGCTGACTTAGTAAGTCTCAGTAGACACTTGTTTGATCCCCGGTAGATCCTCTGGTCCTTTGGCCCCAGACCAGGCTGGGGAGAGGGTACACCAGCCACACAGTTCCTGAGACAGCTCCTAGCGTCAAGGGGATGTAAAGGGGTGGAAGGTGGGAGGAGGGTATGAAGGAGGGCCCTCAGTATCTCTAGTAAACCTCCCCTGGGGTACAATGTATTTCCTTGCCCCAAGGGCAAACTCAGTCAGCCCCCACCACCACCGCCACCGTACTTCAGCCACATCCACCACAGCTGCCAGCAATCCGGGGATGATCCTCCAGCGGGTCTTTAGCGGGTCTTCATCCTGCAGCCTCCGTGGTCACGCAACATCTTGGTGCTCCAAAGCAGTGCCACGTCACGCGCCTGCAGTGTATAAAGGCTCAGAGGTCCGCACCACACCTCACCTTGCTGCCGCTCTGCTCTCCGTCTCCCTCACTACAATCAGGCTGCAAACAGGCTTCAATGGTCGCGTCACACCATGCCCGGAGCCAGGGGGTGGGGGTCACAGGGTTGGGGCTGACCGGGGAAGCCTCAGAAGAGCCTCCGATCACCTGCAACCAGCGCCGCCATGGAGGATTCCCTGGGCCAGGGTAAACCCGGCGGGAAAACGCCGGATCCCCTTTTCTGACCGTGGGTTTACTGCCGCAACCAGAATGGCCCTGGAAGCACCGCCAGCCTGTTGGCGGTGCTTCCGTGTCCCTCCACCCTGGCGGTCCATGACCGCCAGGGTTGGAATGAGGGCCTATGTGTCCACGTTGTGTTTTGGGGCATTTCCTGTTGCGGGCGCTAGGCCTACCCACACAAGTGAGGTACCATTTTTATTGGGAAAATTGGGGGAATGCTGGGAGGAAGGAAATTTGTGGCTCCTCTCAGAATCCAGAACTTTCTGTCACCGAAATGTGACGAAAACGTTTTTTTTCGCCAAATTTTGAGGTTTGCAAAGGATTCTGGGTAACGGAACCTGGTGAGAGCCCACAAGTCACCCCATGTTGGATTACCCTAGGTGTCTACTTTTCAAAAATGTGCAGGTTTGCTAGGTTTCCCTAGGTGCCAGCTGAGCTAGAGTCCAAAATCCACAGCTAGTCACTTTCCAAAAAACAGCTTTGTTTTCTTTG
Organism: Pleurodeles waltl; assembly: GCF_031143425.1. Taxonomy (NCBI): domain Eukaryota; kingdom Metazoa; phylum Chordata; class Amphibia; order Caudata; family Salamandridae; genus Pleurodeles; species Pleurodeles waltl. The sequence continues at coordinate 1,851,472,639 of NC_090440.1, forward strand.
GAACAATATGATGTGTCCACGTTGTGTTTTGGGGCATTTCCTATTGTGGGCGCTAGGCCTACCCACACAAGTGAGGTACCATTTTAATGGGGGACTTGGGGGAATGCTGGGTGGAAGCAAATTTGTGGCTCCTCTCAGATTCCCGAACTTTCTGTCACCGAAATGTGAGGAAAAAATGTTTTTTTGGCCAAAATTTGAGGTTTGCAAAGGATTCTGGCTAACAGAACCTGGTGAGAGCCCCACAAGTCACCCCATCTTGGATTCCCCTTGGTGTCTAGTTTTAAATAGTGTGTAGGTTTGATAGTTTTCCCTAAGTGCCGGCTGAGCTAGAGGCCAAAATCCACAGTTAGGCACTTTGCAAAAAACATATTAGATTTCAACATAAAAATGTGAAATGTCCATGTTGCATTTCATGCCCCGAGCATTAGGCCTACCCACATAAGTGACGTACCATTTGTATCGGGAGACCTGGGGGAACACAGAATAGCAAAAGAAATGTTATTGCCCCTTGTCTTTCTCTACATTTTTTCCTTCCAAATGTATGACAGTGTATAAAAAAGACATCTATTTGAGAAATGCACTGTAATTCACATGCTAGTATGGGCACCCCAGAATTCAGAGATGTGCAAATAACCACTGCTTCTCAATGCCTTATCTTGTGCCCATTTTGGAAATACAAAGGTGTTCTTGATACCTATCATTCACTCTTTATATTTCAGCAAATTAATTCCTTTATACCCGGTATAGAATGAAAAACCAGTTCAAGGTGCAGCTCATTTATTGGCTCTGGGTACCTAGGGTTCTTGATGAACCTACAAGCCCTATATATCCCCGCAAAACAGAAGAGCCCAGCAGAAGTAACTGTAATGGTTTCGGTTGAGTCTGATCAAGACTCTGGTTGGGGTACCCCTTGAGGTCACAGAATATCCCAAAGAGGTACTGTACTGGGGCAGAAGAGCAGCTAAAGGCATACACTGGAAAATACAGTTATGGACAGGTACAGGAAACAGGAAAGTAAAATCAGAGCAACCCTAGTGCGAGCAAACAGGAAACGGATTACTAATGAACAAACACACTGGGGTTACCACTAAGGTTGTACACAGGGCAGGGCTCAGAACTTAACACAGCAACAGTGAATGTCAATGCCTCTGTGCAGATTGCTCTTACAGATAGTCACCCCACAAGCTCCACAGAAAGGAGGCAGCGGAAGGGATTCTGTCTCTGGAACCTTAGATTGTACTTACATTCACAATACAAGCTCTTTTGGATCCAGATGGAAACACAGTGACAATTCCTGAAAAAACAGCAGTAGTACACTGTCATTCTTAGGCACTAAAGACAATGTATAACACTAGACAAAGGATGGGGGATGGAATTGCCTCCTTGAAACCAGTAGCAAATCCCAGTGCAAAGGAAAACGCTTATGCACAGGTGAAGACTGATAGTACACTTACCAGACACAAATACCCAAGCGGAAACGGAAACAGAAGGAACAAACTAGGAGGCAGAGGCAGGAACTGGGAACAAGCTCAGGCTGAAGCAAAGGCAGGAAGAGGATTGGAAAACAGAGCACAAGCTCTGGCTGGAACAAGCAGAAACAGGAATGGGAAACAGAGAATAGGCTCTGGCTGGAACAAGCAAGAACAGGATTGGAATACAGGGAGTTGGAAGAAGCAGGAAACAGGACTGGGAAACTGAGAACAGGTTCACGCTGAAACAAGGCAGGAACAGGACTGAGAAACAGGGAGCAGGCTCCGGAAAAAACAAATAGGAACAAGGCTAAGAGACAGGGAGAAGACTCTGGCTGGAACAAGCAGAAACAGGGCAGAGAAACAGAAAGCAGATTCAAGCTGAAACAGAACAAGAACAAGACTATAACACCATCCGATAAAGGGTCTGAAACACAAAGGAATCAAACTCCAATGCATGACGAGGACCGGGAGCAAATGGCTGCTTATAAGCAGTTCCAGGCTGCAGTAAATGCCAGGTTTAATCACATGACTTGGCTGCACAAAAGAGGTCTCAGGTGTGTGTAGTTTCTTTCACTCACAATTCCTGGAGGAGGGAATCCAGTAAAAAGGAGCAACTGGTCTTCTCCCTTAGAAAACAATGTACAGCAGAATCCAGGCTTTCCTGACTACCAGGCTGTGCATTATGGGATTTGCAGTCCCAGGAAGCAAATGTAATTAGTGAAAAGAGAAACAAATGGGAGTCAGAAAAGGGACTCTAGATGAGTGCTCAAAGTGATTCCCAGGCTACAGACAGTCCCTTTGCAGCACCCACTAGAGATGGAACAACAGAGTTGTAACAGTAATGGTATATTGCTTTAAAAAATCTGACATTGCTGGAAAAAGTTACAGAGTAAAACGTTGAAATAAATGGCAGTTTTTTAAAATCATTTTCACTGTATTTTGGCTAATTTCTTGGTCTCCTTCAGGGGAACCCACAAAGTCTGGGTGGGTACCTTTAGAATCCCTAGGATGTTGAAAAAAAAAAAGACGCAAATTTGGCATGGGTAGATTATGTGGAGAAAAAGTTATGAGGGCCTAAGCGTGAACTGCCCCAAATAGCCAAAAAAAGGCCTGGCACCTGAGGGGGAAAAGGCCTGGCAGCGAAGGGGTTAATGCATGGAAGCATTTGAGGATCATTCAGCATGCTAACAGAATTCCAGTAAAAGCCCTCATATATGAGGTGCCAACAGGTTATAAATCGATATATTACACATTCCAACGTCTGTTTGAGGAGTGCATACCAATCAATGACTATGTCATTCAAGGAGGCAGTGAGAGTAATTGGGAAAAGCATGACCATGGATGAGCTCAAATGAGGCCTAGTCAAATGTCTGACACAAATGCTACTTCCTTTTGAAGTTTTCACATGAAAAGTCAGCAAGGAGGACAGTACACTGAGCCAAGCAATTCTGTTGCTGCATCTGCTACATGATGAAATAAAAAAGATGTTGCAAAGGTCCTTTGGTGTGAACGGCAACAGAGAAGCACATTATTTGGTTGAGGGATTAATCCTTCACTTGGCTGACAATCCAAGGATGCAATTATTGATTGTGTCCTCCAGAGAGTATCCATGTGCCACAATACTTGACAAAAATACTGTCCAGTTTCATTCCTTTTTTAGAAGGGGGTGTTACACTATGCAAGACCTGTATTGATGAGCAAGCAATAAACCTTGAAGAGCAATGGCAGGAGGTTAGAGGCCGATTCAGAAGTTCTAGTGTGCAGCTTTCAACTTACAAGGAGGTCAGTGCTGTTGTCTCACAGCAGGAAACACCAGAAATAGGAACACCGACAACAATTGCAACAGAAGAATCATACCCAACCACTGTATTTGCTTTGTTTCCAGTGGCAGGACTTAAGTGCAGGGGTGAAGACAAAAGAGGGCGAGCAAGTGGCAGCACCTATGACCATTCAAAGGATATTCTAGAACTATTTGGATGACCCTAAATAGGTGTACATGGATCAAAACTCATTGGTCTATTGGTATGGGAAGATACGCTAATGGTCTGAGCTCAGCAGGCTGGCAATAAAGTAGCTGGCTTGTCTAGTAGCCAGTGTGTTTGCTGAACCTGTTTTCAGTGCAGGTGGGGCAGTTGTGACTGGCAGAAGGGCCAGTCCCTCACCTCAAAATGTAGCAAGATTGGCCATGATCAAAATGAACCAGCACTTCATTCCACGTAATTACACTGATCCTGAAACACTAAAAAGGAGGACAACGATGAGGTTGACTGGTCAGACCCAACTACATTAGCTGAAAAATCTGTGGGTGAACACCTTGAGCTTGAAGATGAGCTCTACTTTCCTGACTGAGTAGGCCACCATAGAAACTTTGAATTATTTATTGTCAAACTGCTTAGTGCTTTGTGTAAGAAATGGATATAGCTGGAGGAACATTATGTATGATGTTTGTGTCTGACTTATGCAGTCCACCATTTTTAGGCACGTGTATGGCTGGATTGAAGTTGGATCAGTGTGTAGAGAAGAACCCTTCCTATTCCCTTCCAGGACAGTGGAGATAATGCTTGTCTCTGTCCCATGCCTATCCTTCCTTATTTAACCATCTTGGAGGGATGCCCCAGTAAAGATCATTTTATTTACAAGACTGGCAAATTCTAATGTGTTGCTTGCTTGCATTAAGGAGGAGATACAATTGTGCAGCACCATGCTTGGATTGTAACAGGTAACTATTGCACCAATGAATGAAATAATAAATATTATTGAGTGATTGTGAGTGATGATTGATGATTTATGTGGTGGCAGAAAGTGAGGGAAGGTGTTCAATTAATTTTGTAATCTTGATTTTGATGATTTGCAAAGCTTGGGGACTAATGAGTAATATTTTGTTCCTGAAAGTGATTGGCCCTTTCACATTCAGTGAGATTTAATTACAGGGTCCACTCCTTTTTTCTGGTTCTTCAGAGACAAGACCATTCACTTTAGTTTACAAACACAAATCTTCACAAAATACTCTTCTTGTTCTTCAACAGCAGTGCACTACAGTTCTATCTTGCTTAGATCCAGTGGAGTTAGATTGAAACATTACTTAGAGCCAGGAGGAGGATGGAAAGACTCAGGATGAAACTACCTCAACAGCCAGAAGAAGGAAGTTTTCAGCTTCAAAGGTAAAACAACCATGGTTATGACTCTGAGGCCTACCCAGCTCTTTGAACTGGAGAGATATGCATTGATTTGGGAAATGCTGCTGAGTGTGTGTGCTTGCTCATGTGTGAAACTCCTCTTCTGTGGTTGTGATGGGGGGCTGTTGCTTATAACTAGAGAGACATGTGATGCCACATCATCATTACATGATGCACACACTCAGCTAAATGTTATGATGACAGTTGTGACATTGATTAGTCTGATTCATGCAGCTACTTGTTCGGGATTGTTTGTACCCTGATCTCACTTCTGAGTTAATAAATTGCCCTTTAGTCTTAAAATGAATGATTGTAACAGCCTATGGCCTTTCTCTAACTCTGAGTCTTGGTACACGCCTCATGAAACTTTCATTCTGTCATTCTCCTTGACTCTACAATATAATTTCTATTTAACAATCAGCAGGCCTTTTCATGTTCTGCACGAAAGGTGAAAGCTTCATAACACTCCTGATCACCTTACCTAACAAGTTCAGCCAGGCATCGAAGATGGACGTTCCGAGAAGAATGCAGATGCACCCCCCAATTTGGCATTTACAGTATCATTTTTCTTTTAACAATCATAATTTAACAATCATAATTTTTAGGCCGAATCTGTTCACACCTCTATAATTTGTATTTTTCAAACATAGATGACCTACATAACAAGGCTACTCTACAGAAACTACACAGCTCACCAACTCACTCACAACCACATATCCACCACCTACACACACAGACCCAACAAAATGCTTTTTAAACGTGCTGGAAGGAGCATGCCGATATAGACAAGCAACATTATTGTTTTCTTCCTACAGTTAAAAACAGCACTAATAATCCACTTGTTACAAGTTTGAAGAGTACTACTCACACCCCCAGCAATCAAAGTCACACCACCACCAAAACACAGCCTCTAAACTTCCTACTAATAAATGCTCAATCACTCTCTAAAAACAAGCACCACATGTACAACCTACTGAATGACATACAACCTGACTTACTTTTCATAACTGCATCATGATTGGGAGATGACATGGCTCCAGTATTGCATAAAGCCATTCTTCAAGGCTATCAAACTATCACACAAAATTGCATAGGCAACCAAGAAGGTGGACTAGCATTTATAGTCAGGGAAACAATAAATCCACTAAACTTATAACATTTCCATACAAGGTTGTGAGGCCTTCATGACCAGATGCAACCCTGTGCCAACTTCCTCATGTGATTGCCTCCTTCTTTACAGGCCACCATCTAGCAATTTAACGTTACCAGACATGTTTCTAGACAGAGTTTCAAACCTTATGACACTGAACACCAACCAATGCATCGTTGGTGGTGGTTTGACAAACCCAAAATGTCACATCCAAGACCTATCATTACTGGCCAAGACACACTGAACCTACATCAGATCATCCACAGATGTAATATATTACAAGTCTAGAACTAGTTACATTTCAAAGGATTACTCCGGTCACATGGCCAGACCAGCATCTGATAGCTTTCCAACTTAAAACACCACACATCAATATACATAAGGCTACCATGCATGCATCCACCTATCAGCCATGGGACAAACTCAGTTTTGAATCCCTAAAACACAACTAACTTCAACACAGATCTAGTCACAATAAATTCAGTTAAAAAAGTAATGAGTGGCTCCAGTAAGCATTTGATTATCCAGTTGACCATGACACTCTAATCCAAATACTATACAAAGCCATCATAGAGGGGATTGCTTTTGACTAAATCACATCCTACCTTCAACAGGACAAATGTAATCCATGATCCCCCTCTTTCATCCAAACCATTCTTCACAAAAGCTGGGATGCCACAAGGCTCTATCATCTCATGCCTGCTTTTCAACATATGCATGGAGTCATTACTTGCAATGATCAATGAGTGCACATGCGGTATATTTGCAGATGACACACAAATACTTCTTAAACCTGAAAGCCCCAAAGAGATTGGAAATTCAAAAAACTTCAGTTGCTTCAGAACTGCTGATCAATGGATGACATGGAGCCACCATAAATGTAATACTTCCAAAACTGAAATACCTTACATGTGGCAGTTGGAAACATTATGACCCACTCCATGCCTGATGATGAGTTACCATAAAAACTCTGTGAACCATCATCATCCACCTAGTATTTCAACACAAACAAGGCCGGCACTAGGGATGGACAGCGAGCACAGCTGCCCAGAGCCCTGCTCCTGGCTACAACTGGGGGGCCGTGTGCCACTTTTTTAAAAAAAGGGTCAGTGTTAGGAGACCCATGGAGCAACAGTGGCGGGTGCAGCATGAGGAGGCCCAAGAGAGTGAGGTTCCCTCCCCTGAGGCTCACACCCATGTGCTGAAAGAACTTCAGAAATGCAATCAATACACCCTTCATGAAAACAGTGATTACATGGGTACTTGGCCCTACCCCTGCCTCAATGAAATGAAAGGTGTCCTGCAGGGCTCACAATAAAAGAAATAATTATATCTCATCACCAATGGGCATCACTCACTTAGTGTTAGACCTGGCATCCTTGGCATAGTCTACCCTGTCTTTTTTTACAACTGCTTCCCATGTTTTGACTGTGTCCTGGACTCGGTTTTTTCTGTTTTTGTTACTCTGGACGCTTTACCACTGCTGACCAATGCTAAAGTGCAAATTCCCCTATTGTAAATTGTATGGGTAATTGGCTTTTCTATGATTGGCATATTTGATTTACTATTATGCCGCTAGTAAAGTGCATTAAGGGTACCCAGGACCTGCAAACAAAATAGAACTAGGGGGCCTGCAACACTAGTTGTGCCACCCACATTAGTAGCCCTGTAAACATGGTTAAACTGCCAATCCGACCTGGCTGGTGTATCCACTTGCCAGGACTAAAACTCCCCTTTTTTGTACAAGTAAGGCACCCCTAAGTTAGGCCCTGGGTAACCCCATGGGCAGGGTCCAGGGTATACTAAAGGTGGGACATATACTGATGTGTTTTACATGTCTTAAGAGTGAATACTGCCAAAGTCGGATTTCACCTTTGCAAGGCATATCTCTCTCCTAGGTTAACATGGGGGCTGCCTTTAAATATCTTCTAAGTGCAGTTTTCCTTTGAAAGCAGATAGAGATTTGGAGTTTGGGGTCTCTGAACTCACTACATCTTTTGGTAAAGCTGGTTTTTAACTTGTCTGTTTGAAAATGCCACTTTTAGAAAGTAGGCATTTTCTTGCTTATACCATTCTGTGATTCTATATGCTTGTGTATTCCCTGTCTGGGTCAGACTGACAGTTAGGCTGTTTGTGAATCCCCTCTAGACAGTGACACAAAGGGTGCTGGGGTGTAGTCTGTATATCCTGATGAGCCATCTGGGCTAGAGTGGAGGGAGGAGTGGTCACTTATCCCTGAATGGGCTGTGCCTGTCTCACACAATGCAGTCTCCAACACACTGGTGTGTGTCTGGGGCCAGGCCTGGGCAAGGCAGGATCTTGTGAACAAGAGACTTTCTTTTGAAGTTTACCTACTTTAAAGGCAGAAAGGTATATAAGCAGTGGACCCAAAACCCCAGATTTTTAGATCTGCTTCTGGGACCAAGAGGGACCTCTGCCAAGGAGAAGAGCTGAAGACATGAGGAAAAGTGCTGCCCCTGCCTGTGACTGTGCTTTGTTGGGCTATCCTACAGTTTCTGCTTCGGCCTGTGAAAGGGGACAAAGACTGGACTTTGTGATGTATTCCTGATTGTGAAGTATGTCCAAGGGCTTGGATTGAGATTGCCTCCAGCTTTGAAGTCTTGAGGCCATCCAAGACTTCTTCTGCCAGCATCTGGACTCTGTGCTGAGACTCCTGCCCTGCCAAGTGGTGCCCTATCCCGTCATTGTGCCCTAGAAAGGAGAAGCTGGTAGACCAAGGACTGAAATCCACGCACAGGGAGCCTTGTGAGGAAAAATTCAATGCACCATCTGCAACGCGGTGGTAAAAACGATGCAACCCCTCGCAGTGTGGTTTTTCCATCACCGTGCAGCCAGATTTCTCCTGCATTGTCGCTTGGCATCAAAATCATCATGAACCTGCGCGGATCCAATGTGCCCCATCTGGAAATCGATGCATCGCTCTCTTGCGGGAGAGAAAACAACACATTGCCTAACCGACCGGAGAAGAAATGACGCAAGACCTCAATTATGAGTAAGGAATCGACACATCGCTGACGTTTCCAATGCACGTTCCCCCATTCTGCTTTATTTTTTACACAAACCAGGTACTTTGAGTACCAAGTTTTCATTGTTTTCTTTGAAGTTAGACTCTCTTTACATTAAAAATTCATAACTTTACTAGTGTTTGTTGGATTGTTGTTGTTTTATATTTTTCTAAACTGCCATGGTGTCTATTTTGTGATCTTTTCACTGTATTGCTGTGTGTGTTGGTACAAATACTTTACACATTGCCTTTGAGAAAAGCTTTGCTGCTTGTGCCAAGCTACCAAGGCGGTGAGCAGGGGTTGTCTAAGTGTGTATCCCCATTGCCCTGACTAGAGTGAGGGTCCCTGCCTGGACACAGTGCAAACTGACTGCCAACCAGAGACCCCGTTTCTAACACCTAGGAATGAGGAAAGGAAGATAGAGTCATCTAATTTCAAAAAAGGACATTTCTTTAACTTTAACACACCAAAGTGGTTTTACTTTACTACATGGGATTATAACACTGCATTGAGATGCACTTAGTAAAAGTGAGAGTTTTTATACATGAACTGAGAAACACTGCTGCCCCTGATCTGTTGATATTTGTATTAGTTTGGGCCACTGTAATCATGCAGCAGGGGAGTGCCAAATCACATGGTAGGGTTGACTAAATTATGCTGCAAGAAAAGGCAAATTGTGTGGCATAATGTACCAAATTTTTTCATACTATCACTTGGTTATTTTGCAATTTATACACATAGTGATACTGTCTGGGTAAAGAATTCACCTCATTAGAACCATTTTAACAACCAAATATGGAAAAAAGCAATCAAAAGATGACCTGCTAACCTTTGCAAAGGACTTCCAGGGCGCACAAATTTATGTCACCATGGTTTTAGTAACTTTTGATCTGTTTAAGCTAGAAACAATTTTTTTCTTAAAATCTGTAGATCATGTGGCAAATGCAGAAAATCCATAATCATGTGAAAAATGCTGCAAATTCATATTTTTCCAGTGACCCTGGTATTAAAGCAGGGCCACTGAAATTATGTTGCAAGAAATGACCAAATTATTTGGCAGGGTTTACTAATGTATGCAACAAGAAAAGGCATATTATGTGGCCTAGTGCAGCATATTTTGTGATAGTATTACCTTATTATTTTGTCATTCATCCAAATACAGCAATACGCAACAGAAAGGTAACCTGTTAAATTTTCACTATTCAGCAGCAAGTGTTCCTGCATTTTTAGTAAACTTTGATCCATTTGAGCTAGAAATATATTTTTTTGGGGGGTAAACGCTGCAAATTATGAAGCAAATGGCTTATGCTTATGTGTCAAATGCAACAAATCCATAGGTCTGTGGAAATTGCAGCAACTACAAAATCAAATAATTTAAGTGGCCCTGACTAATAGAAATGCCAGGGTTCATATGTACCCTATATGTGGGCTACTTTCCACTTGGACATGGGGCAAACTATGGCTTATTACATGCATCACAAGAGGTTTTGTAGAGCACACACAACGAGTGCACATATTTGACTGTGCTCTGATATGTGATCATGAACAAAATTGAGGATGGTAAAAAAATATTTTGCTTCGATCACACAGTTTTGTCAAGCAGGGAGTAAAGATTGATCCTAGAGATTCTCACTGTGTAATTCAGCTAGTATATGGATATCTCTTTCTGGCAATAAAGTTTAATGCTTCATTTTAATTCTTGGAGGATGAGACTGAGACTAGAGTCTGGATAAAAAGGCATGGTTCACATGGTATTTTTGGAAGTTTTATATAGCACAAATTTTGGCCATGGACAAAAAGCACTTCGCATCAGACACAAATTACAGTATTTTTTTCCAGCACAGAGATTTGCCTAGATTCACATTATGCTGAGCCGAAACTGGGATTGAGGCCTAGTTCCCCTTGATGCATGGTGGGCAACTGTAGCCACTAGGCCACATCACCTCTTATGAAAGATCTGCTCATTTGGGCTTTAGGTTTCAATAGGGCTTTGAGCTTAAAAGGGCCAGGCATCTGGCTGCAGTTTTCAGTTTGTTGCCCTCCTACAGTAACATGAAAAATAGAGTAATGTTAAGTGAATCTGTAAAAAAATGTAAAAACCAATGTGAGAGTGGGAAGGTGGAAGAGGCAAGATGCAAGTAAAGAAAGAGAACAGTTGCAATATGGTAAAAGACTAAGGAGAGAGGAGTGCTAAAGAGCAGTGAATGGAAGGAAGATGTGGATGTAAGGAGAGCAGAACCAGCACGAAGAGGCTGGAGAAAATTGAGAAATTGGTGTAAAGGGGGCAGTACCAGCAGAAAAGGTGAGGCAAGAGAAGGTGAGTGACTAGGTGGAAAGGTGAGATGAAAGAAGTAGAGCATTGAGGCGAAAGATGAATGTAAGAGTAAAAGAATCAAAGAGAGAAAGTAAGGTGCTTGGGTAGAGATGAGATGTGAGGAGCAGATAATGTAGGGGTGAAGTTGATAAAAAAAGTGGGCTAAATGAGCAAAAGTAAGTAGTACAAGAGGTGAGGTAAAAAGTCGAGAATATGGAGAGAGAGGTAGAGAGAAGTGGGCAGAATCATCACAAAAGTAAGAGGGTGGAGAAGCGGTAAAAATTTTGAACCAGTGTGTGGTGCTAAGACAGGCAAAGCTTCTACCAAAGTTTGCAATTCTCTACCTCTTTATTTTCCATGTAAAGAACATTTTTAGTTTTTAGATGCTTATGTCATCCTATAAAAAAGGTTGTTATATTGAACCATCTTCAACGTGTCTGGTGATTTTAATCTGGTCACTGGGTACTCTGTTACTCCTTTTGACCTTTATATTACATCTCATTCCCAGTAGGACCCTTTCCTGCACATGTCATGATCGAAGATCTAGAGATCATAGCTCCTATCCTGAACTCCCTTCGCAATATTTTGCTTGCCTCATCATATATTCCTACCAATGAAAAAATTAAAAAAATGTTTTTGTTTCTCTGCTCAAAAAAAGTTCAGCAGGCTCCAAACTTCTCTGCATCTTCTGATATGACTTTGCTACCTTTTTCTCCACAATATTTTTCTATAAAAGGAAAAAAGCTGAAGAATATTGTGAGACCTTTTCTTTGAGGTGAGGCAATATGTGATCAATTGGCAGCATCTGTGGAGGATACCGTTGTTTACCAATGCTATTTCAAGCTCACTATATCAGTTCATTTGAATAAGAGTTATTCTTCATAGAAATGTGTCTTCAAAATTTGGTAATAGTGAGCAGTTAAAGCTGATTCCAGGAGGTGATGAAAGTATTGGAACTCAAATATAGTATGTCACATTAATCATATCCGATTAGCACCTTATCCAGCCAACCAGGCAATGTGTTTTAAAAATGTACAGGGGATGGGGGTTATTGGGGAGGTGGGCAGCTGGGAAGCAAGGGGGTATTCCATAAAGGACATATATGCACATGGAGAAATCTGCCAAACACTGAGCCTATGTAAGTAGGTAGCCAGTAGGTTCAGGAGGGGGCAGATCATGTATTGGAGTTTGGAAGACCAAAAATTATGGGTAAGTGCCTGGAGAGTGACTAGAGTGACTTGAGGATGATGAAAATGGTCTTCTATTCAACTATCTCTTGAACTAAGATCCAATGGATTTACCTGAGGGCAGGTGCAATATGTGTTTTACTTATTAAGCTAAATATGAGTAGAGCTGCATGGTTCTGGTTCCTTTGCAATTTGGCAAATGTCTTCTCAGATATTAAGGGTATGTGACTTAAATTTGTTTAAACTCTAAGAATCTGGAATTACTTTAGTGTTATTTTGCAAATAGAGCACCACCTCCTCCAACCTGCCTATTCTGTGTTGTTACATTGTCTTTCCTTATAGATGTAAAGAGTTTACTATAGTAGAGTGTTTTGTTTTGTTGCTTTAATGTATCACTTTAGTGACTGGTTCACAGTATAGCTTTGCAATCTTCTTTTCCACTGGCCACAAACTGTTTCCTGTTTTAGCTACCTATTCTGAATATCTTTGATAGTTCAGCTCTTTGCAGCTCTTCAAAACAGAGTTTGATGCCAATTGCTGTTTAGGAACTCAGTGTGCAGGTGTGATCCAGCGTCTGTTACTTCTCCCTGTCAATATATTAGCTACCTCACCTGTTTATGACCTTCGCACTGTCTCCTCTTCATGTTTTGTGGAATTTGTGCTTTCTGTTTGCTGCAGCTCCTGCAATTCACTCACCTGATCTAGCATTTATCTGATTGAGTAGATCCACCTTGCCTGCTGAAAACAAAATGCCTTAAGTTAAACATCACTAGCATATAGGGAGAGCTGGGGAGCCACATGAAGTCCTGCTGTATAGTCCTGGGGCAATCGGACTTTTAATTTTAATCATGCCCTAAGCCAGAAACAATTACCAAACATTGTAGCAATCATATCAGATTTGGAGAGAGCTGGGCCTAGCTTTTTCAGTTAGTTTGGTTAACGTAATTTATTTCTACATACTACAGCTTTCAAATATATGTATTTATTTTAGTAGGATTAGTGTTTATATTTGTAGACATTTTAGTGCTATCCACACTAGGTAAGGATTTTTTGCAAAGCTGCTTCAATAGTGCCCGAACATGAAGGCTCAATCGATGTCCCTTTCTGTGTTGTCACATCGTAGAGTGGCCCCACATGCTCCTGTTCCGCCCGGAGCCCCACAGACCTTAGGACCAGCCCAGCACACAAAGTTCAAGCTACTATCTCTCTTGTACTCTCTAAATTTGATTACGCCAATGGGCTCTACCATGGACCTTCGTTATCAATATGAATACTACAATGGATTCAGAACTCTGCTGTCTGTTCATTCCTACATGTAAATCCACAGGCCTATATCTCCGCTGCCTTGAGGGCCCTAAATTTGTTATTGGTTGCCAGAAGAGTCACCTTCAAGCTGAATTGTGTCAACCACAAAGCACTTCTAGGAACAGGAACATTGTTTATCAGGAGCAAAATCACCAAATACATACAACAAAAAAACCTCAGCTCAAAATTAGTATCTCGCCTCAAACCCAAGCATACAAGAAAAAATATGGGTGGTACATCTTTATCCGTTCAAGCAGTCAAACTATGGAATTCATTACTCCCAAACATAAGAGCCAGCAGTCTACTCAAGAGTTGTATCTTTCCTACCTGACTACCACACTCAACACAAAAAAGTACAGCATATGCATGCATATGCATGCATGTAAAAATGTATAATTGGAATATATGTACATACTTAGGGCATTTCTTTGTACAAACATATATACTAAGTATATACTACTTATGGTTAAAAAATATATAACAATTTCTTTAGGTCTGATTAATAAATGTATAAATCATTTATAACTCGTGCCCTAAGCTAAATAAAACTCACGCCCTTGCCATGCACTGCTAATAACCCCAGATATTACAGTACTCACAACATCTTTTATACCATTATTGATAATATCACTGTAAAATTTGCAGTAGTGTTATTGATGAGAAAACTGTGCATGGCGAGGGTGTGAGTTATAGTTGCCTTAGAGCATGAGTTATAATTACTTGAAATAACTCTAACTATATTATCCGAACTTCTAAGGTGTTGTATGATTAAAATTTAAACCTAACTATAACGTCCCTGAAACCTTTGTTTTTTTTAAGTGAATATAAATATATATGTGTGTGTGGTTGTGTGTGTGTGTGTGTATATACACACATATATATATGTGTATATATAAATATATATATATATGTGTGTGTATATATATATATATATATGTACATGCGATTGAACCTGTAGGCCACTTGGTCTTTATAAGCATGTGGGCACCTTTCAGGAAATTGGTTACACCTGTGATCAAGGCTTTTTGAAAGCTGAAATGCATCAGGAAAGTGAATTGTTGCCTCCTCGTTATATGAAATGAATTATTTGGTGTTTTCTAGAAGCTGGCCATGGCACTCTTTCTGTTTGTGATTAATATATTGGATGCTTCATTCCTATTGCTGAGGTTGCCTACCAAGGTTGGGGGCTCCCTCTTATGAAGATAATGATGCCATTTGATGCAAGAAGGGGAGCATGCCCCGCTCATTTACACAGTATACAAGGATTTATCCAGACACTTTTTATTGTGGAAGCTGATAAAGGGATTGCGAGAGGCATATTGTGCTTTCTCTCACTGTTTCTGGAACAGGACGATTTTAAAGACTAGGAGTCAGCACTAGGAGACAGAACCATACATGAAGTTATAACCAGACCCCACGTTTTTAGAAGTACAGTCATTGTACTGAGTATTGTGAGTGCACTGAGCATTAAAAGATTACTTAAGATTGGCAGTGAAGTGATGCAGTTATGCCAATATAAATATTACACTGCAATCCAAGAATTGAGTGACTTTAAGTGTATTCTGGAAAATGTAGAATTGAGACTGTATGCCCACTTGGGCCCATATTTATACTCAGTTTGTGCTGAAATAGCATCATTTTTTTAACCTAATTCAGCCCAAACTTAACTCCATATTTATATTTTGTATAGACCCATCTAGCGCCAACATTTTGGAGTTCAAGTCATTTTTGGGATGCGTGAAACCACTTTGCAAATGAGATGCAAGGTGGGGGTTACCATCCAAAGAATTACTCTAAGGCCCTAGCACCTTATTTATCCTCCCATGCAAAAATAGTCCACGGTAGGAGGTGGGCCTAAATAATAGTGCTAAGCCTGCTTAGCGCCATTATTTAACGCCTGGGTCAGGCAGGCGTTAGGGGACCCGTGGAGCCACTTCCATGGTCAGACACCATGGAATGGATCCATAGGTATCCTCCCCAAGCCCCAGGAACACCCCCAACCCCAACCCTACCAGAGGGACACCGGACGATGGGGGACCCCATCCCAGATAAATAGGGTAAGTTGAGGTAAGTATTTGAAAAGTACTATTGGGGACCCTTGTCCACAGTGCTGGCCATTGGGGTGGTGGGCATGTATCCTGTGCTTTATAAAACAGGAGTCATGTGGTATAGATGGTTTTGCATCAGGATTTTTTTTTTGCTTAACGTCATTTTTTGGTGCAAAACCCCCTTCCCCCATACTGCCAACCTTATCCCGCTAATGTCATTTTCCATGACGTTAGACCACCCTTTGCGTCAGATTGCGTCATTCCATTAATTTGGTGCCCAGCTAGCATCCTGGAATGGTGTAAGCCGGCGCCTCAGTTTTGAAGTGAATCTCTGTTTTCATTGTTTACCTGAGTGAGCGTACATTATTGACAGTATTGAACACACTTATCGTCGGTGTTCTCCACTGCATTTTATATACATATATATCTACATATGACTTACCTCACATGCGGAGTTCTGGAGACACATTTGCATTGTCGTCCGAGTTGGGCTCTGGTAGCCCGTAAACAAAATCTACCCAGTTCTCCACGCTTGCAAAGAATTCCTCGGACTCCCGTAGTAGTATGCAAAATTAACATTTAATCAAACCATTAGGTCCTCATCCTATGTATATATATATGTGTGTGTTTGTAACCGGAAGGTATAATGTTAGGTTAGGTTAGGAAATGCATTTTGAACCCCCGTTGTTTCTAATCCCCCACTTGACTAATCACCCTGAAACTTTTCTCGCACAAACTAGGCCAAAAAGAGCACTTTTTGGGAAGATGTTGTGAAGATTCGTCAAACCACACCAAAGATATTAAAAAGACAAACAAAAAAATGCATTTCTTATCAAAACACGAATATAACTATAACTGCACTATAACTGTATTTCATGCTTCACATGTCTACAGGTCACTGCATAGTTTTCATATAACGTATTTGATTAGATACTTATAGGTCTCTGTTTATTTCTTTTTTCTGTCATAAAATGTAAATATGATCATAACAATTGTATTTATAAATGCTTAACTATTGATAGAAATCTTGAGGAAACCCAGCAACTAACCATGAAATAAAATAAATAAAAACAATTGCAAATATAAAATTACAAAATAAATTAACTTTTACATACAGCATTACCTGAATGTCTTAATCTTTGATTCATCCCAAACCTCATTCTTCTACTTTGATCTCCCTAAGTCTTTCTTGACTCTTTCCTCCTATATCCCTTCCTGACTCACCCCAAAACTAATTCTACTACTACTATCTCCCATATAACCCTTTTGCCACTCTTCCCTCCTAGACTCACCTTAAACCTAATTTATCTACTATGATCTTTAAAGTAACAATTCCTAGACTGTTCCCTTCTTTGATTCATCCCAAATCCCATTTTACTGCTATGATCTCCCTAATAACCCTTTCTAGACTCTTCCCTCCTCTACTCCTCCTTCGACTCATCCCATACCTCATTTAACTGACATGAACTCCCTAATAACACTATCTAGACTCTTCTCTCCTCTATCCCTATTTTATTCTAGTCAATCAAAAATAACAAACTCACATATCCACCGCTCAAATTAATATCTTATATTTCCACATACTTATCCACCACTAATCCTTTGCATTCCGGAGTAGCATGCTATTCACTGAAAAGTACTTCAACACCTCATCTGGGATATTAAGCGCTATATAAATACACTTACAATTACAATTTTAAAAATTGCTTGTTTCATGTGTAACTACAAAAGTAAACTCTGTGCACATATTTTGTGAGGCTTCAGTCTTTCACTCACATCATATATTTAAACAAGCATGGCAATGTCAATCTTTGTTTCTTACACGCACTGCAAAGTTTTATTCCGAGCTTCAAAACACAATAAAGGTTCAACACAGATAGCAGAAGCACAGCCTTCCATAACACAAGTAATACATTAAGGACAGGTGGCATTGGCAAAAGGGACAAAACACAATTCTCTCACACAAATAGGACATGTAAAACACAGAGAGATAACACACTTGTTAGACCTGACAGCCTTAGGTTGTCATCCCCAAACTTTGTGTCTGCTTCAGTCCACTTTTCTGACACAGTTTTTGCTATTTTAGCACTCTGCGCACTTTACCACTGCTGATCAGTGCTAAAGTGCATATGCGCTCTCCTTTAAAACATGGTGACATTGATTCATACCCAATTGGCATATTTTATCTACTTGCAAGTCCCTAGTAAAGTGCACTACATTTGCCCAGGGTCTGTAGATTGAATGTTACGAGCGGGCCTGCAGCACTGGTTGTGCCACCCACATAAGTAGCCCCTTAACCATGTCTCAAACCTGCCATTGCAAAGCCTGTGTGTGCAGTTTCACTTCCACTTCGACTTGGCATTGCACTTGCCAAGCCTTAAACTCCCCTTTTTATAAATAAACTTTACCCCTAAGGTATGCCCTAGGTAACCCATAGGGCAGGGTGATGTTTAGGTAAAAGGCAGGACATATACCTGTGTATTTAATGTGTCCTGGTAGTGGAATACTCCTTAATTTGTTTTTCCACTACTGTGAGGCCTGCCGCTTTCATAGGCTAACATTAGGGCTACCCTCATATACTGTTTGAGTGGTAGATTCTAAGAAAGGGATAAACAGGTCATGTTTAGTATGGCCAGAATGGTAATAGAAAATCATGCTTATTGGTGAGGTTGGATTTTATATTACTATTTTAGAAATGCCACCTTTAGAAAGTGAACATTTCTCTGTCCTTAAAATCCATTTGTGCCTTACAGCCTGTCTCCACGCATCGCCCCCTGGGCATCAAAAGACCACGCATCGCAGTGAGGATCCAAGACTGCGTGCCGGACATTGACGGAATGCCCTTGTGGGCGTGGTAAGAATCGATGCATCGTCTGTGCCACATCAGGAAATCCAATGCACACCTTCCTTTTAACACCCCTCTCCTCCTCTGCAGTCTTTGTGCATGCAATTTTGATGCAAACCAGGTATTTTGTGCACACAAGAGACAATTGTTGATTTTTAAGAACTTAAGACTCTTCTTATCATTGCAAAAGTGATATTTCAACTTGTGCTTATCAAATCTTGATGGTTTTGACCTTAATTTAATCAGATAAATTACTTCTATTTTTCTAACCCTATGTGGTGTATCTTGTGGTGTTTTCACTGTGTTATTGAATGATTTATTGCACAAATACTTTACACATTGCATTCTAAGTTAAGCCTGACTGCTCACCAGCGGGTGGGCACAGGATCATTTGGATTGTTTGTGACTTACCCTCTCTAGGATTGTGGTCCCTATTTGGACAAGGGTGTATACCTCTGTCAACTAGAGCCCCCATTTCTAACAACACTAAAGAGAACAGGTGCACCTTGGGCAAAAACAGTGCAAGCTTCACAACTTTAGAGGACAGGTACAGCTAGGATAGTGTCATGACAAGCTTTTGTCCATCACAGAATAGGTATAAACCCAGGAAGCCCCAGTGCAAGCTTTACTTCTTCACAGAACTGGGGCAATAAGGATGTAGCAAATCAAGCTTCTGTCTCTCACAGAAGGCAATACATGAAGTCATGAAGCTTTCCTTTTATTGCAGGGCAGATCTGGCAGGTCACACTAGAACTAGGTTCTATTGCTCACATAGTATGCACAGTTTAGGCATGAATGATGTGAAGGTTACAGACGGGTCTCTTGAGTGGGTGCTGAGGTGAAAGTATAGGTGGATGAGTTAGTGAACATGGGAATTCTGAAACCATTCTAGCTCTGGTGATATTCCAAGTCACAAACCTGAAAGTCCTTTTGGTGCCATTTGGAGACCTACTGTTTGTGATAACACTTTGATGTTCCAAGTGTTCCAAGAAGTAGCCTTCACCTAGGTCATTGTTATATGAAGCAGCCTGCTACAGCATAACCAGCTATGTTTTAGATTGGCAGACAGGGATCACGTTCTACGAAAAGGTTTAGAATGCACGAGCATCGTGCGCTGTGCAATCTCAGACTCGTTGCTCCACCTATTCAAAATGTTGGGGGCCACCAGTGTGCTGTGTCAGGTAAAGATCCAAATCTACTTTACTGGCAATAACCACACTTGTAAACCAATGACACATTAAGGGCCAGATGTAGGAAGTTGGCAAATTGCGACTTGCAATTTGCGAGTCCGAGCGACTTGCAAATTGCAACTCGCAATTTGCTATGCAGAACGGTGTCTCAGACACCGTCTGCGAGTCGCTTTGGGGTCGCAAAGACCCACCTAATTAATATTAATGAAGTGGGTCGCAAATTGCGGCCCCATAGCGACTATGGGCACTCACGGGTATGGAGGCCTGCTGTAGTCAGCAGACCTCCATGTCCGTGACTGCTTTTAAATAAAGCAGTTTTTTTTTTCAAAGTGTAGCCCGTTTTCCTTAAAGGAAAACGAGCTGCACTTAGAAAAATAAAAAAAAACCTTTGTTTCGGATTTTTTCCATCCACTTCAAGTGGATGGTAACTGCGACTCCATTTGCGCCCGCGTACGCGGTCGCAAATGGAGTTGCATACCACTGCGACTCGCAAATAGGAAGGGAACACCCCTTCCTATTTGCGACTCTGAAATGCATTTTGCGAGTCGGTTCCGACTCGCAAAATGCATTTCTGCATAGCAAACACTCGTTTGCGACTCGCAAATGGCGATTTTCACCGTTTGCGACTCGCAAACTGTTTGCTACATCTGGCCCTAGGTCACTTGGCAACTCATATGCAATCAGCTTTTACACTCATTTCCAAAATAATGTCCTTGCATAAATTCAGGCATCCCATGGCATGCAACTTCTTCCAATATTTTTCGTGGAAGGTCTATTTTTTTCCTTATTTAGTTCAGATTTTTATTTGAGCCTGACTTATAAGAAAGAGCTTGTCGGATGCCTACCCAGAGTAAACCGACACATTTCAAGTGGTCTCGAAGTTTAGGAGATCATTCCTTAAGGTGCCGAACGTGGTGAATTTATAATAAGATATTTTAACTGAATTTGATACACTTAAGTGAAATATGCCATCTTTGAGCAACTCAGTTTTTTTGTCTTTTTGGCACACGTGCCTTTCTCAGGGCAGTCTAGCTGACAAGAGTCAGCTGACATAAAAATAAAAAACATAAAAATGATACATAAGGATAGATGCGCCTCCACTGAATTCATGTAGCAGGGAATCCTTACCATGTTTTATTAAACTGGAGATACAATTTGTAGTCTCGCTTTCATAATGAAAATAAGAGTCCTGGTGGAAGTGCCAGCCAGCGCACAGATTTTTTTAAGGCCGAGTAGCGTTATACAGCACATCATCTCTGTGAGACGTACCTGCAGTACATAAACCATTTTAATACAGCTTCACTATGAGCTGTAATTAGAAGACGGGCTCTCCTGTCGCCTGTTGCAATACTTCGACACAAGTGGACATTAGGCACATTAAGCAGTTATGTATGAACAATATTGCCAAACAGCAACGCAACAGTTCAACAACTACAAACAACAGTTAATCACTGTACCTGATACAAAGTGTGACCCAGCGTTTTTCCATGATTATTAGCAAAAATCGGTAACTAGTGCTCACCATAATTTGAACCGTTGTGAGAGCTTTCACAGGATGTGTTGTTTCATCCATACTTAGTTTTTGTTCATGACTGGGGAGATTACAGTTCCTATTCCAGTTGCAGCTCATGCTAAGCATAAGGGGTGGGGCGGCGTGTGAGCGGGGGGGAGGAATTAAAGTAAATAAAAAATCATTTAAAAAACACAAAACACTTTCCTTACCAATGTGTGCCGCTCCGCTCCCCCGTCTGCTTGCTGCAGGCAGACACAGGCTCCAAGCCTGCCCTGCACCAATCCTGAAGCTGGTTGGAGCAAGATTAGCATAGGCTGGGAGCACCCAGTGCTCCACGGCAGACTGGAAGACTGGAAGCCTGTGCAGGCTCTCTCCAGTCCAGCAAGTGAGTTACTGGGCTGGGGAGAGCCCTGTGCGCATGTGTGTTTGGCCGACCTGAGACGCCCGGCCAAACACACATGGGCTCTGAGGGGGAGAGCTGTGGGCTCCTGCTCATTGCACATAACCCCTGTGGCCTCCACTTTTCCCAAAAAACGATCATAAACATAGTTTATGATTGTTTCTTGGGAAAATGTTTGCAGCTGCGCTGTTGGTGGGAGGGGTGAGGCTCCACCACCCTTATGAAGGAGCCACCTCTGTCCTATTCCCCTTTCATGGTAGTGACAAACACCATATGGTCTCTGGGAGCTGAACATCTGTAAAATATCTGTTTGACTCTGGAAAACTTAAATCTCATAAACTGTCTTCAGTGGTGAATTGTGGTAAACAAAAACATCAGTTCAAAGTCACTAGTTTACTTTCTGTTCCTGTCAATGTGGTGTTCTGACATCATTTTGAGGCTTGACCTGCCAGTGATGAAGTACTAAAGCTACAGCAAGATGCCTGGGACCCCTGACAAACAACCTGAGAAGGCTTGTACAAAACTGGAACTTTTGTCAACAAAAATGGATTAGAGAGCCCATGGAAAAAACAATACCACACTGGGACGAATAGGCATCACTCTCTCCACCTCAGGGCTTTAAATGGGATGAAAAAGTGCGGGGAGGATGTCTCCAAAAGAGCCATGGCCTTTATAATTAAGGAAATGGCTTAAACATGTAAACTAAATTTCTCTGATTCTCATAGTGTGCCATCCAACCAGAAATGTGGTTCCACTCTGCACTTACTACTGTGGTTGCGTCCAGATATATAACACAATTAACACACATTCAATACCAGCCAAGACTATTGTCTTTGTCAGTGGTTGATAGCTCTTTAAGATAAATTAGCAGCAGTAATTAATTCATTTTGAAAACGTTTCAATTCTGAAATTGTAAGACTGTGAACTAAATATTACTGCAGCCTGTGGAAGGGATAGTTGTTTTCAGAGTTATTTTCAAAGTGTCTCAATCACTCCTATTATGTTCACTCTATGTTCAACGTGCATGCATTTCTGTTTTCTACATCACCTCCATCTGCATACCGTATGAGTCATCTCTTTCCTTTCAATGCACTTTCTCACATCTTCTTCACTTTATTACTCATAAGCGCACAACAACCTGCTCACCTGTAAGTACCACATTTTCTTCTATCTTTGCCTTGTAAATTTTTTGTACATCTTTCACACACATTTGCATAGAATCACAATTGTGAGTGGAATACGTGACCTGCAGAGAGGCCAAGGATTGGATGACTAAGAATTCTGATCATCTTTTTGAGACACTGACAGTCACCATGAGAAACTCACATTGCATTGAGCCTTAACGTGAGAGGAGGGGTGGCTGGAATTCACAGAATTTTCCTCCACAGAATTCCACAGAGTCACCTAAAAGAGTTCCAAGAGTGACAACATTTGGTATGTCGCACTGCTCATGTTGAGCCAGGAGCTTGTCCCATGCTGTACAATCAGAAGGAAAGGGACCACAGGGTGCACCAGAGAGCGCTACTTGTTTCAGCTGCTCAAGTAGATTTTCTACTTCAGCAGGAGCTTTCTCAATGCAAGTGGTACCTTTCACATCACTAGAGGCACCAACTTGCCACAACCGACCACACTGAGGAATCTCACTAGGATGTGGTCTTGTGCTGGATGTTCTTCTAGCTAGCTTAATGTTGCCAAGGTGCAAGTGAGAAAAAAACTCCTGTAGTACCGCTCTCCAAGCTGAGTGCCCAGATGGCAAAACTCTGCGAACTCTGCCGGAGGACTGGAGTTTACCACCCACCCTTACTACGAGCTGTAATTAGTGGCTTGTAATAAACACCTCTCAGCTCAAAATATGCACCAAACAAAAGTAATATGCTGCATGAACAAAAATGTAAAACAAAATCCTGGGAATATTTACTCACAAGTGGTAACTAGTCAGCCAAAATACGCAATTGGGCCAGTTCATAGCGTTTGGTGTAATCATTTCAGCAATAAGTATTTTTTCCATCTGAACTCTAAGGAATTTTAGTGAGTCTGCAGTGGTTGCTACTCTTTTATACCACAGTATGGATTTGTTTATTTAATAAGGATATAACACCACTGTAAGGCTTATCTATATTAAGGGGCATATTTACAAGAAAGTGGTGCATAAGACCTGATGCACCACTGTTCTTGCATCACCCTGTGCACCCCTACTGACACCATGTGTGTGTCGTATTTAAATATGGTGCACCATGGCGAATGTTAGGACAATAGCATCAAAAATGTTGACACTATTGTGGCGCATTGCAGGATTAGCGCCAAAAATGATGCCTCTAATCCTGCAAAGTCTCGTCGAGGCCCATTAAAAACAATTGCAGCGTCACTCTAATGCCTGCCTCAGGCAGGCGTTAAAAAACGCTAGAAATGGCACAGTAAAAGCTTGCAAATTTCACTGCACCATTTAAAAGGGCCTTCCTGCGTGGGAACGCCCCCGTGCATATATTATGCCTGGATCAAGCATAATGTGCCTTCCCTGTGAAATCAACAGACGTTTTATACAAAGTTTTTTCAAACTTCTACAAACTTTCCTCTTGTTTGTTGGCTCTGCAATTGGGAGCTGATGGCATATCCAATTCTGCAAAGAGGCAGTCCTTTTTCTCTCCTGCTTCATTGCACTTATCAGATTAAATTATTTCTGGTACAATACAAGCCATTTTATAAGGGGCTTCAAGTCAGGATAACAATCTAGTGCAGAATGGTATAGAAACACATGAAGATGCATAACACAATATAACATAACATACAACATTAATGAAAAAACATCTGCACACTACAATTTAAATTAGAAATTCCAGTCTTCTCACACATACTTTAAGTCTGGTGCTTACATTGCATTTCATTATGAAAATAATAAAAATTGAAACAACAGAATACACCAAAGAGGAGGACTGGGGATAGTTAAAAAGCCAACAAATGGTGGTGAAGGACAGGCAACTCTCATCTAAGACACAAAGGTGTATGAGGTGTTTTTCTATGGCACTGCACATCCTATTGCTGTTTCCTTATCAGAAATATTGCACTCAGAGCTTAAATGTTTGTGTTGTGTCTTAACCCCTTGTGGGCCACGGACATAATGGTTACGTCCGTGGCTGCGCCTCTCAGGCGCCACGGACATAACCATTATGTCTGATTACCGGCCCTCTGAGGAAGCGCTAGCGCTCCCCCTGAGGGCCGATGGTCAGGGTTGGAAGGGGAATAGCGTCCTCTTGGACCCCCCCATGACATCAGCACGCGATGGTGCTCTGACATCATGAAAGGGTGCAAATGGCTTCCAGCGCGTCGACCAGGAAGGAGGTAAGTTTTACCTCCGGGCGGGGGGATCCCTCTGAATGAGGCATCGAGGGAAAGAAAAGGGTTTTCCTTTCCGTCGGTGTCCCTTTGAGCATTCCTGCCGCCCGATTGCGATTCGATCGGGCAGCAGGAATGCCCACTAGACATCAAGGAATTAGTGTGTGTGTGTGTTTTTATAGCGTGAGACAGTGGCCCTTTGGGCAAGGGTCCCCCTCCTTTGGGAGGCAATGTATTTTTCACGATTTCTATACCCCTTGGGGGCAGATCGGCCTTATTTTTAGGCCGAGATTCCCCCAAGGGGGGCAGAAAGCCACAAGAAACCAGGGATTGTTTTATTTTTGCTGATTTGTTTGTGTTAGGAGGTGGCCCTTTGGGCAAGGGTCACCCCCAGCGGGCAAAAAGCACTATTGGGCTGTTCTGCCCCCTTGAGGGCAGATTGGCATATTTCTTTTAGGCTCCACTTAGCCCCAGGGATCATGTGTGCGTGGGTGTGCTTTGTGTGGGAGGGTGGCCCCTTGGGCAAGGGTCGCCCCCCCCAAAGGGGGCAATGTAATCTAGGCCATTTCTGCCCCCTTGGGGGCAGATTGGCCTATTTTTGTAGGCCCTTCTGCCCCCAGGGGGTGCGGAAACCATGAACAAGCCAGGGATTTTGTTTTTCTTTCTTTTGTTTTTTTTGTGTTGCGGTGTCGCGTAGGCTCTAATTATCCTAATGAGACTACTGGATTTTGAGCAGCAAGATCGTTCACAGTGTGGGGGACTAAGTCTGACCCAGGGTGAAGGAACCTTGTCACTCTAAATCCGGGCTTTGCTACGGCTAACTAGCAGTGCCTCATCTCTCCCGAAGGGAAGAGACAATTGGGCAGCCGAGCGCATGACATCTTAGAACTTCCCAGGGAAGTCGTGGTCACTCAGGTCCCAACCGGTTCTCTCATTCACAGTATGGTCTCACATAGAAATAACAAAGGCAGTTTAAGGTTTAAAGATTGGTTTAATAAGATGACTGCATTTTAGATAGCAAAGCGAGAGCTGCAACAACCAGAACTACAAAACACAAAAGGATTAAAATAGTAACGATGAGAGTGAAGCACAAGAATAAAGCTATCATAGTGCCGCTAGATTATGTTCTCTCTAAGTTATATTTCGAGCACAGCATGTGAAGCTCTAAGCCTGCCTTTCAGGTTCCCCTGGGAGGACATCAACCCTCATACCTGAGCAAAGGCCTGTAATCTGCATCAAAGTCTGCAACGGGGCAGTCAGCATCTAGTTGTAGGTTCCTGGCCGGAATCTCTCTCTGACGTATACTAGGACTAGGAAGTGTTTTTATAACTAACACGCAGATGTTCTAAGAAAATGTCCCTACGTAAGGATGTGTATTTTCTACAAATACTGGAGACTAAACTTCTACAACGTTTACTGGCAATGTACCAGACTGTAGCCTTGACTGAAGCACAGTGCGATCAAGAATGCATTATTTGAGAACACAGTGCTGAACTAAGCTAAACAGTGTGATAGAAGGAAATTAAAACAAGACTGTAAAACTGGTTATTGTAAAATAACAGTACGAAGCTAAATAAAATGTATCTAGGGCAAAGTGCACAGCGGCCTAGCATGTTAAACTAACATGCATGAAGCTATATTAAAAATGGCTACACCACAGTGGGGGCGCCCACTTGGGCAAGGTTCGCCCCTAAGGGGCAAAAAGTACTATTGGGCAGTTCTGCCTCCCTTGGGGGCAGATCAGCCTATTTTCTTAGGCCTAACTGCACGCAAGGGGGGTAGAATCCACTTGTATTTGTGTGTGTGTGTTTGCTTTGTGTGGGGGGGTGGCCCCTTGGCCAAGGGTCACCCCTCAAAGGGGGCAATATCATCTATGCCATTTCTGCCCCTCTTGGGGGCAGATTGGCCTAATTTTGTATGCCCTTCTGCCCCCAGGTGGGCAGAAACCATGAAGATTCCAGAGTTTCTTTCTTTCTTTGTTTTATGTTGCGTGCGCCCTGTGGGCAAGGGTCACCCCCAAGGGCCAAATAGCACTATTGGGGGCAACCCTTGTGGGAAGATCTGCCTTTTTTTATTAAGGCTTACCTGCCCCCATGGGGGGTAGAAGCCACCTAGCACCAGGGATCATGTGTGTGCTTTGTGTGGGGTTGACCCCTTGGGCAAGGGTCACCTCCAAAGGGGGCAATATATTCTATAGCATTTCTGCCCCCCTTGGGGGCAGATTGGCCTATTGTTTTTTAGGCCCATCTGCCCCCAAGACGAGAACACTAGACACAAGGGAAAATGTAAAAATGGTTGGTGGCAGGGTGTTTGTCAACTGGCAAAGTATTTGCATTTATGATAATAACAGTTTATTTCTCCTTTTTGTTCTAGTTCAAAGCTTTTGCTTCCTTTGCTGTGGCTTGTTGCAGTTTTCGCAGTGGTTGTCCTGCAGTTTGCGTAGTTGCATGTTTTAGTTAAGTAAATAAATTTACTCCAATGGAGTAATTTTGCCATGCATGAATGACATGTTTATAGGTGGTGTACTGAGTGTGAAATTGTATGTGGGTTGTGTGTGAAATTGTCCTTAGATTTATGTACAATGGTTATTATGTTGTCTTATCTCTAATTTGCTTTTTTTTTCTCTTTTTAGTGGGATATCATTGGTGATTGCTGTGGCTGTGCAGAGTAGTTGCTTGGTGTGCTTTTTGAGTCATCTTCTGACCATGATTATGAGACTGACTGTGCATCTGAGGCAGAGGAGGAAGTGCAAGATACTGGAAGTGAATTTTCTGTCAGAGAGGAATCATCTGATAATGAAGCCACTCTCAGTGTTGATGAAGGGCCTGTTTTAGAAGGGGGCACTTATGTGCCAATGGTGCAGCAGCCAGCGGCTGAAAGGCTTCCCATTGGAAGACCTGACACGTGGGTTGCACCAAACATGGAGCAGCCACAGTTGCCTGCGTTGACTGATTTCCAAGGGTGCCAAGTTAAAACGGAAAACGTTTTGGCTGGCAGCGTCAATGGTCCTGTGCATGTTTTGTATGAAAGGTGTGTGAATGGACTGTAAAGTGTTTGGTGCCTTGTCCTGGCTTTACAGCTCAAAAGTTGTAAGTCATTGGTTAAATTTTTTGGCCTTTGTTATTAACAGTGCATTTCATTTTTGTGAACCGAAATGTGAGGAGAAAGTGTTTTTTAGCCAAATCTTAAGGTTTGCAAAGCATTCTGGGTAACAGAATCTGGTAGGAGCCCCAGAAGTCACCCCATCTTGGATTCCCCTAGGTGTCTACTTTTTAAAAATGCACAGGTTTGGTACATTTCCCTAAGTGCCGGCTGAGCTAGAGGGCAAAATCCACAGGTAGGCACTTTGCAAAAAACACATCAGATTTCAATGTAAAAATATAAAGTGTCCATGTTGCGTTTACTGTTGCGAGCATCAGGCCTACCCACGCAAGTGAGGTACCATTTTTATCAGGAGACTTGGGGAACACAGAATATCCAAACAAGTGTTATTGCCCCTTGTCTTTCTCTTCATTTTTTCCTTCCAAATGTAAGACAGTGTGTAAAAAATATGTCTAATTGAGAAATGCACTGTAATTCACATGCTAGTATGGACACCCCGGAATTCAGAGATGTGCAAGTAACCACTGCTTCTCAACACCTTTTCTTGTGCCCATTTTGGAAATACAAAGGTTTTCTTGATACCTTTTTTCACTCTTTATATTTCAGCAAATGAATTGCTGTATACCCGGTATAGAATGAAAACCCAATGCAAGGTGCAACACATTTATTGGCTCTGGGTACCTAGGGTTCTTGATGAACCTACAAGCCCTATATATCCCCGCAACCAGAAGAGCCCAGCCGACATAATGCTATATTGCTTTCAAAAATCTGTCATGGCAGGAAAATGTTACAGAGTAAAACACTGAGAAAAATGTTTGTTTTTTTACCTCAATTTCAATATTTTTTTTATTTCAACCGTCATTTTCTGTAAGATACCCTGTAGGATCTACACAAATTACCCCTTGCTGAATTTTTACTTCTGTCTACTTTTCAGAAATGTTTAGCTTTCTGGGATCTAGCATTGGTTTCACACCCATTTCTGTCCCTAACTGGAAGGAGGCTAAAAGCACAAAAAATAGTAAAACTCAGGGTATATCACAGTAAAATTACAAAATTGTGACCATGAACTTTGACTTTGCCAATGCGGGTGAGTCCCGGCAACGTGTGTGAGAGGGAGGGGCCAAGCATTCTTGGAGCCCCCATAAAGCACCGACTGCGCTCCCGACTGTGAACTTTGACTTTGCCAATCCAGGGTGAGTCCCAGCAACGTGTGTGAGAGGGAGGGGCCAAGCCCTCTTGGAGCCCGCATAAAGCGCAGACTGCACTCCCGCCTTGCGGGACACGCACGGGCAGCACCGGGGCAAAGCCCGGGCCAAGGGCAGGCCCGTCCTTCACCTGTCAACGACCGGAAGAGGCTGGGCTGGGCCCCCCCCCTGAATTTCTACCAGCACACTGGGATTGTAATACGAGACCAGTGCTGAGAGTTTTTGGGCTGGAATCTGGGCAGGTACTTTTGTCTTCTGCTGGGCAACGGAATAGCCGTATATTATCATGGGCTATCCCTATTCATAGTTTGCTACTTGAACTTTGGCGAGACCTCTTTTGAGCTACTAATTAATAGTCATACCACTTGCATTTTACTAGCCTGTACACTCTAGTTAATAAGTATTATTGGTACAGATTGCCCCTCCCGAGGTTGTATGTTTAGCTGTAGATACTGGCTCGAAGTGCTCTAGAGCACCATTAGACATATACACAACTATTGAGTGTATACTAAACAACTAGAAATGGGTAAGAGGCAGCAACCAACTTCTAAAGATACTTCCGCCCATAAAGATCATACCTCTATCTTACAATACATCTCTGGAGCTATGGGTGCTATCGACAAGCAAATCACAAATGCCAAGATCCTTGGGGTACGCTGCAGATGGTCTTGGTGGCTTCAGATCGGAAAGGGGGGAGGTGGACTCTCTGGGTTCTGCCAGTGAGGAAGGAGGTGATCCAGTCCAGGGTTTTGCTGTGGAGCCCTGCTTTGTGGAGGTGTGTGCATAGGGTGCTGTGGCAGATGTTGTCAAAGGCGGCCAAGAGGTCCAGGAGGATAAGGGCTGCGGTTTTGCCCTTGTCCAGAAAGATCCTGATGTCGTTGGTCCTCAAGGAAGGGGGTCAGTTGCCTGTTGATGATCTTCTCGATGACCTTTGCCGGGAACGGGAGCAGAGAGATGGGCTGAAAGTTTTTGAGGTCCTTTGGGTCTGCCTTGGGTTTCTTGAGTAAGGCGTTGATCTCGGCGTGCTTCCAGCTTTCTGGGAAGGCGGCGGTCTCGAAGAAGCTGTTGATAATCATCTGGAGTTCGGGGGCGATGATGGAGCTTGCTTTTTTGAAGATGTGATGCTGGCAGGAGTCGGATAATGAGCCGGAGGGAATGGTGTTCATGACTTTGGTGGTATTATCGTCGTTGACTAGGGTCCAGGAGAGCAGGAGGTTGGTGTGGCTGGGGGCTGTGAGTCTGAGGTGTTGGTGACTGTCATGGGGGGTCTTGGTGTTAAAGCTGTCATGGATGTCTGCGATCTTGTGGTGAAAGAAGGTGGCTAGGGAGTTATAGTGGTCTTGCGAAGGTGGGATGTTGTTGGTGCTGGAGCTGAGGATGGAGAGTTCCTTCACAATGCTGAAGAGCTCTTTGTTGTTGTGCTCGTTGTTGTTGATGCGTTCTTTGAAGGAGGACCTCTTGGCGGTCTGGATGAGCTGGTGGTGCTAGCGGATGGCATTTTTGAAGGCCATATGGGTGACCGGTGTCTGTTTGTGGAGCCATTTCTTCTTGAGTTTTCGGCACATCTGTTTGGAAGCTTGGAGGTCACGGTGAACCAGATGGCCTTTCTGTTGGTGTGGTTGTTGGAGGGTTTCTTGATTGGGGCAAGAGCGTTGTCGCAGTCGTCAAGCCATTGCCTGAGGTTGCGGGCATCAGTGTCAGTGGTGTCGGCTGGTGGGGCTTTGGGAGAGGGCGGAGTTCAGCTGGTCTTCGGTGACCTTGTTTCAGCTGCGGCAGGGGATCCATTGCAGGTGATGGTCGGTGGTGGGTTTCTTGAAGGTGAAGTGGATGCAGCGGTGGTCGGTCCAGTGGAGTTCACTGGTGTGGTTGAAGGTGATGTGGCTGCCTGCGGAGGGCGTCGCAGGGCGGTAAGTTGCTGTCTTTGGTGTACTCAAGGTCGAAGTTCAGGTCTCCGAGGAGTATGTAGTGTGTAGAGACTAGGGCTTGTGTGCTGACTACGTCGGCGATGGAGTCACTGAACTGCGGCCGAGGTCCGGGGGGGTCTTTAGATGGGGGTTCCTCTGAGGGTGGTCTTGGGAACGACGTGGATCTGGAAGTGAAGGTGTTGGACAGTGCTGAGGGTGTCTTCTGTGTTGGTCGAGATTTTGATGGTGTTCTGTGGACGATGGCGATCCCTCCTCCCGGTCTGTTGGTACGGTCTCTGAGGGTAATCTTGTAGCCCTCCAGGATGGCCATGGCGATGTCGGGTTCCGAGGATGGGTTCATCCAGGTCCCCTTCAGGAAGGTGACATCTAGGAAAGATGAGACGAGAAGGCCCCAGAGTTTGATGGTGTGCTTGTGGACGGGGCGGGTGTTGAGAAGGATGCATCTGAGGTGGTTGCGTCCAGCTCTGGTGGGTGGGGCGGTGGCTCAGGGCTGGTGAAGTTGCAGCTCTGGCAGGAGAAGGGTCCGTGGGTGCTCTTCGGGGTGGCCTGGAAGCAGGTGGCTGATCAGCCGGAGTTGAGGGCATGGAAGTTATTGGTGTCATAGCAGCATCGGGCCAGGGTCATGGGGTCTGTGGCTTTTGCGCAGTCCAGGCACGGACAGGCGCAGAAGGGCTTGCCTCTGGCACACCTCCGGCGCACCAATGGCACTCCAGTGGCGCGGCTGCTGCGTACGCCCGCCATTAAGAAGGGGAGGAGCAGCTGTGAGGATGGAGCAAAGCTCGAATGAGTGAGTGAGAGGGGCAGGGCCACAGGGGATGCAGCAGCGGGAAGAACAAAGGGGCACGAAAGGCTAAAGGAGACACAGAGAGAAGGGCAAAAAGCAGAAAAAGAGTAAATAAGGAGGAAGAAACAAAATACGACAGCAGACACAAAGGCAGACAAAATACTTACAGGCTCACCACTGACCACCAGGGATGAGGCACAAGCAGCAGCAGCAGCAGTGAGAGCGGGGAAGCGGACACAGGCACAGTCAGGTGGAGTTGCGTGGCATGGGGAGTGATCCCGACCTCAAAAACAGGTCAAGGGTCACTCTATTCACTGCGCATCGGGCACCATTAAGAAGGGGAGGTGGGAGGGAGGAGCAGCTGGGAGGCGAGAGTGAAGCACAAAAGAGCAAGTGAGGGGGTGGGGATGCAGGGGATGCAGCGGCGGGAAGAACTAAGGGGCACGAAAGGCAAAAGAAGACACAGAGAGAAGGGCAAAAGGAGAAAAACAATAAATATGGCAGAAACAAAATACGACAGCAGACACAAAGGCAGACAAAATACTTATAGGCTCACCACTGGCCACCAGGGATGAGGCGCAGGTGGGAGCCTGTGGGTGGAGGAGGGCCTCGAACTCACAGCAGCAGCGAGAGCGGGTAAGCGGACATGGGCACAGTCAGGTCGAGCTGCGTGGTGTGGGTAGTTATCCCGACCTCAAAAACAGGTCAAGGGTCACTCTCTTCACTGCGCATCGGGCACCATTAAGAAGGCGAGGTGGGAGGGAGGAGCAGCTGGGAGGCGGGAGCAAAGCACGAATGAGCAAGTGAGGGGGCGGAGACGCAGGGGACGCAGTGGCTGGAAGAACGAAAGGGACACGAAAGGCAAAAGGAGACACAGAGAGAAGGGCAAAAAGCAGAAAAACAGTAAATAAGGCAGAAACAAAATACTACAGCAGATACAAAGGCAAAAAAAATACTTACAGGCTCACCACTGGCCATCAGGGATGAGGCGCTGGTGGGAGCCTGCGGGTGGAGGAAGGCCTCAAACTTGTAGCAGCAGTGAGAGCGGGGAAGCGGACATGGGCACAGTCAGGTGGATCTGCGTGGCGTGGGGAGTGATCCTGACCTCTAAAACGGGTTAAGGGTCACTCTCTTCACCACGCAGCGGCTGCCATTAAGAAGGGGAGCTGGGAGGGAGGAGCAGCTGGGAGGAGGGAGTGAAGCACGAATGAGTGAGCAAGGGGACGAGGCTGTAGGAAACGCAGCAGCGGGAAGAACAAAGGGGCACAAAAGGCAAAAGCAGACACAGAGAGAAGGGCAAAAAGCAGAAAAACTGTAAATAAGGCAGAAACAAAATACAACAGCAGACACAAAGGCAGACAAAACACTTACAGGCTCACCACTGGCCACCAGGGATGAGGCGCAGGCAGGAGCCTGCGGGTGGAGGAGGGCCTCGAACTCATAGCAGCAGCGAGAGCGGGAAAGTGGACACAGGCACAGCCAGGTGGAGCTGCGCAGCGTGGGGAGGGATCCCGACCTCAAAAACAGGTCACGGGTCACTCAGCTTTCTCAAACAGCAAGACATGCCTCTTTTTAAGTGGGCTATTTTAAGATAGGCGCTGCACAGATTCTTGTCGTAGTGCCTCGTCCCTTATGGAGGATTCAACCACATGTTATCTCTTAGAACTGGTACAGAGCCCCATTCTTAGGCAGGGGCATATCTTGGATCAAATTTTCACCAGCTCAGCCGAAGTTTGGACAGCTCCCCCTGTTCCTGTGGTGTGGCCTGACCGGTTTGTTCTCCTTTTCTGGTTTGAAAAATCTCCTTGAAAAGCTCAAGCTCCTATAGTAGGTCAACATCAAACCTGCAAATGGTCCAGGGTGACGGCTCCTCAAGAACTGGATTAGTGGGTCTTTAGACATGATTGCACAAAGGATCACAGTCTGAGTGCAGAATGGTTTAATGATAAACTGCAAGCCTCAAGAAAGGCTTGTAAGTTGTTTGAGCACCTGTGGTGCAGAGATTATGTTGTGTTAGACAGAATATGCTATCTTAGGACCCTGAAAGAGTATCACAAACTAATGGGAACTTCCCAGAGCCACTTTTATGCTCAAAAAATTCATCAAGCAAATAACTTGTTAAATATTTTCTATAGTACAATCATTATCCATGCTGGAGAGTTTCTCCCCCCACTATTCCTTCTCAAGAGAGTTACAATCAAATCACACAGCTTTTTACAG
Organism: Pleurodeles waltl; assembly: GCF_031143425.1. Taxonomy (NCBI): domain Eukaryota; kingdom Metazoa; phylum Chordata; class Amphibia; order Caudata; family Salamandridae; genus Pleurodeles; species Pleurodeles waltl. Next base: position 1,851,506,831 of record NC_090440.1, read on the forward strand.
ATAAAGTTGCTAAGGTCTACACCTCCTTCATCCAGGACTGTAAGGAAGTGGAATGTTAGGACTTATGGTTTGCCCCTTGAGGGGCAGATGGGTGCCTCTCTAAGTTTGATATTTTGTCAGTATCTGACTGATGCTGAATCCTGCCTAAGTTAAAGTCAGGGGCACAACATCAGATCTGGCTCCCTTCACAATCCTGGTGAGAGGCATGGAGGTCATTGCTCCAGTTATCTGCAACCTTATAAATCTGCCCCTCTTCACTGGCAGGAGTCCTTCCAAGCGGAAACACAACTCGGTGGTCCCACTGTTGAAGAAACCTTTGCTGGATCTTTCTACACAAGAACATTTTAGCCCCATTTCTCTTCTCCCTTTCTTTGCCAAGATTGTAGAAACATTTGTTAATAGGCAACTAGTTCACTTTATTGAGACTTACACAAAACTCAGTCAGGCTTCCGCTCACAGCACTGCACTGAATCTGTGCTTCTGCTAGTATCTGAATCTCTCACACATATCGCAGATGAAGCTCACCACAGCACTGGTTATGCTTGAGTTAAGTGCAGCATTTGACACGGTCTCACATGGCCTGCTATTGGAGAGATTGTGGTCCTGTGGGATAGGTGGTTCTGTGCTGAAATGGCGGGTCTCCTTCCTAAAGAGCCGCACCTCAAGGTATTCAGAGACATTGCACTTCTAAGATCTTCCCATTGCAACAGGAGTATCACAGGGATCTGCTCTTAGCTTGACACTCTGTTATGTCTATATTCGACCATTAGCAGAGTTGATTGAGTGCCATGGCTTTGATACTGTGTCCTATACTGACGATACGCAGCTAATCATCACCCTCATGCAAGATCAGGGTTCCTCTGCTGCTCACTTTCAATTCTGTCTCTCAGAATTGGCGGAGTGGATGGACAGTATTTGTCTTAAGCTGAATGCAGAGAAAACAATGGTGTTGGTGATGGTGAAACAGCTGACCATCTGGTGGCCAAATACCTTAGGATCAGTCCCTAATCCAAAATCAGCCATGAAGAACCTGGGTGCTTGGTTTGCTTCAAACCTCATGTTCGACAAACAAATCTCTAGTCTGACCAGCTCCTGCTTCAACATCCTGAAAATACTCAGGAACATCATTGGTTTAATTCCCGGAGGGACAAGGATAACGGTGGTCCAAGCTCTCATCGAATCTAAGATACTAAAGCTAGTACCCGACCTGGTCTCTGCTGTGCTTGAACCAGTCTACTTTGACATCTTGAAGGAAGCGTGTTTTCCTCCATCCTGGAAGGAGTCCATTGTTATTCCACTTACAAAGAAACCGGGCGGCACACCAAACGATTTGAAAAATCTACAACCCATTTCTTTACTTCTTTCCACGGCCAAAATTTTGGAGAAATATTTAAATATCAAACTGGCTGGCTTTCTTCAGGCCAGTGATGGATTAGACCCTTCCCAACACGGGTTCCGTAAAGCACATAGTACGGAATCCGCTTTTGTTTCTACAGCTGAGATTATTTGGAGATCAGTGGATCAGGGGGAGGGCGACATTCTTGTTCTACTGGATCTCTCTGCAGCGTTTGATACCATCTTCCCTCAATTGTTGATCCAATGCCTTTATTAAGCAAGAGTTAGAGATAAGGCCCTAGACATCTTAAAATCCTTTCTGTTGGATAGATCCATCATGGTAAGCTGTGGTGATTACAAGGCTACCCCGTTTCAACTTCCCTGTGGGGTTCCACAAGGGTCTTCGCTTAGCCCTACTTTATTTAATCCCTATGCTGCCCCACTGGCCAGATTGGTCCCCTTGTTCGGTTTTCAAGTGGTCTCTTATGCTGATGACACTTAGTTGATCATACCTGTGAACTAGAACTGGGAGGAGGTGGCAGACAGATTTCAGAATTGCATGAGTAAGATTAACAATTTGATGAGCTCAAAATGAACAAAGAAAAGACACAAATTACTTTCTTTGGATTAGACACTAATTTATGGCGCTCCCACTGGTGGCCGCATCTTGCAATGAGTGTCCAGTTCCATGCTCAACGGCCATAAACCTTGGAATTTTATTTAATAAGACTCTTTTCTTTTGTGCAACAAGTGAACCACACTGTTAAATGTTGTTAATGGTCTTTGAAAATGCTTAAGAAAATGTTTCCTTTTCGTCAGGAGGAACTTAGAATCATGTTGATTTTAGCTTTAGTTATCTCTAAACTTGATTATTGTAATGCTCTGATGGTAAATATCAGTAAGGGCTCCCTTTATAGATTGCAGCTAATTCAGAGTGCAGCGGCTCACCTCGTCTTGGATTTGAACATCTGTCAGTAGTACTCTGAGGCAGCTACAGTGGTTATCATTGGAAAAGCATAATATTTTTAAGGCACTCTGCCTCACGCACACAGCTTTCCATTTGGAAGGCTGTAAATATATTGATTCTTCCCTGCAGCAATATTTGCCTTGCTGCCCACTCAGATGTTCTGCTCTTAACCTATTTTCGGGACCCCGCTGTCAAAGGGACAGATGGGGGGATACAGCCTTCTCGGTGGTGTTAGCAAAACTTTGAAACTCTCTCCCGCTGTCCATCAGGCAGGAGGAGACTTACCTCAGTTTTTGGAAGTGGCTCAAAACTTGGCTTTTTTCTAATTAGGGAGGATGTTCTTTTCTTTCAGTCACAATGATCTGTTCTATTAATACTTTGACTCCTCCGGCTTACTTACTCCTTAGCGCTTAGATGCTACGGCAGGAATGTGCTCTATAAATACTATACAATACAATACTAGGATAGACTACTGCAACATTCTGAATCTAGGTACCACCAGTGGCAGACTGTGTTTCTGCTTTAATATTCGACAGAGAAAAAGTCCTCTATATCTTTTCTGAATGCTTCAGGAATACCATCAGTTAGAAATGGGGTCTTTGGTTGACGGTCAGGTTACCCCCTGTTTTACTCTAGTCAGAGTAAAAGAGAATCACCCTCAGCTAACCCCTGCTTACCCCCTTGGTAGCTTGTCAGAGCAGTAGGTTTAATTTCAGAGTGCTAGGTGTAAAGTATTTGTAACAACACATACAGTAACTCAATGAAAACACTACAAAATGACACAACACAGGTTTAGAAAAATAGGAATTATTTATCTAAACAAAACAAGACCAAAACTACAAAAATCCACAATACACAAATCAAGTTATCAACTAAAAAGCAAAAATATTCTTTATGTGGTTTAAAACACCCACTAACACTGTTAGCATGAAAATGTACCGTGGGTGCGTCAAAAATAACCCCGCACGGGCAAATGTGCCTCAAAAAGGGCTTGCGATGTGTTGATTTCACTCACAAGTAAGACCTTGCATCCTTTATCCTTTCGTCGGGTCGTGTCGTTTCTTCTCTCCGCAGGAGAGCAATGCGTCGATCCAGTCAGCACTCTCAGGTCCAGGCAGGTCTTGTATTGTTTTTACACAGCCAGCGGTGTTTGTGTCGAAAATCCAGCCGCACGATGAACCGAAAACCATGCAGCGCAGGTTGCGATCTCCCAGCCTCCGTCAGCGATGTTACATGTCGTTTCTCCAGCTCCATCAATTCTTCAGTCGCGTTTCCGGCGAGCATCGACTTTCAGCCACAGAGCCGGCGGCACATCTTTTCTTCAGCCACAGATCGGAGTTGCGCTGATCTTTTCCCCGCACAGCGCTCTGAGCATGGATTTCCTCTTCTTAGGCTGCCAGCTTCTCCTTTTATGGCCCCAGGAACTGGATTGGCACCAAAGGGCAGAGTAGGAGTCTCTCCAGAGACTCCAAGCGCTGTCAGAGAGAAGTCTTTGCTGTCCCTGAGACTTCAAACAACAGGAGGCAAGCTCTAAATCAAGCCTTTGCAGATTTCTTTTCAAACTGGAAGGCACACAAAGTCCAGTCATTATCCTCTTACTCTGGCAGAAGCAGCAACTGTAGGATAGCTCCACAAAGCACAGTCACAGGCAGGGCAGCTCTTCTTCCTCAGCTCTTCAGCTCTTCTCTGGGTAGAGGTGCCTCTTGGTTCCAGAAGTGTTCTCCAGTCTGTGGTTTTGGGTGCCCTTCTTATACCCAATTTCTCCTTTGAAGTAGGCCTACCTCCTAGCACAGATGGCTCATCAGGATATTCAGGCCACACCCCAGCTCACTTTCTGTCACTGTCTAGTGTGAGGTGCAACCAGCCCCACCGTCGATCTGACCCAGACAGGGAATCCACAAACGGGCAGGGTCACAGAAATGGTATAAGCAAGAAAATGCTCACTTTCTAAAAGGGGCATTTTCAAACGCCCAATCTTAAAATCAACTTTACTAAAAGATGTATTTTTAAATTTTGAGCCCAGAGACCCCAAACTCCACATGTCCATCCACTCCCAAAGGGAATCTACACTTTAATCAGATTTAAAGGCAGTCCCCATGTTAACCTATGAGAAAGACAGACCTTGCAAAAGTGAAACACAAATTTAGCAATATTTCACTGTCAGGACATGTAAAACACATTACTACATGTCCTACCTTAACCATACACTGCACCCTGCCCTTAGGGTTACCTAGGGACTACTTTAGGGGTGCCGTATATGTAAGAAAAGGGAAGGTTTAAGCCTGGCAAGTGGGTACACTTGCGTCTGAGATGTGATTACAGAGCTACTTATGTGGGTGGCACAACCAGTGCTGCAGGCCCACTTATAGCATTTGATTTACAGGCCCTGGGCATCTCTGGTGCACTGTACTAGGGACTTACTAATAAATCAAATATGCCAATCATTGATAAGCCAATTACATACACATTTTGTAAAGGAGCACTTGCACTTTAGTACTGGTTAGCAGTGACCCTGATGACAGTGCCCAGAATTAAGGGGGCATGGATAGAAGGTAATTTGTTCAAATTCTTGGCCCTCAAATTATGGAGCTCTATGCCCCTTGCCCTGAGACATGAGAAACAAGAAGCAGCATTTAGGAAGTTGATAAAAACTTGGCTCTTCCGTGCAAAGGATGTGTAGTGCTGTGAACCGATGCTCTGTGTTGAGGAACCTCTTAGCGTGCGGACACTCCGGTTCGGAGTAACCAGGCGCTTTACAAACGCATAACATAACATAATATTAAGCCTATATAATCATCCGAGTGGCTTAGTCCCATTGGCCTCGTGCTTAAGTCCAAGAGAAAATAGCGCATGTGCTTTGATTTGAGGGATCTTAATCATAATATATGGATTGACCATCACCCTTTGCTGCACATAACCAAAATGATCACAGGCATTGAAGATGCCAATTACTTTTCCTCCATAGACCTGTCCAACGTTTACCACCGAGTGTGGCTGCATCCCGATTAAAAGCACCTTGCATCGTTCATAACACCCAAAGGTGCTTTTCAGTTTGTGCGTATGCCATTCGGATTGGTGTCGGCATCTGTCGTCTTCCATAGGGTCATGAGTCATGTGTTAAAGGGTATCTCAAACATGCTGCTCTTTCAGGACAATGTATTGGTGTGGGTTGCAAATATGGAGGATCACAATTGCATTCGGGATGTGGTGTTAAGAAAATTACAGGAAGCTGGTTTAATAGTCAGCAGGGACAAAGGCAGGTTTGGGGTGATGCAGAGGGAATACGTGGGACACATATTGTTGGAACATGGGGTGAAACCCAAAATGAAGTTGCTCAAAACAATCGAGTGTGCACCCTCTCCTGCTGACAAGGAGCAACTTTGTTCCTTCTGCGGCCTAGTCAAATATTACTAAAAATTTGTACAGCATTTTTCTGACCAAGTGCACCTGTTGAGGGAACTGATGAAGTAGGGAGTGCATTTTGATTGGATGCAAGAGTGTCAGGAGGCATTTGAGAGAATCAAGCTTGATATTGTCCAGGCAGCGGCACTGAATCTGTTTGATCCCCAGACAAAACTATAGTAGTAGTGGATGTTAACGCTTATGGTCTGTGACAGTGTTGATGCAGAGGAAGAATGGCCATGAGAGGGTGATTGCATTTGCCTCGCAAACACTGAGGGGTGCCGAAGGAACATACTTGGTGATTGAGGCAGAGGCGCTAGCATGATGGTTTGGCATGAATTACTTTAAAATGTATGTCAGGGGAACCACCTTCGAGTTACGTATAGATAGTAAGCTCCTAGTTGATGTGTTTTCCACAAAGAGGGCTGGAAAGGCAACACCAAGGATTGCCATATGGCAGTATCACCTACATGAGTACATTTTTATATTGAAGCATGTCCCAAGTAGCAAACATCAGAATGTGGATTGTTTGTCACATTTACTATTGCCAGTATTCAATGGGTGTGGAAGAGAGGATGACGGCGATCAGTGACTGGTGCCAGGATAAGTTAAACATGTGGGGGAGTCATAGCAGAGGGCAAGTGGAAGTGAGCCGTGTTGGAGGACGATATTCTGAGGCAACTTATATTGTGCTTGTCCTGTATGACCAATCAGGCAGAGAATGTGAGGATGGAGTTCTGGGACTAAAGGATGGCATGGTCACAATTGTCAATGGTGGATGGAGTACTGAAAAGGAATGGGAGACTGATGGTGCCCATACCCACGTGGTATCAGTCCAGATTATTGAACTACTGCATGAGGGTCAAGGGAGCATGTCAGGCGTGAAGAGAAGGGACAACATAGACTTTTGGTGGAAGGGTGTGAACAAGGAGATAGAGATGTTTGTACATAATTGTATAGCATGCATGTGCACTGACAAGCCCCATAAGAATGAGGAGTCTCTATTCACATCTACCAAGCTAACAGAGAAACCCTAGCAAAGAATGGCGATCCACTAGTGGACTATTCAGTAGCAGAGAGATGGAGGGAAAGTATGCAATAGTTTTGGTAGATCATTTCTCCAAATGACAGGAGGTGGCTTTTGTGGGAAAGACAAGAGCTTCCTGTATTATCAATTTTTGTGAGGAGGTTTTTAGAAGGGGAGGTTATCCCCAGTGTATTGTTAATGTCAATTGGTCACAATTTGTTGCTGAGGAATATTAGAAGTTTTTGAAAGAGGAAAGTGTGCTTCATCGCAGGACAGCCGTGCATCACTCAAGGGAAAATGGTCTAGTTGTAAGATTTACCCGGGTGTTGAAAGAGCGTGTGTAGTAGGCTGAAAAAAAAACAGAGTGGATTGCAAGAAAACTGTCAAAGAGATGTTGTAGAGCTACCAGAATACACCACATACAGCAGCAGGGGTGACGCCTTTCTCCCTACTGAAAAGTAGACTAGTATGCACCAAGGTGACACCTGCGTGGATGAATAGATCATATAAGAGGGTTGTTAATAAAGTGTACCTTGAGTGGTGGTGGCTAGACATCAAGACAAATATGTCTGAAGACACAATTACAAGTTAAAGAACAAGACACACAAGTTTGTGATGGGTGATTGGGTAGGAGCACTTCAAACGGGTAACGCAAGAAGACCATTAAATAAATGTCCCAGTTTTTGGGACAAAGGTCATATCATCTAGGGAAGCATAAGTTAAAGGTATGCTCTCCTTTCACAGACGCCTACAAGACGGGGCAGCTTATCCATGAGGGAGGAGAAGTGTCAACCCTGCCTGTAGCAAACCCTTTCACAAGGAAGGGATATTAAACTGTGTTTATTATCCCTTCCTTGTGAAAGGGGTGGGCCACAGGCTGTGACGAGCAGAAGGGAGTGTTCTGTGCAGTCCCCGCAGAGCGCATGTGTGTTTGGCTGGCCCGAGACGGCTGGCCAAACACACATGTGCACAGGACTCTCTCCAGCCCAGCAACTTAGTTGCTGGGCTGGAGACAGCCTGTACAGGCTCCCAGTCTGTCTTGGATTGCCCAGGCTGAGCACTCCCAGCCAATCCTGATTCTGCTTTGAGCAGAGTCAGGATTGGCCGCAGGGCAGGCTGGGAGCCTGTGTCTGCAGGCAGAGGTGAGGAGCAGCGCGGTTCTCCAGGCGGCGGTGGGGGCCCAGACAAGTTAATTTTTTTTAAATTTTATTAGTATTTCCCCCCACCCCCTCTAACACCGCAAGCCATGACTGCTAAAACAGTGTGAAATAAAGTAAGTTATCTGTTACTGTCAGGCAACACAGTCCCCTGTCTGCTCCCAGCAGGGAGATGGAGTGGGGAGCAGAGAGAGGTGGGTGGGGGAGGGTTGGAGGTGCAGGGTAGGAGGTCAAGCCATAGCTAATTTTAGATATGTAGTCTTGTAAAATGTGTGTGTATCTCTCTCTCTCTCTCTATATATATATATATACATATATATATATATATATATGTATATATATATACATTACTGAGAAAAAGTCCTGCTGTTCTTCCTGCGCTCGCCTATCGAGGTTGGTGCTCAAAAACGGGCGCAGGACCCATTTGATATATACCATTGCATATTATTCAAACGCTGGCACTCCATGCAGCTACTGTTCTTTATTCACATCCAGAAATCCATTTCATATCAAGGAATTCATCATGACACAAAAAACTAAAATAGGGCGATACGTTTCAACCATCACGGTTTTCTTCCTTGGCCCACAAATAAACAAAAATGCATATATTACAATCGCCAACAGCTGTAATCCCATCTCCCAACGGGGCAGAACAGGACGTTAACGTTAACACCCGTTGGGTGAAGGGTGATAAACTTTATAATGTATTTTGACTCTAATCGTCTTAACTTAGACGAAGAGATGTCAGTACATGTGGGAGAATAAATTAGCTCCAACAGAAGACAGTATATGTGTATAGAACTGAGAGTTGGATGTAACAGTGATTTGAAGCTTCACTTAGTCTTTGGCACCATTATTCAGTATCTTTAACATGTTTTAAATGTTTTTAAATTTGTATTTAGGTAATTTAATATAATAATCCTTTTTTCTTTTTTGTGTTTTTCCTTAGTCACACTAAGGGTGGAATATTTAAAATGGAACATCTAGCAGGAAGATTCAATACTTAGCCCATTCGGTCTAGGATCGATTGAGTCCTAGTCTATCAGAGAATATACTGTTAGATCCAGAGTGGTAGGATCTTGGGACTATGAACTGTTTCCATTTTTCTTGATTATTAAGTGACCACAAATATAGTACAAGGGTTATTGTATCCTTTCTTATGTGGTTGGGAGCTGAAAGAAATCAGTAATATGCTAAGCAATATTTTTGGGACATTCATGATAAATATAGATGATGTATTTAATGAGTATATATACAATTATTTTACAATAATTTGAGCAATCATGTTAGATAATCACTGAGAATATTATGGGGGTCATTACGACCTTGGCGGGTGGCTACCGCCGTACGCCAAGCGGTAACCGCCGTGCGGCCGCCAATGCGGCCGCACTCCCGAGGCCCCCATTACGACATCCCCGCTGGGCCGGCGGGCGCAAACCACCAGTTTGCAGACATTGAAAAGCTGTCCGGGGCCCTGTTAGGGGGCCCCTGCCCTGTCCATGCCAGTGGCATGGGCAGTGCAGGGGCCCCCAGGGGCCCCAGGCACCCCTTACCGCCAGCCTCTTCCTGGCGGTGCAAACCGCCAGAAACAGGCTGGCGGTAGGGGTGTCATAATCCCCAGGGCAGCGCTGCTTGCAGCGCTGCCCTGGTGGATTATCACCGCCGGGGCTAAAACGGCGGGAAACCGCCGGCCCTGGCGGTGCGACCGCAGCGCTACCGCTGTGGTCGTAATAAGGGCCTCCGTTCCGCCAGCCTGTTGGCGGTACGGACGCCACATTACCCCTGGCGGTCAGAGACCACCTATATTGTGAACATCTGAATTGAGCATTGAGTATATTCAGTTTTACATATGAAGATCTACCATTCAAAGATGGCTGCCACGTTTTGAAAAAAATGAAAAAAACGAAAAAATGAAAAAAAAAATATTTAAATAATAGATGAGTTGTGTATTCTCTTAGAATGAAGCTATGTATATGATTGATTAGTTGATTTATCAGGTATTTCGCATAGTATTAATTAGGTACACAATATAGGTATTGTTTTTCTGAAATTGAATTTGATTATTTTGTATATTGTGGGCAGTAAAAGATGGCCGTCGATTATTCCTGCTAATTACAGTATATGTTTCCGCTTTTTTGTTTTTTTGAAGTAGGTGATTGGTAGAAATTGTAATATAAACAGAAATGTATGAAGCTTTTGCCACTCGTGAACAAGGAAAGTAATTTTTTGAAATGCGTAGAGTGCGATTTGTGCCATTAAATAAGACTCACTGCAATAATTGACTTTGTGACTCGGACTTTAGTTTCTTAAACCTATGGATTACTGACGTATGGAATAAGAGGACGTTTTGTGCGATATATATATATATATATATATATATATATATATATATATATATATAAATATATGTAAACACACATGTATAAGCACACATTCAGAAAGCTACACAAAAAAACGGGACAGGCCAGATTTAAAAGTGAGAGTAAAGTCTGTAATCCTTCTTTTATGTCTGTCCTGTCCATGTTTTTGCTCCTTAAAATCTGGTCACCCTAGCAATAAGGCTACTGCACCATCCTACCAATGCAACTGGCCTCTTACAGAGATGCTTACAACATATGCTAATATTGCATTCTAAGGGGGTCATTACAACCCTGGCGGATGGTGGAAAAGGTGCGGTAATACCGCAAACAGGCCGGCGGACAAAAAAATGGAACTATGACCCTGGCGGAAACCGCCAACAAAGACAGCCACTTTAACACACCGCCTGCCACGGCGGTACAGACAAGCAGCGCGGCGGTTACCGCCAACAGACAGGCGGGAGACAATGTACCACCCACAGTATTACAACAGGCCAATCCGCCACCTTTTCCGGGGCGGATTCACCGTGGATAAAAACACGGCGGAAACAGCTTTTGTTATGGGAAAACGCTCACCTCAACACATCCCACGAGGAACGACGACTCCATGGACCCGGAACTCCAAATACAACCTGCCCTTATCTTTCTGCTTGTTTACGACCAACAGCGACGTAGGCGCAGAAGATACCGGTGAGTACTGCACCTACGACACGGGGGAGGGGGGAGGCAAAAGTCAGGGGGACACCCACCAAACACCCCCACCCCCACCCTCGCATATTACAACATACACACCAATGCCGTCAAAACTATCACATTAACAACCCACAATCACCCCCGGAAGAATGCAAAGACAATGCGAATTTCGGTCAAACATTGTAATGTGCCAATATACATGTCATACAAAAATATACAGATATATATCTCTAAATCACTCATAATTATATATACAATACAAGAAGTAGTGCAGATATGTACACAACAATGTCCGTGCACCAACAGTCCAAAAATGCATGGGCGAGGCCCACAATAGATACCTGACCAAAATCCGAGAGAACACTGCTGGGGCATCAGATAGAAATACTACAGGCACCTCAGGGGGAAAGGAAGTGGGGGCACCTCAGCCGGGTGACTGCAAAGCCACATCCACGACAGGGCTCCATGCCCATTGATGTATCCTGGGGAGTGCAAAGCCACAGTCTCCCAAGTCTCTACAGTGGGTGGGTTGCCCACTGTGCCATCCTGGGGAGTGCAAAGCCACAGTCTCACAAGTCTCTACTGTGGGTGGTTTGCCCACTGTGCCATCCTGGGGAGTGCAAAGCCACAGTCTCTCAAGTAGATGCAGGTCTCCACTGGTTCTGGAGGGGGACTGGTGCCCAGACTGGATGAGTCTCCCCGTGAAAGTTCCTGTCCTGTCACTGTCCCAGCTGCACATGGGATAAGGATGCCTGATGTGGCAGTACATTCATTCCTACACAGTGCATGCCCTGTTCAGCGGTGCTTTGACATGGCGGTTCAGGACTGTTCAGCGGTGCTTTGACATGGCGGTCTTTGCCCTGTTCAGCGGTGCTTTGCCATGGCGGTTCTGATACTGGACATTGGTGTGTGGCATGACGATCTCCACACTGGACATTGGTGTGTGGCATGACGATCTCCACACTGGACATTTTGGTTGTAGGGGTTTGTGGGTGATGTGGGTGTGTGTTTTATATTGTATTGGGTGTGTGGGAGTGGTGTGTGTATGTGTATCAGGTGTGTGTATTTGTAATTGTCCAATGTGGCGGTGTTTTGTAAGAGTGTGTGTATTTTGAGCGCGGCGGTGTGTACCGCCAATGGAATACCGCGGTTGAAAGACCGCTGCGTGGATTCGTGGGTCGTAATGGCATGGGCGTGTTTCTGTTGGCGTGGAGGTGGAGGATTTGTTTCCGCATGTTTATCGCTGACCTTTGGTGTGGCGGTCTTGTGTGGGTGTCTGAATTTCGGCGGATTCCGAGATGTGTGTCATAATAGCTGTGGCGGTCTACAGCCGCCGCCGCGGTGTATTGGCGGTCTTCTGCGCGGCGGTAAGCGCCTTATGCCGCCAATGTTGTAATGACCCCCTAAGTCTTGTGATTCACTTATGTAAGAGTTCCTTAGAACTTAAGCTTCATTGGGCCTCTTTACAAAAATAGTTATGTATGTGTATATCTACTCGTGTGCATATTACTAATAAACCTAAGTGTAATTCTACACTTGTGTTCTATTCACAATTTTCGAGAGTAAATTCACAGTGTGTTATTGAGAACGGGTCTGAAGCTCGTCTAGTAATACACATGTTGAAAGGTGAAAAACGTTTTAACATGTCAAGAGGTTCTCTCTTAGGAAATATTTCAAAAAATTATACCTAATCATCATATTTCTCTTGATAAGCGTTCCTGAATATTTATACTAGTCAGATTAATATTTCTTCCAGGAAAAGCAAGAGCTAATAATGTGCTCTCGTTTTTTGATACCATCCTTTTCTGACTGCTTTTGCTCAGGAAATGGTCACTGCTGTAAGTTAACATAATGTTAAATACCGGTTCACAGTTGTATGTTTTTAGGATACCCATACCAAAACCTGATTTGAGCGGAAATTCCCATTTTTGCCCATATCGGGATTAGCAGAAAATTTGCAAAGAAAGCCTAAGAGTATAACCTAGTTTCTGGTTTGCGGTAAGCACATCCTTTGGTGAGCGTGCACCATCTGTTTTATTCTATTAGTAAGAAGGATCCAACAGCGAAAACGAGTTGCAGTGTACAACACATGCTAGGAACTGTCAGCTTTATGCCTACAGGAATCTGATGAAATACAACATTAAACTGAAAGAGCCAATTCCCCAAGAAATAACTTGCAGATGGGGAATATATGAGACCACTTAGTGCTTACAGAAGGATTTAATGGCTCGTTTTGGCTTGATAGTTAAATCCTTTTGAGCACAATCCAAAGATGTGCAGAAATAGGAGCGAGACATGTTTTCGATGTGATTGGCATACGAATGTAGCCGAATGTAATGCTTTGACTTGGGTTTTGCTAACAATGTAATTTATATTTGATTTATAGTGAGGCTATTGCGGAGATTTCTGATTGGAGTCAACCTTCTTCACAATAGATCTACTTGACTGACAGGTAGGCCATTGTGCGTGACTGATATCGGAGGTGCACAGAAAGTTTTGAGAGGTGAGCACTTTATGGCTGGGAAAATGTGCTGTCCATGCTAGATTCGAGAAATGAACCTTGTCAATGAATAATTCATTGTCTCTTATTGACTAAGTGTATTCCCTTTCACAATAAAATGTAGCCACGACAATGAGGGACATTGATTTCGTTGATGTGTATTGTGTTCACTCGCTGTGCAATGGAGGGCAAGAGGGTGCTAAATTGATTGTCTGCTGCAATCGAAGAAGAAAAACAGAAAATACTGCAAAATATATACAGAATTATAGATGGGTAACAGTGAATAACGGGGACGTTTTTCACCTCGGGATTCTCTATGACATCAGATAGAAAGAATACATTACTTTTCTAATACATACATGGAAATGTCTTGTTTTTTAGAAAGTACACACTAATAGAGGTTACTCTGTTTTTAATATCCAGCCAACTCTAGATTTGGACTCTGAGTCAGCAGTCTTTTATATCAAAGTAGCTTCATCCACTTGGGAGTCTCAGCTGTGGTAAAAAACACTAAGCCCCAGATTTAAGAAAAGTGGCGCTTCACACTGCGAAGCGAAACTTTTCTTGCACCCCCCGCACTCCCATGCATGCACATTATTTAAGAAATGGCGCACCATGGTGGTATTAGGAACAATAGCATCAACATTTTTGATACTATTTTGGCGATTTTCTAAACTAGCATAAAAAATTCTGACCCTAGTGAAGCAAAGTGCAAGGAGGCCCATTGATTCCAAAGGGTGCATCCCTTTAACGCCTGCTTTCAGTGCAAATAGTAGCAAAGTGGCACAATGCATGCATTGCGCCTGTTTGTAGATATGGTGCAGAGTTTTTGGCACAGTAGCGTCAGAAAAATGATGCTACTGTGGCATTTGATGGTGGAAGGCCAGCTTTAAATTGGGTCTATGGCCCATATGTATGGGCTTTGTGGTGCAGGACAGTGCATCAAGTGACCTTGTTGTGTTGCCCTGCATCACAGGAAATTGCAGGAATGCTCCGCATTTATACAATAGGGCAAATTCCTGTCCTTTCCCCCTGCACTGGTGCCCTTTTGGCAGCCTAGCACCAAACCAGACAATCTTGAACAATGTTGCAAGGGTGCCAGCATTGCATGCAGGATTATTTTTACGCAGAAACAGACACCTTCCTGCGCAAAAACAAACCTGAGAGGCTTTTTCCCTTTTTCTATGTGTGCTGCAGAAATAAATATATTTCTCCTCATTATGCCTCTCCTGGGGAGACGTACCTTTGTGGCTCATTCACAGCTTTACAAGTGCTTGTAAATCTGTCCCTGCATCAAAATCCATCGCTTTTGCGTGTGAAGACCTATGCAATACACAAGAAATGCTTCCTTGGTGCAGAGTAATGTAATGCATTTATTTGCGTTGCAGTACCTTACAAGGTGGCATATTGTGGCCTCATAAATCTCATTTGAGATTTGCATCACTCTTGCACCACGTTGTATGGTGCAAGAGTGGCGCAAACCAGGCCGTATATATTGCCCTAATGGCAGGAGCTGGGTCACTTTTTTAAAATTCGCAAAGTTCCCTGCAGTGTAGGGGTTGGATTTCTAGGAGTTAAAATGTATGTTGT
Organism: Pleurodeles waltl; assembly: GCF_031143425.1. Taxonomy (NCBI): domain Eukaryota; kingdom Metazoa; phylum Chordata; class Amphibia; order Caudata; family Salamandridae; genus Pleurodeles; species Pleurodeles waltl. The sequence continues at coordinate 1,851,521,859 of NC_090440.1, forward strand.
GCATTGGAAGTGTAAATTACTAAATTACACTTTGCAAGTTTTGGAATGTGACACATTAGAGATCTATTTTTTCCTTATCCTAACCCCCCTAACAAGCAGCTTCTTTCGGCCTACCTATAAATCATACTTTGGGCCAAACGGCCGCCTAATGGCCGCCACACTGGCTACATTCGTGCCAGACCCGTTAAGTCTTTCGCGTTAGGCAGACTGGCGGAAACTGAACCTAGCAGGAAAGTGGGAGCAGCATGGTCTCCGGCTCATAATCAAGCTGGCAGCAATGCTGTCTCCTGCAGGGTGCACCAGCACCTTCGCAATGTTCACTGTCTGCACAGCAGACATTGAACATTGCGAGGGTGCTGGGCAGGGAGACCTCTTCACTGTCCATGCCAAATGCATGGGCAGTTGATGGACCCCTCTGTGGCCCCCTGCACCTATTCTCTGCCAGCATTTTCATGGCTGTAAAATTGCCATGAAAAGGCTGGTGGAGAACCAGGTCATAATCAGCAGCGTGGCGCTGCATCCAGCGTCACCCTGGCTGATTCCTACCTCCGCCACTATCATCCTGTCGGAATCACTGACCCGGGTGTCTTCATGTGGTGGTCAGACCGACATTGTAGCAGCTGTCCTGAGCGTCACTGCTGCCATTTTCTTCTCATGCACAACATCTTCTTACTTAATGTAAATGTTGATGAACTTTTCCAAACCTGAAATGTACCACTGACTCGCTGCCGTCTGGTTGAGTTAGCATATTTAGATAAATATGTGACATTTCATGTTTGATTTGATTTATGAATTTCACGTACAGGACACTGGTACTGTTTTAGTCTTCCCTACTCCTTAAATTCTTTCCTCATTCTCCCTCCCATCTGTCACTTACCTGCAATGGGGTTTTGTTTATTGAAGTGCCCCAACTCTGGGTGTTAAGGTCTATGAGGTAGTATTATTTTATATCAGACTTGGGCAGAGAATCCATATTGATACTCATGAAATGTCATTGAGAAGTGTGCACCTCATCCTTCAGAAGCTCTTTCTTCCTTCATCAGCAGTATGGCAAGGTATGTAAATGCCACTGCCAAAATCGCAAAATAAACAATACAAAATAATGTTTGTTTGTGGCTATCTTCAAGGTATGTGTAGGCGGGTGTCATGCACCTCGCCTACCGAGATTCAGCCTTGGCGCCGGGAGAGTGTTTCTTCACTCTCCATTACGTGTCTCCATGACGACACGTGGGACCCGCACGGCCGAGCGCAACCGGACTTCCGGGTTGTAGGCTCGGATATTGGAGACAACGCCATAAAAACGGACGCCACCACAGCAGAGGGAGAGCAGCAGACGAGAGAAGATGACGAGAGGACCGAAGAACTGAGGAGCATAGAGCCGCTGACAGACGAACCAAGGAGGAAGGAGCAGAAGCCCTGCACTCACGCCGGAGTGCGAGAAACCTTCAGAGAGGATGAAGAATCCTGCCACGACCCAGGAGGGTCGTGGCTAAACAAGGTACGGGGTTTATTTAGAGTCACCTACACTAAAGGGGTAGGAGGGAGGAGGAAGGAGGGAAAAGGAACAGGAGAGGGTGGAAGGGGAACAGGGCAACTTGGGTTGAGGGACTGGGAACTCGGGAGTCACAGAGCACGTCAACCTCCTTGCACTACCCAGTCACAGCCCCAGTAATCGCCCAGGTTTTTGCGTTTTCTCTTTTCCTGACCAAACCCCCCCCTTGTAACAGCACCAATTCCTACCGTTCCTTCCCTCACACCCCTCCTTTCTACTAAAAAAGTAACAGAGATAGTAACTTACCGTCCCACTCACCAAGACCTGTCCTCTTCTTATGTCGAGAATCCGCGGGCGTCCAGGAAGAAGCTGTCAGCAGACCCCTACCTACAAGAAAGACAGAAGGAAATATTGAGAACCTTCGTAACCCACCTCCCCCATAACACAGAGACTTCCCGGAGAAAAGACTGAGGAGAAGACCAGCTTCTAATTTTCTTTTTGACCATTTTGTTCCTTTATAATCAATAAATCCTGGCTTTGGCCTTCTAAAACCTTACAAAACTGAGTCTGAGCCTCTATCAACACCTACGCCCCTCCACAGTGGTGTCAGAAGTGGGATCTTGGAAACCTAAGGAGATCATACTCCTCCGGGGCTGTACAGAGGTGTTGCAAACATGGAAGAGAAACCCACCCTCGAGGACATGATAAAGCAACTGGCAGAGGGTCAACGCCATCTCCAATTAGTTTGGGAGGCACAACAAAGGGAGGCCAAGGAAGACAGAGAGGCTCTTCAAGCCGCCTTGAAAAGTCAGGCCACTATAATGGGCAATAATCAGTTAGTTCATGAGACTGCTATGCAGAAACTGACCGATACGATTGCTGCCAGTAAGGTACACCCGAATGTGCCAAGCTCGGTGTTACAGAAATATCAGGAGGGGGAGGATCCCGATTCCTTTTTTACGAACTTTGAAAGAGTCGCCTCATCAGCTCAATGGCCTGATAATCGATGGGGCCAATATATTGCCCCACTCTTAACCGGCACCCTCCAGTCTGCTTATCAGGCTGCAAATCCTGGAGGCACCACCCCCTACGCCGAAATTAAGAAGAGTATATTAGAACGAGTGGGGCATGATACTGAATATTATCGATCAAAGTTCCGTAAAGTTAAATGGGGACCACACGAGGATCCGCGTACATTTTACTATTGCATGAAAGATCTAGGACTGAAGTGGTTGGGACCCTTAGGGACCGACCGGGAAGATATCATCAAGGCCATTATTTTGGAACAGTATCTAGACTCACTGCCCATAAGCACCCAGAACTGGATCAGACAACACCCTAAAACAGACACCGAACTAACAGTCGATTTGGCATGCGCCTATCACCGATCTGTGGATGTGAGAGGCCAAACTTCCCGACCTCTGAGCAAGCCACCTACAACACCTCCTCAATATACCAATAGACGAAACCCTGAGGAGCCAGGGACCTCCTCTCGGAGTATAGAGATAAACCCCATGCAACAACCTCAATGTTTCAGTTGTGGGGAGTGGGGACATATAGCTCGAGTATGTCCCAAGAAACAGGAGGGAGTAGAACCTATGGAGATAGGGGTATGTAGGCGGGTGTCATGCAGCTCGCCTACCGAGATTCAGCCTTGGCGCCGGGAGAGTGTTTCTTCACTCTCCATTACGCGTCTCCATGACGACGCGTGGGACCCGCACGGCCGAGCGCAACCGGACTTCCGGGTTGTCGGCTTGGATATTGGAGACAACGCCATAAAAACGGACGCCGCCACAGCAGAGGGAGAGCAGCAGACGAGAGAAGACAATGAGAGGACCGAAGAACTGAGGAGCATAGAGCCGCTGATAGACGAACCAAGGAGGAAGGAGCAGAAGCCCTGCACTCACGCCGGAGTGCGAGAAACCTTCAGAGAGGATGAAGAATCTTGCCACGACCCAGGAGGGTCGTGGCTAAACAAGGTACGGGGTTTATTAAGAGTCACCTACACTAAAGGGGTAGGAGGGAGGAGGAAGGAGGGAAAAGGAACAGGAGAGGGTGGAAGGCGAACAGGGCAACTTGGGTTGAGTGACTGGGAATTCGGGAGTCACAGAGCACGTCAACCTCCTTGCACTACCCAGTCACAGCCCCAGTAATCGCCCAGGTTTTTGCGTTTTCTCTTTTCTTGACCAAAACCCTCCCTTGTAACAGCACCAATTCCTCCCGTTCCTTCCCTCACACCCCTCCTTTCTACTAATAAAGTAACAGAGATAGTAACTTACCGTCCCACTCACCAAGACGTGTCCTCTTCTTATGTCGAGAATCCGCGGCCGTCCAGGAAGAAGCTGTCAGCAGACCACTACCTACAAGAAAGACAGAAGGAAATATTGAGAACCTTCGTAACCCACCTCCCCCATAAAACAGAGACTTCCCGGAGAAAAGACTGAGGAGAAGACCAGCTTCTAATTTTCTTTTTGACCATTTTGTTCCTTTATAATCAATAAATCCTGGCTTCGGCCTTCTAAAACCTTACAAAACTCAGTCTGAGCCTTTGTCAACACCTACGCCCCTCCACAGTATGTTAGACACAGTACTTACTTTGTGCTTAGCATCGGCCTTTGTTTTTGAAGACTAGGAGCCATATCGCAGTAAGGGTGCACTGTTCCTGTGTGCTGCAGCACACCTTTAACTAGCTGTGCTGGGTGCAAACAGCAGCAGTGCAATCTATTACTCACAATCTGCTGTCCCTGAGGCATTCACAAACTCACACTGACTTGAGGGAAGTGCATTAGTGGAAAATGGACCAGCTGATTAAAGTAGCGTGTCTGCCTTTCACATTGTGTGACTGTACCCACCTGAAGTGGGATGTCTGGGGTGCTCTAGAGAGCCTCTATACCCCTTGGAACACCATTTAGGGGCATACTGTAGCATACACCTAGTGCACCTCCTAACACCTCGTTGTCTCTGCACCCCCTTCCATAATACAGCATTAGAGTACAGGCAAGAGGATTCCTTCATTTGCATGGGATCATGCTCCTATGCAAATAAAGGAACACCCCTTTAGAAGAACAACATATGCTTAGGCATTATCTTTATTACAGAAGAGGCCTCACAAGTGACTGAAGACCATGCAGCATCACCAAAGTGCCTTGGGAGTGCAGAATGTGGGCACTCACTTACAAAAGATAAAAGAAACAGTGAAAATTGAGACAGAAAAGAATGAAAAATAAATTACAAGAGTGAGATAAGGTAATAATGAATGTATGGAGGTCGGACAACAGGCATGAGGTGGAAACAACACTAAGCATGCTGGCTGCAATCACTAAATGAGGGTTGTACATTTGTTAGCCTCCATTATGCCAGTCCTGCCCAGTAGACTTTATTCCAGTTGATGCCAGTCAATGTACTATAGTTTACCTAGTAAAGGTGGGGGACAAAGATGGACATTTTGGGATGGCAGAGATGTGGACTGACCAGAGAGAAGTGAAAGTATCTCCTTCTAAAATGACCCCTACCCCTCCAGGCTTGCAGATTATGTATGCTTTTCCCAAGATTTCACTATCTGAGAGGTGAATGCAGGCCATACATGGAAGGTACCCTTGTTCTGGATACTCCACATGGGTCCTGAATGCCGCATAGTGGTGCAGAGAGAGAGATATTTGGTGCTATCCTCCTTTCTAATGCCTTAAGTGGATGAGACACTGGGATGAGAAGCAAACTCATGTCCTAGTTATTGACCAGGAAAACAGTGTCAATGTCAACACATAAGAGTTTGAGACCATCTGGTGTTGATGACTCTTGCAGGCCCTGGGATATTCATGTCCCACACTGCAGTACTTTATGGTCACCTGAGACAGCCAGGTAGGGAACAAGGTGATGGCACAGTGATATGGCATGGATGTCCTTCCAGAATATAGTACATGGTGGGTCGATGCATGAGAGAAGCATAGGATGCATTGATAGATATTGCTACAGATTCCTAACCAATGAATTGGATGCCACCTATTACGTTTTTGACCTCTAATGGATTAAGTGACTCTCTCTTCCTCCTGACCTGCAATGTTTGAGGCAATGCTCCAACAAGGTAATCACTGATCCTTCTGTGAGACCCAGAACATCTAGAGTTAATGGGTGAAGCAGCATATAGGGGCTGCTGAAGAATTGCACACATCATTTGAAAATAGAATATGCAAATCAGTGTGGTCACTGTCTATAGGTGTAATCTAGCAGCTATTTTCTTTTCTCCTCATGAGGTGTAGGTGCAAGAACTGGGAAGGTGGACTGATAATCTCCCATTAGGGCTCAAGCAAGAACCAAAGTATAAGCTGATTTGGTAACATAAAGTGAGTGGCAGCTCAATTAACAGCTTCCTCGTTTGGTTCTGCTCAATTGGCCCTCTCTTGTCAGGATTACTTAGGATGCTTGAGCAGGGAAATTTTCATGAGCTATTACATGCCTTCAATGAGCATGTGATATCCTCAAGCTCAGTAGGAAATGTTCAGTAACACAAACCAAATAAAACCCAGAAGCATTGGCAAGAAGGTTGACAACCACTGGAGTCTTTCAACCGCGGTATTCCATTGGCGGTACACACCTCTGCGGTCAAAATACACACACAGCTCCAAAACACTGCCACATTGGACATTTTGAAATACACACACCTGATACACATACAAACACCACTCCCACACCCAATACAATATAAAACACACACCCACATCACCCACAAACCCCTACGACCACCATTTATTGACTAAGGCCAGAGAGAGACACCACCAGCTAGTACAGAGCATACACAGGCACATTACACCATCACTCACACAACATCCACGCACAAAACACCACACACCACCACACTCACCACACTCATCACCACAAACACCACCCCACACCTCATCCACACCACCCCATGGCACCCCAAAGACACCCCAGGTTTTCAGACGCTGAACTCAGGGTCATGGTGGAGGAAATAGTTCGGGTAGAGCCCCAGCTCTTCGGGACACAGGTGCAGCACAGCACCATTGCCAGGAAGATGGAGCTATGGCAAAGAATAGTGGACAGGGTCAACGCTGCGGGTCAGCATCCACGAAATCGGGACGACATCAGGAAGCAGTGGAACGACCTACGGGGGAAGGTGCGTTCCATGGTATCCAGACACAACATCGCGGTGCAGAAGACTGGCGGCGGACCCCCACCTCAACCCCCAGAATTTACAACTTGGGAGGAACAGGTCTTAACGATCCTGCATCCTGAGGGCCTCGCAGGAGTAGGCGGAGGAATGGACTCTGGTAAGTCTCATCTCAACTACTTCATCCCCCCCACCCACCGGCATGCCAAATCATACCCCCACCCTCCCCCCCAACCCCCATCACACATCCTCCTTGCTAATGTCTCACCATCACAACCCACCCATCCCAACACCAAGCCCTGCATGCGACCACAAACCATGGACACCCATCACCTAAGCATGCCCACTGCACATACCCATCCCCCCCCCAAACCACCATCACAACAGCCCCCACAAGGGAATGCCAGCACTGGGGTACACGGGCAATGCACGCTATGGCACACACAGAAGCAATAACCATACTCTTATACCCCTGCAGGACCCGAACGCCACGACACCGCCTAGGAGGGTCCAGAAATGTCCATTCCACCCACAGAAAAGGCCCACAGTGATGACAGGAGCTCTGTCTCCCTGGACCCAGATGACCAGCCCGGCCCATCGGGGACCTCAGGACAGTCGGTTCCCCTCAGGCAGCCACAGGCCACAGCAGACCTACCCCCCTCTGGGCACACCAGCACAGCACCCACCCAGCGGGCCCATGCCTCTGTCTCCAGGACACGTCAATCAGCGGCGTGTCCACCACAACAGGGCACCCAGGTTAACCCACCACCCCAACAACAACAGGGATCTGGGGGCAGTGGTAGTGGGCACACGGTCCAGGGGACAGAGGCCCAGGGAAACAGGGGAACTGGGAGGGCTACTGTGCGACAGGGGGGGGACAGGCCCAGGGAACCCACTCTCCACGAGGCCCTATCGTCCATCATGGGAGCATACCACCACTCCCAGGAGACGATGGCGACGGTCCTGGCCAGGTTCCAGCAGATACAGGTACTGCAGGAGGAACAGTTTATGGGGTTCAGGGAAGAACTCAGAAACATCAGTTCCGCAATGGGCACCATCGTTGTGGCTCTCAATCAGATTGTCAGCACATTGCGGGACCATATGGCACCACAAAGGGCCCCTGTCACTAGCATGGACCAAGGACAGGCTACCACCTCCGCCGGCGCTAGTGGACAGGAGGCCCCGACACAAGAACAACAGGCCACCAGAACCCCACCCCATGCAGAAGGAGAACCACCCCGCAAGCGGTGCCTGAGATCTAGGAAGAAGACAGATTAGGATGCCAAGACACCCGCCAGGAAAGGATACCCCCTGATTGTCATCCCACTGTCCCACATTGTCACCCTGTCCAACCTTAAACTGCCCCAGCTCCACCTTCCACAGGCATATGGACAATGCACCTGTGAGACTGAAAATCTGGACTCTGCCATGGACATTCCTCCACCATCACCCATCACCGAATTACAACCATTACCCAAAAATGAGCACTTTAATAAACACACTTATTGCACAAAAATAATCTGGAGTCTGCCTGTATTTTTGAACAAATGTATTACACAGAGCTGTGCCAAAATGTCCAGTTACATTGTGATGACAACATACCACTGTCACACAGCTGTAGTCCATGGGGAAACAAAGCAGAGGTCACGGAGTGGGGCCCACATCTCTGAAATTGGAAGGGAAAGTCACAACTCAGTTAACATACACTGGGAGGAAACTCAGACAGCAGAGAGGCAGGAGACTTTAAGAAAATGTAAAATGCTGGTGTTGATTCTTACCTGTATGTCATTGAAAATACTGCTGTATTACTGTGTCCCTGTTGTCTGTGTCGTCCTCTTCGTCTTCCTCCTCTTCACTCTCCGCAGGCTCCACAGCTGCCACAACACCACCATCTGGACCATACTCCTGCAGAAAAGGCACCTGGCGTTGCAAAGCCAGGTTGTGAAGCACACAGCAGGCCACGATGATATGGCACACCTTCTTTGGTGAGTACATTAGGGATCCACCTGTCATATGGAGGCACCTAAACCTGGCCTTCAGGAGGCCGAAGGTCCGCTCGATCACCCTCCTAGTACGCCCATGGGCCTCATTGTACCGTTCCTCTGCCCTTGTCCTGGGATTCCTCACTGGGGTCAGTAGCCATGACAGGTTGGGGTAACCAGAGTCACCAATTAGCCACACACGGTGTCTCTGAAGTAGTTCCATCACGTAAGGGATGCTGCTATTTCGCATGATGTACGCGTCATGTACTGACCCAGGGAACTTGGCATTTACATGGGAGATGTACTGGTCAGCCAAACAGACCACCTGGACATTCATGGAATGATAACTTTTTCTGTTCCTGTACACCTGTTCACTCGTGCTGGGGGGGACCAAAGCAACATGTGTCCCATCAATTGCACCAATGATGTTGGGAATATGTCCAAGCGCATAGAAATCACCCTTCACTGTAGCCAAATCGCCCACCTCAGGGAAAACAATGTAGCTCCGCATGTATTTCAGCAGGGCAGACAACACTCTGGACAACACCTTGGAAAACATAGGCTGAGACATCCCTGATGAAATGGCCACTGTTGTTTGAAATGACTCACTTGCCAAAAAATGGAGTACTGACAGAACCTGCACTAGAGGGGGGATCCCTGTGGGTTGGCGGATGGGTGACATCAGGTCTGGCTCCAGCTGGGCACACAGTTCCTGTATAGTGGCTCTGTCAAGCCTGTATGTCAGTATGACATGTCTTTCTTCCATTGTCGACAGGTCCACCAGCGGTCTGTACACGGGAAGATTCCTCCATCTCCTCGCAAGTCCCAGCGGACGGTACCTAGGAAGGACAACATGGAGCACAGAGTCAATCAACCCACAGGTACGTTCCCACAACTTGCACAGTACACGATTCTCAATGCATTGAATGGCTTGTATGAGTGTTGATGCAAGGCCTAGTCATGTGTGACGCAGTAGAAATTAAGATATGGGGGCCCTTGAAATGGCGGCTGCCTGACCTGTGAAGTGCGACAGGGGGATGTGAGGTCAATGCGCTGGCGTGGCACACCGTGGCGGTAGGCGGTCGAAGACCGCGGCGCAAAGCCGCATTGGTTAACATTGAACCCTATGGGTTTCAGGCGCCAATGACGATGTGCGCCGGCGGTCGCGGTACGCCCCGCCGCGGTACGCACCGCCGCGGGCGTGACCGCCATTTTCTATCTGCTTAATCACTCGATACCTGATCATCCACAGGAGAGGACCTATACTGCAAGTGCTGCTGTGACCTCGGTCTGGAAGAGACAATGGCTGCTGCGACTGGGGAAAGGGCCCCTGCCTTCACTTCCGAAGAATTGGAGAAACTCGTGGATGGGGTCCTCCCCAGTATGCGCTACTCTACGGTCCTCTAGACCAACAGGTAAGTACACTGGGACCATGCTTTGTGGCCAATGCCTGGGTTGAGTGGGGTGAATGAAAGATGGTGGGGAGGGGAGCGAATGAGGCATGCATCAAACGACAGATGAGAGCATGTGCCACATGGCAAGGGTGGGGATGGGGGGCCACTCACATCGAGCATGCAGAAGGTGATGATTTTTATTTTTCTCCCCCTGTACATGTCACATAGGTCAGCGTCCATCAGAAAATCGACATTTGGCGTGCCATCGCCAAGGACGTCCGGACCCTGGGGGTCCACAACAGACGGGGCACCCACTGCCGGAAGAGGTGGGAGGACATCCGCCGCGGGAGCAGGAAGACCGCGGAGGCTCTGCTGGGGATGGCCTCCCAACGTAGGAGGGGTGCCAGTCGTACCTTGACCCGCCTGATGTCCCGGATCCTGGCGGTGGCCTACCCCGATTTGGATGGGCGCGTGAGGACATCACAGCAGACACAAGGGGGTGAGTACAAGCACATTCTGCTGATTTTGCGCACATTGGAGGTGTCTGGGAGGGGGAGGAGGGCTGTGGGTATCCCTAGGCCAGGGCGATTTCTGTAGGCTAGGCCCCTCCATTAGGCATGGCCCTGTGCCCCGCCCCCCCACCTCTGTAGGTTGCCTAGTACATCTATTCATGGCCCTGTGTCACCTATGTGTGGAGTTGTCATCCATAGGCTTGTAGGCCATGTCCCACGGATTGAGTAGTGTACCCCAAGTGCGCGGCGTAGTGCAGGGGGCTTCTGTGTCTGTCCTCTCCGCCAACGGTGTCGCCAATGCATGCACTCAACATGTCTTTGTTTCTCCCCCCCCCCCCTTTTTTGGTGGTCTTCCTGTTCATGTGTGCATTAGCATCATCAGGCGGAGGAGAAGTGGCATCAGAGCACGAGGGAGCTGGATCTCACATGGCCATGGAGGGCCATGCAACTGACTCGGATTTCACCAGTGAGACAGAGGGCGAGGGGAGCTCCACAGCTGGGACATGTGGTGACACCAGCGACACAGACACGTCCTCGGAAGGGAGCTCCCTTGTGATGGCGGCAACATCCGTGCCCACCGCAACAACAGGTACAGCCACCACCCAGCGCACCAGCTCCGCCCTCCCAGCAGCCCCTCAGCCTTCGCCCGTGCCCGCTCACCCAGGAAGGTGGGCATCTCCTTCGCCCCAGGCACCTCAGGCCCTGCCCCAGTTACCCCTGCTGCCCTCAGTGAAGAGGTCATTGACCTCCTGAGGACGCTCATTGTTGGGCAGTCTACCCTTTTGAATGCCATCCAGGGTGTAGAAAGGGAGGTGCACTGGAGTAATGCATACCTGGAGGGCATTCATTTGGGTCAGGCTGCCCATCAGCGATAGTTCAACGCTCTGGCCTCAGCACTGACGGCAGCCATTGTCCCTGTCTCCTGCCTCCCTCCTCCAACTTCCTCAACCCAGTCCCACTCCCCTGTACCTCTGCCTATCCCAGACAAACCTACGGACCAGCCTGCACACACCCCAACACCCAAGGGAAGCTCATCCAGACATAAGCACCACACATCACACAAGCATTCACCCAAGCAACATCCACATGCAGACATGCCAACAGCCACTGCCTCCTCTGTGTCCCCCTCCTCCTCGTCTCCCTCGTCCCTCCCTGTGACGTCTCCACTCACACTTGCATGCACCACATCTTCAGCCACTACGTCCATCACCAGCACACCCACCAGAACACTCCGCACACGTGCAGTCACCACCCCCACTACCATTTACACGTCCCCTGTGTCCTCTCCCAGTGTGTCTGTCACCCCCTCTTCCAAACCACACAAACGCAGTCAGCCACCCACCCAACAGCCATCCACCTCACGACAGCCTCCAGCACAAGCACCTGCACCCAAAGACGCCAGACTTCACTCTCCTACAACCACATCCTCTTCCTCCACTCCCATACCCACTCCAACTACCCGTCCCTGTCTTTCTAAATTGATTTTCCTTTCCCACCTTGACCTCTTTCCAACAACTGACCCACCCCCTCCATCTCTTAAGACTCCAATCAGCACTTCAGCCACCACAAAACCTGGACCTACAAAGACACTAGTCCAAGGATTTTGGAGTCCACCACCTTCAAGGCCAGCTACTTCTGCCAGGAGTAAAGAGACAGCCAGCCCACCCCCAGAAAATAAAGCCAAGAAAGCCAGTGCCCGGCGCGACAGGCCAAAGACAGCAGGCTCCAAAAGCACTACCCTGGCACCGTCAGGGAGTGGGGTGCCACCTGGCACACCGCCAAAGGGAGGAAAGGGCCACAGACGAGCAGGGAAGGGTGGCAAGGGCAGCACGCCCCACAAGTCTGGCAGCAGGCGAGATGCCCAGAAGGGCCCCACCAGCCCCATTCCAGGTGTGCAGGAGGACACCCACGGGCCCAGGACGGCAGCACAGGAGGGCCCCGCAAGCGAGAAGACAGATGTGCACGAAGGGCCCAGGAGCCACATGTCAGGTGGCGTTTGAAATCCATGTAATGGCCGGATCTGGTGACCTGGACACACATGTCAAGCACCGCTGAACAGGGCCCTTCAAGTCAAGCACCGCTGAACAGGGCACCGCCGTCTCAAGAACCGCTGAACAGGGCCCTTCAAGTCAAGAACCGCTGAACAGGGCCCTGCCATCTCAAGAACCGCTGAACAGGGCCCTTCAAGTCAAGCACTGCTGAACAGGGCACCGCCGTCTCAAGAACCGCTGAACAGGGCCCTTCAAGTCAAGCACCGCTGAACACGGCACCGCCGTCTCAAGAACCGCTGAACAGGGCCCTTCAAGTCAAGAACCGCTCCGCTGGGCACCGCCGTCTCTGCACCGCTCCGCTGGGCCCTTCATCTCAAGCACTGCTCCGCTGGGCACCGCCGTCTCTGCACCGCTCCGCTAGGCCCTTCATCTCAAGCACCGCTCCGTTGGGCCCTTCATCTCAAGCACCGCTCTGCTGGGCCCTTCAACTCAAGCACTGCTCTGCTGGGCCCTTCATCTCAAGCACCGCTCCGCTGGGCCCTTCAACTCAAGCACCGCTCCGCTGGGCCCTTCATCTCAAGCACCGCTCCGCTGGGCCCTTCAACTCAAGCACCGCTCTGCTGGGCACCGCCGTCTCTGCACTGCTCCGCTGGGCCCTTCATCTCAAGAACCGCTACGCTGGGCCCTTCAACTCAAGCACTGCTCCGCTGGGCCCTTCATCTCAAGCACCGCTCCGCTGGGCACCGCCGTCTCTGCACCGCTCCGCTGGGCCCTTCATCTCAAGCACCGCTCCGCTGGGCCCTTCATCTCAAGCACCGCTCCGCTGGGCACTGCCGTCTCTGCACCGCTCCGCTGGGCCCTTCATCTCAAGCACCGCTCCGCTGGGCACCGCCGTCTCTGCACCGCTCTGCTGGGCCCTTCATCTCAAGCACCGCTCCGCTGGGCCCTTCAACTCAAGCACCGCTCCGCTGGGCCCTTCATCTCAAGCACCGCTGCGCTGGGCCCTTCAACTCAAGCACCGCTCCGCTGGGCACCGCCGTCTCTGCACCGCTCCGCTGGGCCCTTCATCTCAAGCACCGCTACGCTGGGCCCTTCAACTCAAGCACCGCTCCGCTGGGCCCTTCATCTCAAGCACCGCTCCGCTGGGCCCTTCATCTCAAGCACCGCTCCTCTGGGCACCGCCGTCTCTGCACTGCTCCGCTGGGCCCTTCATCTCAAGCACCGCTCCGCTGGGCCCTTCATCTCAAGCACCGCTCCGCTGGGCAACGCCGTCTCTGCACCGCTCCGCTGGGCCCTTCATCTCAAGCACTGCTCCGCTGGGTCCTTCAACTCAAGCACCGCTCCGCTGGGCATGCCGTCTCTGCACCGCTCCGCTGGGCACCGCCATCTCTGCACTGCTCCGCTGGGCACCGGCGTCTCAAGCACCGCTGGCCCATTGGCAGTAGGGGCAGGCCCGCATCTGTGTCGGGCAGGGCTGCACGAAGCACTCTGGGCACCATGACTCCTCCAGAACCCCCCAGGATGGCACAGTGGGCAATCCACCCACTGTAGAGACTGGTGAGACTGTGGCTTTGCACTCCCCAGGATGGCACAGTGGGCAATCCACCCACTGTAGAGACTTGTGAGACTGTGGCTTTGCACTCCCCAGGATGGCACAGTGGGCAATCCACCCACTGTAGAGACTTGTGAGACTGTGGCTTTGCACTCCCCAGGATTGAACAGTGGCCATGGAGGCCCCTCGTGGATCTGCCGTCGTGGACTCATCTGGCTGAGGTGCCCCCCCTTCCCTTCCCCCTGAGGTGCCTGTAGTTTTGCTATCTGATGCCCCTGCAGTGTTCTCTCCATTGGAGTCGGGTATCCTGTGTGGGCTTTGCCCATGTGTTTTGGCCCTTTGGCCCACAAACAATGGCTGATACCCAATTTGGACAGGACAATTTACATATGTATATATAGTTATAGATGTTTGATATATTTTTTTACTTAGCCGTACAATATACTTCAAATTTCATGATCATTTTATTTTGTCTTTGCATTCTTCCGGGGGGTTTGGGGGTGTCACTCTGAGTTGTTGCTCTGCATTGATGTGTATGTAGTTGTGGGTGAGGGTGAGGGTGGGTGGGTCGCGTATGTGTGTCCCCGTAATTTTTTGCCTCCCCCCTCCCCTGTGTCGTAGGTGCAGTACTCACCATTGTCTTCTGCACCAGCGTTCGTGCTCCTAGTAGAGGAGCAGGAAGACAATAGCTGGTAGGATGTGTAGTTCGGGTTCCATGCTGTCCAGATTTCTCGTGGAGTGTGTAGAGGTGAGCGTTTTCCGTTCGTAATGTCTGTTTCCGCCGTGTTTTTATCGGTGGGGTGTTACCGCCCCGGAAAAGGTGGCAGATTGGTGTGTTGTGATAGGGTGGGCGGTACATTGTCTCCCGCCTGTCTGTTGGCGGTGACCGCCGCGCTGTATGTTTGTCCCGCCGTGGCGGTCGGAGTGTTAAAGTGGCGGTCTCTGTTGGCGGTTTCCGCCAGGGTCAGAATTCCATTTTTTTTATCACCTGCCTGTTGGCGGGTTGGCCACCGCTTTAACACCGACCGCCAGGGTTGGAATGACCCCCAAAGTGTCTTAAGTCTTTTTTAAAGCAAACAAAGTCTCTTTCAATCACAAAGTACCTGGTTTTGGTGAAAAGTCTCCACGAAGGACCACAGAGGAGGAGATGCCTCATTTTGTTTTCACACAGGGATGGCTGTGCATCGATTTCCGGCACTCGGTCATGGATCCTCTTCAGGTTATAGGATTTTCAGACACCCCGGGGACGATGCGTGGATTTCCAGCGCTGCTGGGATGAAGTCACAGGAGCTGTGTCAAATTTTCTACTGCAAAGCAGGTGCTGCGTCGATTCCTCTCTGGAAGTCCGCCTGCGTCATTTCTTGCACATCTTTGCGTCAATCCGGTGAGGCTGTGCGTCGAAGTTCCGGTTGCTATGCTGGCGCTGCGTCGATCTTCTCATCGTGAAGTCTGGCTGTGTTGTTCCAGTTCGGCTTGTAGGGAAATGTTCACCACAGTGCAGGCTGTGCATCGTTTCTGGCAGGCCGTTTGTCCAATTTCGCCTCAAAAGTAGTCCTTCTTGCAGAGGTGAAGTCTTTTTGGTCCTGAGACTTCAGGGAACACGAGGCAAGCTCAATCCAAGCCCTTGGACAGCACTTCTTCACCACAGCCAGAGAGCAGCAAAGCAGCAGGGCAACAGCAAGGAAGCAGTCCTTCACGGAAATCAGACAGGTGAGTCCTTTGAGCAGCCAGGCAGGTCCTCTTAGCAGGATGCAGGTTCTGGTTCATCTTCTTTTCTCCAGGAAGTGTCTGTGAGGTAGAGTGTCTACCCAAAGAAGTGTCTAAGTTGGTAGGGTCAGAGACCCTGCTTCAATACCCAAATGTGCCTTTGAAGTGGGGGAGACTTCGAAGAGTGGCTTAGAAGTGCACAAAGTCCCCTTTCAGTTTCATCCTGTCTGCCTGGATCCCAGTAGGGGGTGTGGCAGTCCTTTGTGTGAAGGCAGGCTACTGTCCTTTGACAAGTAAGTGACAAGCTTTTCACCCTCCCAGCCCAGGAAGACCCATTCAAAATGCAGATGTATGCAAGTGAGGCTGAGTATCCTGTGTCTGGGGTGTGTCTGAGTGAATGCGCAAGGGAGCTGTCAACTAAACCTAGCTAGACGTGGTTTGGAAGGCACAGAAGGATTTAAGTGCAGAGAAATGCTCACTTTCTAAAAGTGGCATTTCTAAAATAGTAATATTAAATCCAAATTCACCAGACAGCAGGATTTTGTATCACCATTCTGGCCATACTAAACATGACCTTCCTACTCCTTTCAGATCAGTAGCTACCACTCAAACAATGCATGAGGGCAGCCCCAATGTTAGCCTATGAAGGGAGCAGGCCTCACAGCAGTGTAAAAACTAATTTAGGAGTTTTACACTACCAGGACATGTAAACTACATACGTACATGTCCTGCCTTTTGCCTACACAGTACCATGCCCCATGGGTTGCCTAGGGCATACCTTAGAGGTGTCTTATATTTAGAAAAAGGGGAGTTTTAGGCTTGGCAAGTACTTTTAAATGCCAAGTCGAATTGGCAGTGAAACTGCACACACAGGCCTTGCAAGGGCATACCTGGGACAAGGTTAAGGAGCTACTTAAGTGGGTGGCACAACCTGTGCTGCAGGCTCACTAGTAGCATTTATTATACAGGCCCTGGGCACATATAGTGCACTCTACCAGGGACTTATAAGTAAATTAAATAGTCCAATTGGGTATGATCCAATGTTACTATGTTTAAAGGGAGAGAGCATATGCACTTTAGCACTGGTTAGCAGTGGTAAAGTGCTTAGAGTCTAAAAATCAGCAAAAACAGTGTTCAAAAAGTAGAGGGTGGCAGGTAAAAAGTTAGGGGCGACCACCCTAAGGCTGTCAGGTCTAACATGTGTCCCCCAGAGCTGAAAGTGCGGAGAGCTACCCAACCTCCTGGGGGCTCTCATTGCTAGGCGGAAGTATCTGGAGAGACCATTAGCGTTGGAGGGGTCAATCCCCGGGCGAGTAGTCATGGGCCTTGAGCATGTGTGCCGTGAACATGGCTTCCTTCAGAGGATCAAAGGCTTTCTGACAAGCCTCTGTCCAATTCACCAACCTAGGTTGCTTTTTGGAAGTGTGTTCTGTCAAGGGTGACACAATGGTACCATAGCCCTTGACAAATCTACTTAGTATCAGGGGAGGCCTAAAAAGGCTCTTACTTCGGTCTGTGTTCTAGGTGGTTGCCAGGCCTTGATGGTTTCAAGTTTGGCCTGGGCTGCACCTTGCCATCACCTACTAGGTGTCCCAAATACACCACAGAACCATGCCCAATCTGACACTTACTAGCCTTGATGGTCAGGCCTGCTGGTTGTAGAGCCTGAAGCACCTCCTTGAGGTGGAGCAGATGTTCATCCCACCTGAACTATAGACAGCTATGTCATCTAGTTAGGCTGCGCAGTAGACATCCTTGCAAGCTAGGACCCCAGTAACCAGCCATTGGAAGGTAGCAGGGGCATTTTTTAACCCAAAGGGCATCTACCGGAACTGGTAATGGCCATCAGGTGTGGAAAATGCAGATCTCTCTTTGGCCCCCTCAGTCAGGGTGATCCTCCAGTACCCTGATGTAAGATCAAACATACTCAGGAACTTGGCAGCGCCTAGCCTGTCAACGAGCTCATCAGCTTGGGGGATGGGGTGAGTGTCAGTTCGTGTGACTGAGTTGAGACCCTGGTAGTCCACACAGAACCTGAGTTCTGGCTTCGCACCGGGGGCAGCAGCCTTAGGAACCCTCTCCACAGGGCTGGCCCAGAGACTACTGGACTCCTCAATTACCCCTAAGGTCAACATTTTGGAGACCTCCTCCTTGATGCTGGCCTTTACCTTATCCGATAACCTGTAAATTTTGTTCTTCACAGGGGCCCTGTCACCTGTGTCAATTTCATGGACACATAGATGGGTCAGTCCAGGAGTAAAGGAAAACAGGGAAGACAACTGCTCTAACAGCTCATAGCAGTCTCCTCTCTGGTTTAGAGTCAGGCAGTCAGAGAGAAAGACACCCTCTACTGACACATCACCTTCTTTGGCAGAGAGGAGGTCAGGGAGAGGTTCACTCTCCTCTTCCATGTCCTCATCTGTGACCAGGAACATACTGACCTCATACCTCGCAAAGTGAGGTTTGAGCCTGTTGTGATGGAGGACCCTTAGGGGTGCCTAGGGGTCTTGAGGTCCACTAGGTAAGTGGCCTCTCCCTTACTCTCCTTAATCTTAAATGGGCCAGTGCAGCGGTCCTGGAGAGCCCTGGGCTCTACTTGCTCCATCACCCAAAACTTGTCTCCAGGTGAGAACTCAACGAGAGTGGTCTTCAGGTCTTCTTCATCACCTCTTGATTGGCCTTGAGGTTACTCTTGGCCTGCTTCCAGAAGCGTTGGGTTTGGTTGCGGAGGGCCAGCATGTAGCTGACCACATCCTGGGAGGTGTCTTGAGAGCTTTCTCCCAGCCCTCTTTAACTATGCTCAATGGTCCCCTGACGGGGTGACCATAGAGAAGCTCAAAGTAGCTGACCCCCACCCCTTTCTAGGGCACTATCCTGTAAGCAAACAACAGGCATGGTAAGAAGATGTCCCACTTACGCCTCATGGCTTCAATCTGGCCATTAATCATGCCTTTCAGGGTCTTGTTGAATCTCTCAACCAGCCCATTGGATTGAGGATGATAAGGGGTGGTAAACCAGTAGGTTACCCCACACTCATCCCACATGGACTTCATGTACACAGACATGAAGTTTGTGCCCCTGTCAGACATAACTTCCTTAGGGAATTCCACATGGGTAAATATTCCCAACAGGGATCTGGTCACCACCGGTGCAGTCACTGTTCTCAGAGGGATTGCCTCTGGATAGCGGTGGTGATGGTCCACAAAAACCAGGATAAACCTGTTGCCCAAGGCAGTTTTGGGGTCCAAGGGACCAATGATGTCGATGCCCACCCTTTCAAAGGGGGTTCAAACGACGGCGAGTGGGATCAGGGGATCTTTAAGCTTTTTCCCTGTCTTCCCACTAGCCTGGCAGGTGGGGCAAGCTCTGCAAAAAATTATCTGAGGCTAACCTCATTCTGGGCAAATGGAAGTGGGTGACAAGTCTGTTAAAGGTCTTGTCTTGGCCCAGGTGTCCTGCCAAGGGAATGTCGTGAGAGAAGGCTCAGTAACACTGGAAGACCACCAGCACACCTGCTGCCCCACGGCCCGGAGCCTTAGGCTTATTGTAAAGGAGATCATTTTCCCAGTAAATATGGTGAGTGCCAAAGACGTCACCTTCTGCTTGGGCTGTGGCCTGTTGCCTCAGACACTCAAGGGTGGGGCACTCCTTCTGCACCTTGCAGATTTCTGCCCTAGTTGGCCCACCCTCTACTTGCCAGACGGCAAATTCAGGCAGGTTGCCCAGGTCAGCTATGTCCTCCCCAGTTGGCTCAGGGGCCTCCTCCTCCTCGGGGGCCCCGTCCACTACTGTGGGAACATCTGAGGTGGGTTTCCCGCACCTCTTGCCCTTCTACTTTGCAATTGTCTGGGCCATTGTTCAAGGCTCCAGACACCCTTGACTCCCTTCCCGGGCAGCCATGGACCTTGTGGTCATGCAGACCTACTTCGGCAAACCTAACATCTCCAGGTAGGATCTGAGCTCTACCTCCTTCCAGACAGTCTGCTGAAGATCGTTGCCTAACAGAAAATCTACAGGCATGGCAGGACTCACAGCTACTTTCAGAGTACCAGAGACCCCCCCCCCACTCAAAGGGAACCAGAGTAGGTGACTCTCACGATTGTCAATGACTATGACCTGGTGGAATGTATTAGGGACTATCTGCTCTACTGGCACCAGCTGACTCTTGACAGTAGTCATACTGGCTCCTGTGTCACGCACAGCCTCCACCCTTTGCTCATCAATGGTGACCCACTGCCTATACTTTGAAGTAGTTTCTGGCATGTAAGAACTAGGCACTATGGGGGTCATTCTGACCCCGGCGGTCAGAGACCGCCGGGGCCAGGGTTGGCGGGAGCACTGCCGACAGGCCCGCGGTGCCCCGCAGGGCGCCGCGGTCAGATGCGGAAAACCGGCGGTCTCCCGCAGGTTTTCCGCTGCCCTTGTGAATCCTCCATGGCGGCGGAGCGCCTCCGCCGCCATGGGGATTCTGACACCCCCTACCGCCATCCTGTTCCTGGCGGGTCTCCCGCCAGGAACAGGATGGCGGTAGGGGGGGCAGCGGGGCCCCTGGGGGCCCCTGCAGTGCCCATGCCAATGGCATGGGCACTGCAGGGGACCCTGTAAGAGGGCCCCACTTTGTATTTCAGTGTCTGCTATGCAGACACTGAAATACGCGACGGGTGCCACTGCACCCGTCGCACCTTCCCACTCCGCTGGCTCAATTCTGAGCCGGCGTCCTCGTGGGAAGGATGATTTGCCCTGGGCTGGTGGGCGGCCTTTTGGCGGTCGCCCGCCAGCCCAGGGCAAATCCCAAAATACCCTCAGCGGTCTTTCGACCGCGGAGCAGTATTTTGGAGGGGGAAGTCTGGCGGGCGGCCTCCGCCGCCCGCCAGACTTAGAATGACCCCCTATCTCTCTTTCTCCCAGGCACACTAGGGAAAACTCTGCCTGCCCCCAAAACTAACTGGGACTGTCTCCCCCCCAAGCGCTACACTAGCCAACCCTGTTGTCTGTCCAGTGGTAGACTGTGCTCTCTTGGAACACTGGGAGTCGCCCTTAAAGTGTCCATGCTGGTAGCACTCTAAGCATTTGGGGATTAATTTCCCTAATGTTTTATCAAAGTACCCTAGCTTCTTCCCAAATCTAGAAGAGGAATGGTTACACCCCCCCTTGGGAATTCTTTTGGGGGCCTTTTGAGAACTCTTTATCTTTAAGTTTTTCTCCCTCCTCTTTCTTCTGTTGGGAACCCTGACCACCTTTGTGGGTGCCCCCCTGTTAGAGAATGGGTCTTTGGTTGACAGTCAAGTTACCCCCTTTTCAAGCTAGGACCCTCACTCTAGTCAGGGTAAAAGAGAATGACCCTCTGCTAACCCCTGCTTATCCCCTGGGTAGCTTGGCAGAGCAGTAGGCTTAACTTCAGAGTACTAGGTGTAAAGTATTTGTACCAACACACACAGTAACTCAATTAAAACACTACAAAATGACACAACACCAGTTTAGATAAATAGGAAATATTTATCCAAACAAAACAAGACCAAAACGACAAAAATCCATAATACACAAATCAAGTTATCATTAAAAATCAAAAAGAGTCTTTAAGTAGTTTCAAACACACACTGACACTGTCAGCATGAAAAAGTACCTTGGGTGTGTCAAAAATAACCCTGCATGGACGAGTGCGTGTCTAAAAGGGCTTGTGATGCGTTGATTCTACTCACGAGCAGGACCGTGTGGCGTTTCTCCTTTCGTCAGGTCGGGGCACATCATTTCTTCTCTCTGCAGGAGAGCGATGCGTCGATCTGGTCAGCACTCTCTGGTCCGGGCAGGCCTTTCGTTGTTTTTCCATGCCCAGCAGTACTTGAGTCGGAAATCCAGCTACACGATGATCCGCAAACCCCGCGCTGCCGGTTGTGATCTCCCAGCCTCCATCAGCGATGCTGCATGTCGTTTCTCCTGCTCCGTGCGTTGATTCTTTGGTCGCGTTTCCTGAGAGCGTCGTTTCTCAGCTGCGGAGCCGGCGGTGTGTTGTTTCTTCAGCCACCGATCGGAGTCACGTCGATCTTTTCCCCGCACAGCGCTCTGCATGGATTTCCTTGTCTTTATGCTGCCATCTTCTCCTTTCAGGGTCCCAGGAACTGGAAGGGCACCACAGGGCAGAGTAGGAGTCTCTCCAGAGACTCCAGGTGCTGGCAGTGAAAAGTCTTTGCTGTCCCTGAGACTTCAAACAATAGGAGGCACGCTCTAAATCAAGCCCTTGGAGATTTCTTCTCAAACTGGAAGGCACACAAAGTCCAGTCACTATCCTCTTACTCTGGCAGAAGCAGCAACTGCAGGATAGCTCCACAAAGCACAGTCACAGGCAGGGCAGCTCTTCTTCCTCAGCTCTACAGCTCTTCTCTGAGCAGAGGAGCCTCTTGGTTCCAGAAGTGTTCTCCAGTCTGTGGTTTTGGGTGCCCTTCTTACACCCAATTTCTCCTTTGAAGTAGGCCTACTTCAAAGTAAAGTCTCTTTTGAATGTTAAATCCTGCCTTGCCCAGGCCAGGCCCCAGACACTCACCAGGGGGTTGGAGACTGCATTGTGTGAGGGCAGGCACAGCCCTTTCAGGTGTGAGTGACCACTCCTCGCCTCCCTCCTAGCACAGATAGCTCATCAGGATATGCAGGCTACACCCCAGCTCACTTTGTGTCACTGTCTAGTATGAGGTGCAGTCAGCCCAACTGTCAAACTGACCCAGACAGGGAATCCACAAACAGGCAGAGTCACAGAAATGGTATACGCAAGATTTAAAGATAGTTCTCATGGTAACCTATGGGAGGGACAGGCCTTGCAACAGTGAAAAATGAATGTAGCAATATTTCACTGTCAGGACATATAAAACACATTACTATATCTCCTACCTTAACCATGCACTGCACCCTGCCCTTGGGACCACCTAGGGCCTACCTTAGGGATGTCTGACATGTAAGAAAAGGAAAGGTTTAGGTCTGGCAAGTGGGTACACTTGCCAAGTCAAATTTACAGTTAAAACTGCACAAACAGGATCTGCAGTGGTAGGTCTGAGACATGATTACAGAGCTACGTATGGGGGTGGTACAACCAGTGCTGATTTACAGGCCCTGGGCACCTCTAGTGCACTGTACTAGGGACTTACTAATAAATCAAAAATGCCAATCATGGATAAGCCAATTACATACACATTTTGTAAGGGTGCACTTGCACTTTAGCACTGGTTAGCAGTGGTAAAGTGCCCAGAGTAACAAAAACAGCAAACTCAGAGTCCAGCACACATCAACAACCTGGGGAACAGAGACAAAAAGTTAAGGGAGACCACGCCAAGGATGAAAAGTCTAACACCCCCTAGATGCCTTTTTAGACACTCTGGGGGTCATTCCGACCCCGGCGGTCAAGGACCGCCGGGGCCGGGGTCGGCGGGAGCACCGCCAACAGGCTGGCGATGCCCCGCAGGGCATTCTGACCGCAGCGGTTTGGCTGCGGTCAGAAGAGGAAAACCGGGGTCTCCGGCCGGTTTTCCGCTGCCCGACCAAGCTGCGCCGCCATGGGGATTCCGACACCCCATACCGCCATCCTGTTCCTGGCGGTTCGCCCGCCAGGAACAGGATGGCGGTATGGGGTGTCGTGGGGCCCCTGGAGTGCCCATGCCAATGGCATGGGCACTGCAGGGGCCCTTTAAGAGGGCCCCACAAGGAATTTCGCTGAACTGCACCCGTCGCACCTTCCCACTCCGTCGGCTCCATTCGGAGCAGGCTTCCTCGTGGGAAGGGGTTTCCCGCTGGGCTGGCGGGCGGCCTACTGGCAGTCGCCCGCCAGCCCAGCGGGAGCGGCCATTTGGCAGTTCCTGCCAGGCGGGCGGCGCCCCCTGGTTCTAACTCACTGGTCTGCCTCCTCAGCAGGCTTCCCGGGATCAGTCAGCTTGCTATCTGCTAAGTGCTGGTGCAACTCTGTACAAGAAATATTGAGCATATGCTCTCTCAGAATCAAAGTCATATTACCCTTTGTAATCATCTACTTTGCTGGCCTGCACCTATCCCTCCAGTGCCTTATTGGAGAAATCATAACAATCCACCAAAGTTTGTGCTGAAATTTTGGTGCTGTCCCTGAACCTCTGATGGTATTTCTCAGGGGTCAGCCCAAACCTGGCCAGTAAAGTGGCTTTCATGTGTGGGTAGTCATTTCTATTCTGTGGAGCAAGTGTAAGAAGTGTATCCCTCCCCACTGCTCCTACATAAAACCACATGGCCACCCCCAGGGCTCCTCAGAGGTCCCATTGGCCATTAGTGCAACTTCATAGGTAGCCAGCCACTTGTCAATGTCATCTCCTACCACAAAATTTGACACTACATTCTTGGATACGCAAACCTTTTTTTCTCCAGCAGTGATGGCTACCACCATCACTGCTGGACTCAGACTGTCTCGCCTTGATCTCCACCTCCTTGAGACTCTGTTTATGAGCCAACAACAGTTTTTTCTCAGCCAAGGCTCTCTCAGCTGCAGCTTCAGCTCTCTCAGCTTCAATCTATTTGGCTGCTCTCTCTGCTCTCCTTGTCTCCTATTGAGCCTACATTTTTAGCCTTGCCATTTGCAACTGAAACTCTCTCTCCTCTCTTGTTTCCTCTGCAGTCGGGCCTTGATCAGAGACACTGCTCCCTGGTTTGACAGGGGGCACAGTTGCAGTGGTAACATCATCCACTGATGGCAAAACATCCTCTGTGGAACCATCTTCTGGCTCCCCCTCCTCAGCATCCTCCTCTGAAGGGCCTTCTGACCAGGCCCTCAGCGCCACCTTGGGTGGGTACTCCCATATCCCTGCAGAACCCTTTCAGCTGTTTGACAGTATATGTCTCCAACAGGGCCAGCTCAAAATCTCCTAGTTGAGACCCAGCCTGAGACATGTTAAGTCAAACAATTGACAGGAAAAACGAAATTGCAAAAAAGAGATACAAATAAAGTTGATCTTCAACTGTGGGTAGGTAGTGAAATACTTATTTACTGTATTTCTTTGTAGTACTAGCCTCACCTCTGATCACTAATGTTAGAAATTGTGTCTTTGGTTGGCAGTCAGGGTAATCCATGTCCAAGCAAGGACCCTCACTCTAGTCAGGGTAAGTCACATACAATCCAAATTATCCTGTGCCCACCCTCGGGTAGCTTGGCAATGAGCAGTCAGGCTTAACTTAGAACGCGATGTGTAAAGTATTTGTGTAATAAATCATACAATACAACCATATGGCACTACAAAATACACCACACAGTGTTTAGAAAAATATATAATATTTATCTGAATAAATGCATGTCAAAATGATCAAAGATGCAATAAGTAAATGTAGAAATATCACTTAGAAGTGATATAAAGTGTATTAAGTCTTTTAAAAGCAAACAAAGTCTCTTTCAAGCACAAACTATCTGGTTTGCATGAAAAATCTCTGCAAAGAACAGCAGAGGAGTTGATGTGTGGAAACAAAGGGGTGTGTGTTGAAACAGAGTCTCTTTAAAGCACAAAGTACCTGGTTCGCGTGAAAAATCTCTCCAAAGAACCGCAGAGGAGTTGATGTGTGGAAACAAAGCAGTGTGCATCGATTTCTCGGGCCGCACACAGTGATGCGTTGTATAGTTTTCACGCAGGGATGGCTGTGTGTCGATTTCCGGTGCTTGGTTGTGGATCCTCTTCAGGTTGCAGGTTTTTCAGATGCCCCAGGGACGGTGCGTGGATTTCCTGCAGGATGAAGTTACAGGAGCTGCGTTGATCCAGTGGGTGTTGCGTCAAATTTTCTACCGCATGGCAGATGCTGCATCCTCTCTGGAACTTGGGCTGCGTCATTCCGGCTCGGTTATGCATCGATCCAGTGGGCCGTGCGTCAAATTTCCAGTTGCTACAATGGCGCTGCATTGATCTTCTCGTTGCGAAGCCTGGCGGCATCGTTATGGTTTGATGTGCGTTGAAATTTTTACCACGGTGCAGGCTGTGCATCATTTCTGGCATTCCATGCATCAAATTTCACCGCACAAGGAGTCCTTCTTGAAGAGATGAAGTCTTTTTGGTCCTGAGACTTCAGGGAACAGGAGGCAAGCTCTGTCCAAGCCCTTGGAGTGCACTTCTTCACCTCAGCCAGAGAGCAGCAAGGCAGCAGGGTAACAGCGAGGCAGCAGTCCTTCACAGAAAGCAGTCAGGTGAGTCCTTTGGGCAGCCAAGCAGTTCTTCTTGGCAGGATGCAGGTTCTGGTTACAAGTTTCTTCTCCAGGAAGTGTCTGAGTTGGAAGGGGCAGAGGCCCTGTTTAAATACCCAAATGTGCCTTTGAAGTGGGGGAGAATTCAAAGAGTGGCTTAGAAGTGCACCAGGTCCACTTTCATTTCAATCCTGTCTGCCAGGGTACTGTTGTGTGAGAGCAGGCTCTCCACCTTCCCAGCCCTGGAAGACCCATTTAAAATGCAGATGTATGCAAGTGAGTACCCTGTGTTTGGGGTGTGTCTGAGTGAATGCTCAAGGAGCTGTCAACTAAACCCAGCTAGAAGTGGATTGTAAGGCACAGAAAGATTTAGGTGCAGAGAAATGCTCACTTTCTAAAAGTGGCATTTCTAAAATAGTAATATTAAATCCAACTTCACCAGTTAGCAGGATTTTAGATCGCAATGCTGGCCATACTGAATATAACCTTCCTACTTCTTTCAGATCAGCAGCTACCACTCAAACAATGTATGAGGGCAGCCCCAATGTTAGCCTATGAAGGGAGCAGGCCTCACAGCAGTGTAAAAATGAATTTAGGAGTTTTACACTACCAGGACATGTAAACTACATAGGTACATGTCCTGCTTCTTGCCTACACAGCACCCTGCCCTTATGGGTTACCTAGGGCATACCTTAGGAGTGTCTTATATGTAGGGAAAGGGGAGTTTTAGGCTTGGCAAATACTTTTAAATTCCAAGTCAAATTGGCAGTGAAACTGCACACACAGGCCTTACAATGGCAGGCATGAGACAAGGTTTAGGGGCTACTACTTAAGTGGGTGGAACAATCAATGCTGCAGGCCCACTTGTAGCATTTAATCTACAGGCCCTGGGCACATATAGTGCACTCTACTAGGGACTTATAAGTAAATTAAATAGTCCAGTTGGGTTGATCCAATGTTACCATGTTTAAAGGGAGAGAGCATATGCACTTTAGCACCGGTTAGCAGCGGTAAAGTCTAAAAAACAGCAAAAACAGTGTCCAAAAAGTGGAGTTAGGCAGGCAAAACGTTAAGAGTGACCACCCTAAGGCTGTCATGTCTAACAAATGTAATACATTATTTGAAATTAGAACGAGAAAAAATCCAATCAGTAGATCCCTTGATATACAATGTGAAAAACTTCAGATAAGTATAGTGCCTAAATCTGGTCTTGAGAGACAGAGATAAAGTCACAATTTCAGAATGACCATGATGGAGCATGGGCCAGATACAGTGACCAGGTTAGTCCTGCTAAAAAAGTTACCTACAAAAGTCCACACCAATGAGTTCCATTCATGGTGGAGTGGAACACAAAGAGCAGGGAGAGCATTAGGGATGGTCATTGATGTAGTGCAAAGAGCAGGTAGGGCATTGTGGATGGTTATTGCTGTAGCACAAAGACCATGTTGGGCATCATGGATGGTTATTGCGGGAGATTTGCATTGGCAGTCACAGTGAGCTGTCGATGGTGTAGTGCAAAGTTTAGAACTCGCATTGACAGTCTTTGCTGGTGGTCGATGTGGGACGAAGCTTCCCATTGGAGTGCTATGCGGGCAGCAAGTTCTTGGCACAAACAGTCCTGTTTGAAGTCACTAACAGCCAAAAACTTCAGAATTTCTCACTTTCTTGGAGAGCGAGCTCAACTGATGCAACAATAAGAATTCAGGTCCAGAAGGACACCTCTTGAGGACCAGTAACTCATTCCTGCAGAGGCAAGCAGGGCTCAATCGGGTCCAGTTGCAGGTCGAGGCAGCTGGTCAGCCAAGCATATGTAGGTAGTCTATGTAGCACAGAAGAAGAGGTCACTCAGTTACCCTTGGAGTCACTTCCGCCTGGGATAAAATGTGCAGGCCCAGTTTTTCATCCCAGCAGGCAGTAGGACAGCATAGTGGCATGGCAGCAGTGTACCAATTCTTCTGACTGTAGAACAACACAACAATCATTATTCAGTAGTATCCACTGCTCCAGATGTGTACTTAAAAGTTAGGTCTGAGAGTCAAATATTCATACCTGGTGCCAGCTTTGACATAGAAAAAAGTTCTGGAGGTGTACATCACACACATGATTGGAATTTCCTGCCTCCCTGCCATAGCCCCAGCTTGCCTGGGGGCAAAAGAGAGTAGTGTCAAACCCTCTGTGAGTGTGCTCAGTTAGAGGCTTTGTGATGTGCAAGTGTGTTAGGTGATAGCTCTGTCCTCAGGTCAAGTCAGAGATTGCCCAACCTGCCAAAACCTGTCCCCCATTTATCTACTGTCTGGGACCAATACACAAAGACCAATTTCCAGCTGCACCTAGTCATGTGACTCAGGATTCAGGCTGCAGCCACCAAATGGTTTGGAACAAGAACATGCCACGTTTTTAAACGTGGCATTTCAGAATTGTGACCTAAAAACAGACTTTACCATTAAAGATGGTTTAGACATTAAACTTGAAATTCCTATTTGCTCCTAATTGAAGCTGGTATAAGTTGCAAGATTCCATATATAGGATGGAAATTCCGAAAGCCATATCTAGTTGTATGGAATCCAACAATCAGCCTGACACATCTGGAGAGGTATTCTTGTAAGCTTAGAAGGAAGTATACAGGGCTACTTAATTGCATTGGTATTGGCCACTAAAATAGAAGGAAGGTTGGTGCAAACCTGCCTAAAGATGGATATGAATGTAGAAAAAGAAAAACAAAATGTAAAGGGTGTAAAGCAGATCACAAGGCAGTGGCCACTACTAGACCACATTTTGGTTACTCAACTTGAAAATACCTTGTTGTCTCCTACAAGAAACATTAACAACACTGAAGGTGGAGCTCAAAAGCAGATAGTGGATGTAAGGAAATGCCTCCTTGGCGTGGTTACCCCCTAACTTTTTGCCTTTGCTAATGCTCAGTTATGCTTTTTTTTAAATTTGAAAGTGTGCTGGGACCCTGCTAACCAGGCCCCAGCACCAGTGTTCTTTACCTAAACTGTACCTTTGTCTCCACAATTGAAACAACCCTGGCACTCAGGTAAGTCCCTTGTAACTGGTACCCCTGGTACCAAGGGCCCTGATGCCAGGGAAGGGCTCTAAGGGCTGCAGCATGTCTTATGCCACCCTAGGGACCCCTCACTCAGCACATGCACACTGCCTAACAGCTTGTGTGTGCTGGTGGGGAGAAAATGTCTAAGTCGACATGGCACTCTCCTCAGAGTGCCATGCCAACCTCACACTGCCTGTGGCATAGGTACGTCACCCCTCTAGCAGGCCTTACAGCCATAAGGCAGGGTGCACTATACCACAGGTGAGGGCATATGTGCATGAGCACTATGCCCCTACAGTGTCTAAGCAAAACCGTAGACATTGTAAATGCAGGGTAGCCCCAAGAGTATATGGACAGAGAGTTTGTCAAACACAAATTCCACAGTTCCATAATGGCTACACTGAAAACTGGGAAGTTTGGTATCAAACGTCTCAGCACAATAAATGCACACTGATGCCAGTGTACAATTTATTGTAAAATACACCCAGAGGGCATCTTAGAGATGCCCCCTGAAAACATACACGACTTCTAGTGTAGGCTGACCAGTTCCTGCCAGCCTGCCACACGCCAGACATGTTGCTGGCCACATGGGGAGAGTGCCTTTGTCACTCTGTGGCCAGGAACAAAGCCTGTACTGGATGGAGGTGCTTCTCTTCTCCCCCTGCAGGAACTGTAACACCTGGCGGTGAGCCTCAAAGGCTCGCCCCTCTTGTTACAGTGCCCCAGGGCATCCCAGCTAGTGGAGATGCCCGCCCCTCCGGCCATTGCCCCCACTTTTGGCGGCAAGGCTGGAGGAGATAATGAGAAAAACAAGGAGGAGTCACCCTCCAGTCAGGATAGCCCCTACGGTGTCCTGAGCTGAGGTGACCCCTGCCTTGAGAAATCCTCCATCTTGTGTTTGGAGGATTCCCCCAATAGGATTAGGGATGTGCCCCCCTCCCCACAGGGAGGAGGCACAAAGAGGGTGTAGCCACCCTCAAGGACAATAGCCATTGGCTACTGCCCTCCCAGACCTAAACACACCCCTAAATTCAGTATTTAGGGGCTCCCCAGATCCCAGGAAATCTGATTCCTGCAACCTGAAGAAAGAAGAAGAACTGCTGTCCTACAAGCCTGCATAGAAGGAGGAAGATGACAACTGCTTTGGCCCGAGCCCTACCAACCTGTCCGACTTCGAAAACCTGCTCCAGTGACGCATCTGACAGGGACCAGCGACCTCTGAAGCCTCAGAAGACTGCCCTGGACTACAGGACCAAGAAACTCCCGTGAACAGCGGCCCTGTTCAAAACCCAGAAACGTATTTGCAACAAAGAAGTAACTGTTAAAGACTTCACGTTTCCTGCCGGAAGCGTGAGACTTCCCACTCTGCACCCGACGCCCCCGGCTCGCCCTGCATAAAACCAACACCTCAGGGAGGACTCCCCAGCGACTGCGAGCCCGTGAGTAACCAGAGAAGACCCCCCTGAGCCCCCACAGCAATGCCTGCAGAGAGAATCCAGAGGCTCCCCCTGACCACGTCTGTCTGTAACAAGGGAGCTGACGCCTGAAACCAACACTGCACCCGCAGCCCCCAGGACCTGAAGGAACTGAACTTCAGTGCAAGAGTGACCCCCCGGCAACCCTCTGCTTAGCCCAAGTGGTGGCTGTCCTGAGAAGCCCCCCGGTGCCTGCCTGCAACACTAGAGTGACCCCCGTGTCCCTCCATTGTTGGCCTGCTTGGCTCACTGCACCCGGCCACCCCTGTGCTGCTGAGGGTGTACTTTGTGTGCCTTCTCGTGCCCCCCCGGTGCTCTACAAAACCCCCTGGTCTGCCCCCCAAGGACGCAAGTACTTACCTGCTGGCAGACTGGAACCAGAGCACCCCTGTTCCCCATAGGCGCCCATATGCTTTGGGCACCTCTTTGACCTCTGCACCTGACCGGCCCTGAGCTGCTGGTGTGGTAACTTTGGGGTTGCCTTGAACCCCCAACGGTGGACTGCCTATGCCCCAAACTTGAAACTTGTAAGTGTTTTACTTACCTTCAAAATTAACCTTTACTTACCTCCCCCAGGAGCTGTTGATTTTTGCACTGTGTCCTCTTTGAAAATAGCTTATTGCCATTTTTACAAAGACTGTACATGATATTGTTTTCATTCAAAGTTCCTAAAGTATCTAATTGAAGTACCTTACATTCAAAGTGTTTAATGTAAATCTTGAACCTGTGGTTCTTAAAATAAACTAAGAAAATATATTTTTCAATATAAAAACCTTTGAGTGTGTGTTCCTCATTTATTGCCTGTGTGTGTACAACAAATGCTTAGCACTACCCAATGATAACCCTACTGCTCAACCACACTACCACAAAATAGAGCATTAGAATTATCTACTTTTGCCACTATCTTACCTTTAAGGGGACCCCTTGGACTGTGTGCACACTATTTCTTACTTTGAAATAGTATTTACAGAGCCAACTTCATACATTGTTGGATCAGCAGTGGGGTCTTAGACTTTGTATTTGCTGGACTACTCAGCCAATACCTGATCACACAACTAAATTCCAACAATTGTCATTAGAAACTGATTTTTGCAATTTAAGCAATTTTTCTAAATTTTTAAAAGTCTTGCTAGGGCCTTGTGTAAGTCCCTGTTAGCATTTCTTTTAGAGTTTAAAAGTTTGTAAAAGTTTTGATTAAGTTCTAGAGATAGTTTTAGATTCTTAAACAGTATCCCAACTTTTAGAGAAATAGGTGGTCATTACAACCCTGGCGGTCGGTGTTAAAGTGGCGGTAAAACCGCCAACAGGCCGGCGGAAAAAAAATGTAATCACGACCGTGGCGGAAACCACCAACATAGACAGCCACTTTAACACTCCGACCGCCACGGCGGTACAGACAAACACCGCTGCGGTTACCACCAACAGACAGACGGAGGACAATGTACCGCCCACACTATTGCAACCCACCAATCCGCCACCTTTTCCAGGGCGGATTTACCGCGAACAAAAACACGGCGGAAACAGGACTTCTAAGGGAAAACGCTCACCTTTACACACCCCACGAGGAATCAGGATGCCATGGAACCCGAGCTCCAGATTCTGCCAACCTTTATCTTCCTGCTCCTCTACCAGGAGCACGAACGCCAGCGGCGAAGACCACGGTGAGTACTGCACCTATGACACAGGGGAGGGGGGAGGGAAAAACAGTGACATACACACGCAGTACGCAACACCACCACCCCCCCCTCACCCTCACCCACTACAATACGCATGCTAATACATATTGATACAAAACACTTACACCCCCAAGCCCCCCCTGGAAGAATGCAAGGACAAAAGGAAATGAGTCGAATAATTCTGATATATTCAATTACATAAATCAAACATATTGACAAATATATACATTCATACTATATACAATTATATACACCAAGAACACACGTCCAAGGGATTCCACCATCATAGTCTGTGGATCACTGGGCCCAAAAGGCATGGACGAAGCCCACAATCAATACCAGACTCCAAACAGAAAAAACAATGCAGGGGCATCAGTTAGAAATAGAACAGGCACCTTAGGGGGAAGGGTCTCTACAGTGGGTGGTTTGCCCACTCTTCAATCCTGGGTAGTGCAAAGCCACAGTCTCACAAGTCTATACAGCAGGTGGTTTGCCCACTGATTCATCCTGGGGAGGGCAAAGCCACAGTCTCTCAAGTCTCTCCAGTGGGTGGTTTGCCCACTGTTTTAATCTGGGGAGTGCAAAGCCACTGTCTCTCAAGCCTCTCCAGTGGGTAGTTTGCCCACTGCTTTATCCTGGTGAGTGCAAAGCCACAGTCTCTCTAGTCTCTCCAGTGGGTGGTTTGCCCACTGATTTATCCTGGGGAGTGCAAAGCCACAGTCTCTCAAGTGTATGCCTTTCTCCACTGGTTCTGGAGGGGGCTTTGTGCCCAGAGTGCCTCATCCTGCCAAGGACAGGGGTAGTGGATGCCTTTCTCCACTGGTTCTGGAGGGGGCTTTGTGCCCAGAGTGCTTCATCCTGCCAAGGATAGAGGTAGTAGATGTGATACTCCACTGGTTCTGGAGGGGTCTTTGTGCCCAGAGTGCTTCATCCTGCCAAGGACTGAGGTAGTGGATGTGATACTCCACTGGTTCTGGAGGGGGCTTTGTGCCCAGAGTGCTTAATGCTGCCAAGGACTGAGGTAGTGGATGTGATACTCCACTGGTTCTGGAGGGAGCTTTGTGCCCAGAGTGTTTCATCCTGCCAAGGACAGAGGTAGTGGATGTGATACTCCACTGGTTCTTGAGGGGGCTTTGTGCCCAGAGTGCTTCATCCTGCCAACGACTGAGGTAGTGGATACCTTTCTCCACTGGTTCTGGAGGGGGCTTTGTGCCCAGAGTGCTTTATCCTGCCTGTTGCGGACTCAGTAGTGTCAGAATCATTGGTGCTCACTGTCCTGCGGTGCTGCTGATGGCGGTGTCCTGGGCAGCGGTTCAGCTGGTGGTGGTCCTGTCTTGGGCAGCGGTTCAGCTGCTGGTGGTCGTGTTTTTGGCAGCGGGGCTGCTGGCGGTCGTCTCCTGGGCAGCGGGGCTGCTGCTGGCAGTCGTGTCTTTGGCATCGGGCGGCTGGCTTTCGTCTCCTGGGCAGCGCGGCTGCTGCTGGTGGTCCTGTCTTTGGCAGCGGGGCTGCTGGCGGTCGTCTCCTGGGCAGCAGGGCTGCTGCTGGAAGTCCTGTCTTTGGCAGCGGGGCTGCTGGCATTGGGGCTGCTGGCGTTCTTGTCCACCGTGCTGATCTTCCCAGACTTGCTTGTTTTACTGTGCCCCTTCCCCACCTTGGATGGTGTTGCAGCTGTCTCCACACTCCCAACTGTACCCCTGGGAGCGGCTTTGGTGGCTGATTTCTTTCCCATCTCCCGCCGGGCACTGTCCAACTTTTTAAGCTTGACAGGTGGGGAACTGTCCGTGCTGTGGCTCCTTGCCACACTGGCTGCACTGTTGCCTGGTGCACTCCATAATCCGGTGACTACTGGCACCACTGGTCCCGCTGATGTTGTGGCTGAGGTGCTAGGTTGGGACCTGGAGAGTCTGGCCCTAGGAGACTGAAGGGGTGGGGAAGGTGAGGGAAAGAGGTCAAGGTTGGACAGGAAAAGTTTCTTAGGAACACTGGGATGGGTAGCTGGAGGGGGTTTGGGAGTGGAGGAAGAGGTTGTGGTTGTAGGAGGTGTACGTGTGCTGACTTTGGGTGAAGGTGCATGGGCTGGAGGCTGTCGTGAGGTGGATGGCTGTTGGCTAGGTGTGTGGCTGCATTTGTGTACCTTGGGAGGTGGCCTCACAGACACACTGGGAGAGGACACAGGGGATGTGTGAATGGTAAGGGGGTGGTGACTGCACGTGAGCGGGGTGTGGTGGTGGTTGTGCTGGTGATGGACGTAGTGGCTGCGGATGTAGTGCATGCAGGTGTGAGTGGAGATGAGACTGGGAGGGAGGAGGGAGACGAGGAGGAGGGGGACACAGTGGAGGCTGTGAATGTTGTTGTGTCTGCATGTGTGTGATGCTTGCGTGAGTGCCTGTGGGATGTGTGGTGCTTATGTTTGCCAGAGCTTCCCTTGTGTGTTGAGGTGTGTGCATGCTGGTCTGATGTGTGCTTGGGATAGGTTGAGGTACAGGGGTGTGGGTCTGGGTGGAGGAAGTTGGAGGGCGGAGGCTAGAGGCATTGACAATGGCTGCCATCAGTGCTGAGGCCAGAGTCTGAAAAGCTCGCTGAAGGGCTGCCTGACCAGAGTGAATGCCCTCCAGGTATGCATTGGTTTGTTGCATCTGCCTCTCTACACCCTGGATGGCATTCAAAATGGTAAACTGCCCAACAGTGAGGGACCTGAGGAGGTCAATGGCCTCCTCACTGAGGGCAGCAGGGGTGATTGGGCAGGGGCTGAGGTGCCTGGGGCGAAGGTGATGCCCACCCTCTTGGGTGAGCGGGCACGGGGCAAACGCTGAGGGGCTGCTGGGAGGGCGGTGCTGGTAGAGGGGGTGGCGGCTGCACCTGTAGATGGGGGGGCACAGATGGGCCCGCCACCACAAGGGAGCTCCCATCAGAGGAGGAGTCCGTATCTCTGGTGTCAGCTCCTGTCCCCGCCGTGGAGCTCCCCTCACCCTCTGTCCCACTGGTGTATTCAGACTCCATAGTATCACCCTCCAGGGGCATGTGGGATGCAGCTCCCTCCTGCTCCGGTGCCACTGCTCCTCCGCCTGATGATGCTAATGCACGCAAGAACAGGGAGACCACAAAAAGAGGGGGGAGGCAGAAGAAAGACATGTTCAGTGCATGCAATACGGCTACCGTTGGCGGACACGACAGACACAGAAGCCCCCTGCACTACGCCACGCAATTGGGGTCCACTATTCAATCCCTGGGACATGGCTTACAAGGCTATGGCCGATTTCTGCACACATGAATGTCACAGGAGCCTGACTAGGTGTATTTGGCACTGTACACACGTGGGGTGCCACAGGGCCTGCCTGAAAGAAGGGAACTTAACTACCAAACTCGCCCTACCCTAGGGGAACCCACAACCCACCTCCCCCACCCAGACACCTAAAATGTGCGCTGAATTAGCAGAATGAGAGTGTACTCACCCCCGTGTTGCTGCTGTGATGCCCTCAAGCGCCCATCCAACTCCGGGTACGCCACTGCCAGGATCCTGAACATCAGGGGGGTCATGGTGCGACGGGCACCCCTCCCACGTTGGGAGGTCATCCCCAGCTGGGCCTCCGCCATATTCTTGCTTGAGCGGCAAATGTCCTCCCATCTTTTCCGGCAGTGGCTGCCCTGTCTGTGGTAGACCCCCAGGGTCCGGACTTCACCCGTGATGGCACGCCAGATGTCCTTCTTCTGGTGGGCGCTGACCTACAGGAATTGTACAGGGGAAAAAGAGATGTAATTACCAACTGCACCGTCACAGTCATTGGCCCGCATCCCTACCCTTGGCATGACGCACATTCACTCACCGTCGTTTCATGCATGCTTCATTCTCACCCCCCCTATCTTTCATCCACCCCACTCCACACAGGCATTGCCCATACAGCATGCTCACAGGGTACTTACCTGTTTGTCTGGAGGACTGTAGAGTAGCATGTACTGGGGGAGGACTCCATCCACGAGTTTCTCCAACTCCTCCGTGCTGAGGGCAGGGGCCCTTTCCCCAGACACATGACACATGAGCCATTGTCTCTTCGAGACTGAGGTCACAGCAGCACTTGCAGTGTAGGTCCTCTTCTGTCGAAGATCAGGTATCGAGTGATTGAACAGAGAGAAAATGGAGGTCACGTCTGCGGCGGTGCGTACCGTCAACACCGGCGTACATCGTCATTGGCTCCTGGGACCCATAGGGTCCAATGTTAACCAATGCAGAATTGCGCTGCAGTCTTCGACCACCTACCGCGACGGTGTACAACGCCAGCTCAGTTACCTCATTTCCCCTTGTCCCACCTTACAGGTCAGGCAACCACCATTTCAGGGGCCCACATGGCATTATTTTTGACTGCGTCACACATACCTAGGCAGTGCCTAAAGACTCATACAGGCACATTTTAATTTATGAATATTTTCAGAGAAAGCTGTGTTTACGTACCTCAGAGTTGGTTGACTCTGTGCTTGCTGTTCTCCTCCATAGGCACCGTCCGCTGGGGCATGTGAGAAGATGGCGGCATCCCCCGGTGTACAGACCGCTGGTGGACCTGTCAACAATGGAGGAAAGACATGTGATCATCGCCTACAGGCTTGATCGTGCCACAATCAAGGAACTGTGTGCCCAGTTGGAGCCCGACCTGATGTCAGCTATCCACCATCCCACAGGAATCCCCCCTCAAGTGCAGGTGCTGTCAGTACTCCATTTCCTAGCAAGTGGGTCTTTTCAAACAACAGTGGCCAAAGCATCAGGGATGTCCCAGCCTATGTTTTCCAATGTGTTGTCCAGAGTGTTGTCTGCCCTGCTGAAACACATGCGCAGCTACATCGTTTTCCCTCAGGTGGAGGATTTGCCTACAGTGAAAGGTGACTTCTATGCCCTGGGACATATCCCCAACATTATAGGTGCCATTGATGGGACACATGTGGCCTTGGTACCCCCCCGCAGGAGGGAACAGGTGTACAGAAACCGGAAGAGTTACCATTCCACGAATGTGCAGATGGTGTGTTTGGCAGACCAGTACATCTCCCATGTTAATGCAAAATTCCCTGGCTCAGTGCATGACGCTTACATCCTGCGGAATAGCAGCATCCCTTATGTGATGGGGCAACTACAGAGGCACCGGGTGTGGCTACTAGGTGAGCACATTGACTAGGTGTCTGGGTCTGGGGATGTCCCTAAGAGTTAGTGTGTGTCTAACAGTTGTCCCTCGCCATTTGCAGGTGACTCTGGTTACCCCAACCTGGCATGGCTACTGACCCCAGTGAGGAATCCCAGGACAGGGGCAGAGGAATGCTACAATGATGCCCATGGGTGAACTAGGAGGATTATAGAGCGGACCTTCGGCCTCCTGAAGGCCAGGTTCCGGTGCCTCCATATGACAGGTGGTTCCCTATTCTACTCACCAAAGAAGGTATTACAGATCATCGAGGCCTGCTGTATGCTTCACAACTTGGCTTTGCGACGACAGGAGCCTTTTCTGCAGGAGGATGGTCCAGATGGAGGTGTTGTGGCAGCTGTGGAACCTGTGGACAGTGAAGACGAGGAAGCAGAAGAAGAGGACATCGACAACAGGAACACAGTGATCCTGTAATTCTTTCAGTGAGACACAGGTTAGAAGACAACACTGCCTGCTACATCTAATTTAAATCTAATACCTCTCTACTGTCTGTCTTTTTCACCCAGTGTATGGTCTCTGAGTTGTCACTTTCCCTTACGATTTCACAAATGTGGGTCTCACTATGTGACATCTGCTTTGTTTCCTCATGGACTATAGCTGTGTGACATAGGTATGTTGACATTACATTTGAAAGAGCATTTTGGCACTGTAATTGCTAATACACTATTTCGAAATCACCAACACATTCCAGATTGTTTTGTGCTTTAAGGGAGTTTATTTAAGTGCTCAATATTGGAGGGGGTTGTAAGATGGTGAGGGGTGATGGTGGAGGAATGTCCATGGCGGAGTCCATTCTATTAGTCTCACAGGTGCATTGCCAAAAGGGGCATAGGAAGTGGAGCTGGGGCAGTTTAAGGATGGACAGGGTGACAAGGTGGGACAAATGGATGACAATCAGGGTGGTCTCATTTCTTGGCAGGGGTCTTGGCATCATTCTTTGTCTTTGTCCTGGATCTCAGTGACCGTTTGCAGGGTTGTTCTCCCTCTGCAGGGGGTGGGGTGCTGGTATGGTGGTCCTGTGGCGGTGCCTCCTGTCCACTAGCGCCGTCGGAGGTGGTGGGCAGTTCATCGTCCAGGCTAGTGTAAGGGGCCCCTTGTTGTGCCACAGTGTCCCTCCTGGTGTTGACGAGTTCCTTCAGCACCTCTACAATGGTGCCCAGGGTGGAACTGATGGATTTGAGTTCCTCCCTGGAGCCCAAATACTGTTCCTCCTGAAGCCGCTGGGTCTCCTGAAACTTGACCAGTACCGTTGCCATCGTCTCCTGGGAATGGTGGTAGGCTCCCATGATGTTGGAGAAGGCCTCGTGGAGAGTGGGTTCCCCGGGCCTGTCCTCCCCCTGTCGCACAGCAGCCCTCCCAGTTCCCCTGTGTTCCTGGGCCTCTGTCCCCTGAATTGTGTGCCCACTGCCACTGCCCTCAGGTCCCAGTTGTTGTTGGGATGGTGGGTTAGCCTGGGTTCCCTGTAGTGATGGACACACTGCTGGTTGACGTGTCCTGGGAACAGAGGTATGGGACCGCTGGCTGGGTGCTGTGCTGGTGTTTCCAGAGGGGTGAAGCCCTGTAGTGGCTTGTGCCAGTGTGAGGGGAACCGACTGTCCCGAAGTCCCAGATGGGCCGGGCTGGTCGTCTAGATCCAGTTGGACAGAGCTGCTGTCATCACTGTGGGCCTCTTCTGTGGGTGGAGTGGACATGTCTGGACCCTCCTGTCTGGTGACATTGGGTAGGGGTCCTGCAGGGGTGTAAAAGGATGATTCTTGCATCTGTGTGTGCCATGGTGTGTAATGGGTGGGTGAACGTGTACCCCAGTGCTTGCATTCCTGTGTAGGACCTTGTGTGATGATGGTTTAGGGGGGGTGTATGGGTATGTGCAGTGGCCATGCTTTGGTGATGGGTGTCCATGCTTTGGTGTTGCATGCAAGGCTTGGTGTTGGGATGTGTGGTTTGTGATATTGGGACATATGTGAGGAGTAGGAGTGATGGGGGTGAGGGCGAGGGTGGGGGTATGTGATAGCATGCAGGTAGGGTGGGGGATGAAGTAGTGAAAGATTTGACTTACCAGAGTCCATTCCTCCAGCTACTCCTGCGAGGCCCTCAGGATGCAGAATAGCCAAGATCTGCTCCTCCCATTTTGTTAGTTGTGGGGGAAGAGGTGGGGGTCCGCCGCCAGTCCTCTGTACCACATTGTGGTGTCTGGAGACCACAGAACGCACCTTCCCCTGTAGGTCATTACACGTCTTCCTGATTTCATCCCTAGTTCTTGGGTGCTGTCCCACTGTGTTGACCCTGTCCACTATTCTTCGCCATAGCTCCATTTTCCTAGCTATGGAGGTGTACTGCACCTGTGATCTGAATAGCTGTGGCTCTACCCGGATGATTTCCTCCACCATGACCCTGAGCTCCTCCTCAGAGAACCTGGGGTGTCTTTGCAGTGCCATGGGGTGGTGTGGGTGATGTGTGGGGTGGTGTGTGTTGTGATGTGTGGGGTAATATTTAGTGGTGTGTTGTGTGAGGTGCTTGGATGTTATGTGGGTGATGGTGTTGAGTGCCTGTGGATGCTGGTTTGTAGATGGCGGTGTCTCTCTCTGGCCTTCAGTCGCAAGGGGTTTGTGGGTGATGTGGGTGTGCGTTTTGTATTGTATTTGGTGTATGGGCGTGGTGTGTGTATGTGTATCAGGTGTGTGTATTTTGAATTGTCCA
Source organism: Pleurodeles waltl (assembly GCF_031143425.1). Taxonomy (NCBI): domain Eukaryota; kingdom Metazoa; phylum Chordata; class Amphibia; order Caudata; family Salamandridae; genus Pleurodeles; species Pleurodeles waltl. The sequence goes on from NC_090440.1 coordinate 1,851,561,862, forward strand.
ATGTGGTAGTGTTTTGTAAATGTGTGTGTATTTTGAGCGCTGCGGTGTGTACCACCAATGGAATACCGCAGTTGAAAGACCGCCGCGTGGATTTGTGGGTCGTGATAGTGTGGGCGTATTCCTGTTGGCGTGACTGTGGAGGATTTCTTATCGCCAGTTGATCACTGACCTTTGGTGTGGCGGACTTGTGTGGGTGTCTAGATTTTGGCGGATTCTGGGCTTTGGGTCATAATAACCGTGGCGCAATGCTGCGGTCGCGGCGGTGTGTTGGCGGTCTTCTGCACAGCGGTAAGAGGCTTTTACCGCCAATGTTGTAATGACCACCATGTCTAACACAGAAAAGATGGTGGTGGAACTCAACCTCACCCCTTACCTGCATCTAAGGATGTCAGAGTTAAGGACTCTCTGTAAGATCAAATATGTAAAAACTGGATCAAACCCTACCAAAGTACAGCTCCAGGAGCTTTTGGCAGAGTTTGCTAGAGACCACCCCTCTGAAGACAACCTCCTAGAGGAGGAAACTAGTGACCAGGAGGCTAATTTCCCCCTCCTGTCCTAGTTAGGGAGACCAGGGTTCCTCAAATCCTGACTCCACAAGTAATAGTCAGAGATGGATGCTGCTTCTCCCACAGGCGAGTCCCGCAACTCTGGAAGAATTGAGGGCAGCCTCAATGAAGATGACCTCCTGTGAGCCTGGATGGCCAAAAGATTGGCTTTGGAGAGACCACTCCTAGCCATGGAAAGGGAAAGACACGAGATGGATTTAGTTCCCATCAATGGTGGCTGCAACTTAAATATGTTCAGAGAGAATACTGACATGCTAAAAATCCCCAAAGGGATTGTAACAAAATATGAAGATGGTGATGACATGACCATATGGTTCACAGCTTTTGAGAGGGCAAGTGCAACCAGAAAAGTAAACAGATCTCTCTGGGGTGCTCTCCTTTTGGGAAATGTTCACTGGAAAGTGTAGGGATAGACTCCTCACACTCTCTGTAAAAGATGCAGACTCCTATTACCTCATGAAGGCTACCCTGATTGAGGGCTTTGGATTCTCAACTGAGGAGTACAGGATTAGGTTCAGGGGGGCTCAAAAATCCTTGAACCAGACCTGGGTTGATTTTGTTGACTTCTCAGTCAAAACACTAGATGGTTGGAATAATGGCAGTGGTGTAAATGATTATGAAGAGCTGTATACTTTGTTTATGAAGGAACACCTTTTAAGTAATTGTTTCAATGATAAACTGCATCAGCATCTGGTAGACCTAGGTCCAATTTCTCCCCAAGAATTGGGAAAGAAGGCAGACCACTGGGTCAAGATAAGGGTGACCAAGACTTCCACAGGGGGTGACCACAAGAAAGGGGTCACAAAGCCTCCCGAGGGGAAGAGTGTTGAGACATCTAAGGGAAAAAGTAAAGAGTCTTCTACAGGGCCCCAAAAACCTGCACAGTAGGGTGGGTCCAAAGCCTCTTCACAATACTCATTTGGGTACAAGGGTAAAAACTTTGATCCCAAAAAGGCCTGGTGTCACAGCTGTAGTCAGCATGGACATCAAACTGGAGACAAGGCCTGTCCCAAGAAAGGTTCCACTTCAACTACTACTACTCCAGTTAGCACTGGAATAGCCAGTCTCAAGGTAGGATCAACACTGTGCCCAGAGCAAATCAGGGTTCACACTGAAGCTACAGTTGTCTCTGAGGGTGGGGTGGACTTAGCTACACTATCCGCCTGGCCGCCTAACATGCAAAAATACAGGCAGCAGCTCTTTATTAATGGGGCTAGAGTAGATGCCCTGAGGGATACAGGTGCCAGTGTCACTATGATGACAGACAAACTGGTTTCCCCAAGACAATACCTGACTGGACAAACTTATCCAGTCACCAATGCTGACAATCAGACTAAAGTACATTCCATGGCTAATGTAACTTTAGAATGGGGAGGGATCACTGGCCTAAAACAGGTGGTAGTCTCTTCTGCTATATCAGTTGAATGTCTGCTTGGAAATGATCTGGGGTCCTCAGCATGGGCTGAGGTAGAACTCAAAACCCATGCAGCCATGCTGGGTATCCCTGAACTGGTATGTGTCAAGACTAGGGCACAGTGCAGAGCTCAGGGTGAAAAAGAGGTGTTGGAGTCTGGAAAAATGGCCCAACCCTCCAAGAGAAAAGGAAAGAAGACTGGGGAACCAGCTTCAGCACAGAAAAAGAAACAGAACCTCTCTTCTCAGCAAGATGTTCTATCCCCTGAGGGAACTGAGCCCATAGAGTTAGAACCTTATCAGGTTGAGCTCTTGGGCCCAGGGGGACCCTCAAGGGAACAACTGTTCAAGGGGCAAGAAAACTTGGCCCTCTCTTGAAGGCCTAAGGCAGAAAGTTGCTGATCAAGAAAAAGGAAATGTCAGTGAAACACACAGGGTCTAGTGGGAAGATGGACTCCTTTACAGTGAGGCCTATTTTTATAAAAAGTTATAAAAACACTTCCTAGTCCTAGTACACGTCAAGAGGGAGATTCCGGCCAGGAACCTACAACTAGATGCTGAGTGTCCCGTTGCAGATGCTGATGCAGATTACAGGCCTTTACTCAGGTATGAGGGTTGATGTCCTCCCGGGGGAACCTGAAAGGCAGGCTTTGAGATTCACATGCTGTGCTCGAAATATAACTTAGAGAGAAAATAATCTAGCGGCACTATGATAGCCTTATTCTTGTGCTTCACTTTCATCGTTACTATTTTAATCCTACTGTGTTGTGTGGTTCTGGTTATTGACCTGAGTGACCACGACTTCCCTGGGAAGTAATAAGATGTCATCCGCTCAGCTGCCCAATTGTCTCTTCCCTTCGGGAGAGATAAGGTACTACTAGTTAGCCGGAGCATAACCCGGATTTGGAGTGACAAGGGTCCTTCCCCGTGGGTTAGACTTAGTCCCCCACACTGTGAGCGATCTTGCCGACCAAAAAATCCAGTATTCTCATTAGGATAATGAGAGCACACGCGACATGGCGCCGCCAACGTTTGGTCAGGCTCTAATTTCCGTGTCCACCGGTATATCTCGGTCTCTTATAATGTAATGATCCCTCGGTTCCGTATACGGAGACGTCCGTGGTACTGAGGACTTCCGCCACCGTTGCATAGGTAACCCTATTTTCAGCAGATGGTTGTTCAAGCTTGAACCTTAGAAAGGAAATAAACAAATCCCCTTTTGGTGTGCCTTCTCTAAATTCATGGTGCTTTGCTGATGGCGAATCCCCAGGTTATACAAATTGCTCTTAACATGAGACAACCGCTCACGGCACATTTGCTAGCACATAGCCTTACGGCCCAAGGTGATCCAGTCACATTTGTGGTGGATGCCCACGCAACCTATAGAACAGTACTTTTCTTCTCTTGGGTCACATTTCCAGCAGTTGATGGGAACACACATGCATTTCATACATATACAATAGCGAACGTGCCTGCACAATACAGGGTGTACGCATATTTAGAGATACCTCTATCTTATCAAGACCGTAATAATTGGCTTGATGGCGCCCTACCCCATACAATGTTACCAGTAAAGTTAGGTCCACTAAGTAATGACGGTCCTACCTGGCCTTTATTGGCCACCTATACACCGCATCCTGCGGCTGCAAATATGGCGGTGGTTGAGGTTCGACGCTTATATACTGACTTAACGCAAATATGTAGTCGCATAGTACAATTTGTGATGCAAACACTAAATACAAACCCAGCGCGTGCTACTCCAGTGCAACCACATGCAGTAACACCAGGTATAAATCCGGTAACTGTACATTCCATTATGGGTAAAGTCCCAGCCAAACGAGAGGAGACTCCGTTTTGGCTGGCACAAAAAATTAATACGCTGGAGGCGGTATTTCCCTATATGGGACCTCAGGACAAACAGAGGATATTAACCATGTGTTTACCCTTTGGGATGGTTCACACAGCGGAACATTGTAATACATGGGGTACGGTGTTTGCCGCGCACTATACCACGGCACACGGTACACCTACACTAGCTAACCTACCGGAAGTGCTTAAACAAATTCAGGATGAATACGGGGCTGCCCCGGCCTTAGATTTAGGAATGCAACTGATATGCAATTTTGCCACGGTTTCTTCAATGATCCTAAGCAATCTTAAAGGGGAAGCAGTTGCGCTTGCAGTGCGCATGCGTCTTCGTGACGTTCCGCAACAAGATCAGGAGAGGGAACTGCCTAAAATAATAGCGGAAACATATTCCAGTATTGGTCGAGATAGCCTGGAGGCTAGACCGCAAAAACCTCAGATTCAAGGGAAAATTACTAAAGGTAGTACAAAACAGCAACCTGAGGGTACTAAGAAGCGCTGGTAGAAAAAACAACAAACACCTGAAAAGGAAAGGGAAGAATCTCCGCGTACGGATAGCCCGCAGAATAGGTATAATCTCAGAAATAGGGATAGTAATAAGACGCCTGATAGATATCAATATATTGATACACACCAATCTTGTTCCTTTCAGGACTCATCGGAAAAGAGAAATGAGAGAGGTGGGCGGTCAGAGCGGAGACCAGAGTACGTGAAGTTGAGACAGGACGCACAACGCTCTTCTGAGGTTTCTGTCAAGAAGGAAGAGAAACCAGAACAACAAAAACAACAGTTTAAAAAGAAAAAGGTGGCAGCAGTTAGACATGCCACTCAGGAAGAGGGTTCTCTTGAAGAACAAGACATGGGCTTTAGCACTGCTAGACATGGCAGCAGAGGTCACAATAGTTCGCCGGAATCTTCTAGAGCATCTGGAGGTGAAAGCAACTTATGACTTCATCCAAGTAGAAACAGCAGACATGTGTGTCTCCGAACCCGATAGGGTGTATACAGTGACTTTACAGTTGGAAGGGGACATTGAACGCACTATGCACACAATCTTTTGGGATCGTGTAGTTAAGCTATATAACATTTTTCTGGCTGAGCAGGATTGGCCGACAAATTTTGTCCGCACCTGCCCAGCTGGGGAGGGGGTTATTAGACCTTCCTTCTCGCCCCTTGTTCCGGAGGAAATCGCTGAGTCCTATTCTATGAAATGGGCTCTCGCACAGGCACCTGCGTTATATAGAAATCACATTGGGTGGGATAGGGATTCTCCATATCATGTAATTCCTATTAAAGGTGAGCCTCAACCACAACCGCAGTATCCCATAAAACATGAAGCAAGGGCACCGGTGAGAGAAATACTTACACAATTAGAATACCAGAAGGTAATTGAGCCCTGTGTCTCACCGATGAATAATCCCTTATTCCCTGTAGCTAAACCGGACAATTCATATCGCATAGTCTTAGACTACAGACATCTGAATGGACATACACGCACATATGCTATACAAAATTCACATGGCACTGCACTAATGAGCAACATTGTGCGGAAGAAATATAAAACAACCTTGGATATCTCGAATGGATTCTTCTGCCAGAATATAGCCCCTGAAAGCAGGGATTTAGGCAGCTTTAGCGCACTAGGCTCCCAGAAAAAAATCTGTTGTTTGCCTCAGGGGTATAAGAACAGCCCAGGACTGTTTACAGCTCATGTAACGGATATTTTGCACGAGCTCGACCCTGAAGCGTTTTCATATGTGGATGATATATATCTCACGGATGATGAGTTGCTACAACATTTAAGATGGGTAGCCCGCATTGTTGTAGGGTTTGCTGCAATCGGCTACAGATTTAACTTTAAAAAATCGAAAATTGCCTTCCTCTTCGTCATATTCCTGGGATATGAGCTGTCGAGTGAAGGTGAGAGCCTAGCGCCACAATATTTAGAAAAATTTGCACAATTGCAACCACCAAATACGATTAAGAAACTCCAATCATTGTTGGGCTTTCTAAATTTTGGCAGAACATACATTCCTGATTATGCTACATGCATAAAACTTTTATATGAATTAATACGTCCTGATTTTTCTAGCAAATTCTGGACAATTGAACATACACATACTCTTCGGGAGTTAAAAGCAGAGATGCTAGCAGCGAAACATCTACACACACGGGACAATAGGACACATTTGGTCATCAGGGTGATAGCTGGGGCCATTGGGTTTACTTATGTCACATTTAATGAAGGTGAGACAGTCCCCATAGCATACAAGTCACACTTGTATTCCGCTGCCGAGCAACGATTTGCACCCACCGAGAAAATTCTCACTGCTGTACAGATGGCTGTTCTTAAAGAATGGCCTCTGGCCCAAGGAAAATGCATTATTGTTGTTTCTCCTATTCCGGCCCTTGAGGCTGTTACAAAAGCTAGTGTCCCGAACGCAAAAGCACTCCACCCAAGATGGATACAATGGGCCACGTCCTTGGCAGCCACTGATGTAGACTACATTTTTGACCCAAAGTTACAAACTCAGGAATTTCTGCAATATGAAGTTGAATATCCAATTCCCTCTGACACATTGCCTAGTGCCCAATATCAGGTAGTCATGTACACCGATGGCTCTGAGCAACCAGCGATAGGAACAAAACATCAATATTCTACTGCATGTGCAGTTGTGAGCGGCTATATGGAGGGGGAGAAATTCTGTCCCCAACATACTTATACCCAGACCTTAGGGGATTGTACTGCACAATTTGCTGAGCTCAAAGCTCTACTAATGGCACTGGAGCATACGGATCCGACGCAGTACACACTGATTGTTTGTGATTCGTATTATTGCGCCCAGTCTTTTAACGAATACTTACATTACTGGCGCTTGAATGGGTTCAGAGATTCAAAAGGCAACACCACTAAACACAGACTACTGTGGGGGAAGGTAGCAGACCTAAAAGAGACACTACCCAAAGTCCATGTTGTGCATACACTTGGACACCAGCGAATTGGAATACACGTTGCTGGAAATACTTTGGCTGATGAAGCCGTAAAGTCGGCAGTGGCAGTCGGCACTGTAGCTGCAGTGACTCGTTCAAGTTCCAAACCAGACACAGATATTATGGCTGCCATAAAAGCTACAGTTGATGGTAAGCCTTGTCCTAGAGGATTTCTGAATTAATATCAATATTTTATGGGAAGTATGCTGAACGATGAAGTTAAAATTCCTGGCGTAGGCGTACGTGACATCCCCAATAAAAATGTAAGACCACAATTGATTAAAGCAACGCATGAAGGGGTGGCATCTGCACATGCAGGCATGGCAGCTACAATTTCATTATTACAGGCCCACTACTGGTGGCCTGGTCTCTATAAAAAGGCCAAGCAGTATGTCCTTTGTTGTGACATCTGTCAACAAATTACAGTTTCAACAGCTAAACGCCCGCCGCAGACACCCCTCTTAATCTCAAATAGACCATTACAATGTGTGTTCTTGGATCATTGTGGTCCATTAACACTGGATATTGCATACAAATATATACTAGTCGCTGTTGATTCCTGCTTCAGATGTGTGTGGGTGTGGCCACAACGCTCGGCTGACGCTCGGACTGTTATTAAAGATTTGTGAGTCTTTGTCGGTATATATGCAGTTGCGGCATTTCATTCGGACCAGGGCCCTGCTTTCGCCTCAAGGTCATTCAGGGACACCATGGCTTCATTGGGGGTCCAGCTCCAGTACTCGTCTCCATTTAATCCCAATGGAAATTCTGTTGTGGAGCGATTAAACCGCGATTTAAAGCAATCCTTAACAGCCAGAGTTTTAGGTACGGGTCGTAGTTGGCTAGCCCACCTCTATGGAGTTCAGAGAGCACTAAATAACCTGCCTAGAAGGTCCCTTGGGGGTCGTACTTCATATGAGTGCCTGTTCGGAACACGAATGTTTGTTCCAGATCTTGATGGTTCTGGTGTGGAGGCGGCAGAGACACCTTTTGACATAAATGATCGTGTCACTGTTTTACAGGAATTACAGCAGTTCCGTGAAGATAACTCTTCTAAAAGTGCTGCCTCCATGGGAATTAAGGATGTGCCAGTAACACCTACCGGCTGGATTCCCAGGGTTGGGGATCTTGTGTGTGAAAAGGTCGCAGTAAAAAAAGAATTTGGCCCTTCTGACCGTGCACCAGTCCCTGTGTTAGGGATACACGGAACAAGAACTGTTATTCTGCCACCGTTGCCAAAGAAAATCGCTTAGTTTCCATTGACAATGTCAAGTTACAACATGTGGCCGATTCTACACAGTCGACCAAGAGGAACTTCCAGTAGTTCCCGAATCTCTCTCACTACTGGAGAAGACGTTCCGCTTCAAGTTGTTTATACCAACACTGTTGCCTTTCCGAGGTTGAGGAGGGTGGATGATGATCTGGCATTAGTTCCATTTACAACGACCAATTTAGAAACATTTGATCGAGTCACCATGAATACGGACGTGACGGATGGTCCTGTCTACACGATACCGACACAAGAAACACCAACTCCTCCATTGACTGCGGCAGCGCCTTTTACACGGAATGCCTCTGGTTATTTTGATGACAACAACGACGGTCTATCAGACTCATTTGCCTCTTCCACTACTGACCTGTCAGGTCCACGTAAGCTGATGCGTTGGCTCAAAGACACATATTTTGTTTTTCCATGGAACTATCTATGGCTTTTATTGACTGTGCTAGCGTTTTTTCTTTGGATTGGGTTTGTCATTACGTTTTTTTTCTGTTGATACATGTTCATTTTCTTCCTGAGAGATCAGCGGTTGAACAGGTGGAGGAGGTGTTGAAACCACATTTTTCCTCACATAGGGTTTGAAGAGACTTGTCCTTTGTGAACATTTCTGCAGTGCCAATTCCTGAAGGGATTGTGTGGGATAAAGTAATGTTTGATATATATGGTCCCACTGAGATAATTCAAATACCGTATGTACTAAAATTGTCTATGAATGATATAGCAATACCAGGCATTGTATCTGATGATTGGGATGTGAAAACAGTTGACTCAATGATGACAGAATTGCAATATTACACTGTCTATGAAAATGAAGATGTTTACCAGTTTAGAGACAATTATGGTGACATGTTTTGCTATAATTATTATGGGCACCATTTCATACATAAAGCAAGTATTCCCAAGACGATATTTGACTACACGCAATGGGAACATTGCCCGACTCCCCGGCATGGGAGTTCCAAAACTTATTTTGATAAATTTACGTATTTTTCTGGGCACCATCAAAAGAATGCTGAGTCATATTACTTTAAGTTAACTCCGACTAAGGATAAACAAATGTTATTGACCGACACAAAATGTATATATTTGGATTCCTTTGTTTCCAGGTTGTCAATTGAAGGTTATGAATATTGGTCAGAAAATGTTGATTTGAAAAGTGTTTGGGGAATGAAGAATTGGCAAACTAAGGGTAGAGAAACACTGTTTAGAGCATGTCTCATTCCCGTTCAAATGATTTTTTTTAATGAAACTGTACAGCAGATCAGCTGCTTAGGTTTAGCTACGATCAGAGAATTAAACATGCCCAGTATACCTGTCCCTGCAAAATTTGATAACTGGCAAAAGTACACAAATGTAACTTTTAGTGAGCTTAGTGAATGGGTCCGAAATGGTACATTTAACACTTCACTGACACATCCAGGTGGGTGGTTATTGTGGCCAATAGATACCAATGGGTGTCATCAATGTTTTGTCACTTCCTCAGGGGGTTTCCGAACGAGTAGGTCAGACCCTCGCTATATTTCACCAGAACATGCTGAAATGATTACAACATATATTGTGGGAAAATTGTGCCAGCAATGACTAAAATCATCCTCACTAGATGCAGTTAAGACACATCTCACTCTCCTGTCTAATGACACTGACTTACAAGATTTTTTGTCAGGCCCGAAGATGCCACGTAGGAAGCGTTTCTTGTATGAAGTATACAATGAAATTTGGAAACTTTCACAACAAGAAGCTGCAGCCTGGTTACAGCAGATAGATCACGATAATCTGAAAAAAGCATTTGCTGTTGTGGATAATGAAATGCACACCTTGTCCGACCGGATTTATACACTTAACAACATTGTTTCTTCTGCTATAGACATTACACAATCTGATATGTCTTCTTTATATCATGGACAGAGTCAGACCAGGTCCATTATGCAGTTGGGTTGGATGCTTCAGACATTGAAGGCGGGTCGCGTTCCGTGGCAGCACATCAGTGCCAGGGAAATATTTTTTCCTTTAATTTGACGCGACAAGAGCAACTAATGGCTAAGAAGGAGGTGACTTATGTAATGCTTCACATTGAAAAGTTAGAAAGATTGCCTTTTACCGTGGCCGAGATTCCCTCTGCTGAGTGATTGATTCACGAGGTTATTAATCTGCCTATCTCTCCATTACAATTCACTTCCTGTTTGAAACATGTTCCCGTAGGCAGATATGAGAAGCTAGGAGATAGTTACATCCATGAGGTGTGGGAGCTTCCCTTCTTGTACAAATGCCTCAATGGCATGAAAGAGGTCTTTCTTAGCGGCAGTGAATGTGAGACTTCAGTCAGCCATTCGATGATTTATAATCAGCTGTCCTTGCATGGGGCGTGTAATACCTTGGTTGCGAATTTGGCTTGCTATCTGAAGGGAGTTCCAGTCCCCTTGATTAAACACACGTTCCAGATGCTTTCAAACGTCAGCTACATCCTCCTCAATAGTGAAGACTGTTGTGGTATGCGGGGCGGAATAGTTTACGTTGTTTCAGTCACTAAGGTCGTTACTTGCTGCGGGAACGTGTTGTTTCCCCCCACTAGAATTAGGGAGGTAGCAGATATTTGGCCTCACATTGCTACTTTCAAGGTGAATTTTGGCAAGCTTAGCAGACTGAAGGCTTTGTTGTTTCAGAAGCATGTGGCCCTTAAATCTGCACGCGAGACCTACGCACTTCAAGTGGCAAGGTCATCGGCGGAAATACAGTCACTGTTAAATATCAACTTTCTGAGCCACTTTGGTGAACTCGTGGGACGCATATTTAATGCGTCCAGTACGCCTGGATTAGCAAATGTTTCCAAAGCTGTTGTTGTTGGTTTCATTCATACCTTTTCTTCCATATTCGGTTTAATACCTTCGGCTATTCATTCTATTTTCGGAAGCATTTTTGGGGGATTTCCAATCACTTTGGCTTTATTAGTCAGCATTTTGCTGTTGGTGTTGTTTTTACGCAATAGCTGTCCTGCCGCAACAAGGACGAATGTGGGTGCTCCCATCAGCGCAGCTGTGTCGTGAACGCATGATACAGTACTTTGGAGCAACACTCCTGGAACATTTGGGGTGTGACTGGTCTCTGTCATTCAGACCGGTTTTGGATTGTGTGCAGCCCGTGTTTCGGTGCCGTTGGTGCTCTTTTGAACATTCACTGGACGTCTGTCTCTCACAGAAACACCCCCCAGTGGTTGATGCTGATCTGTTGATGTTCCCGATGAGGGCTCATTACCAGACATGCGCGCTGCGGCTGCGTTTGCTTAGAGAAGCTCAATACGAGATACCCTTCCTGGAGGAAGTTGATGTTCACTCGTTTGCAGGCACTGCACGGGATGCCGCCTTGGTTGATACTCAGGCTTTGGAAGACACATTCTCCTTGCTAGTCTTTGGCGTGGATTTTCCGGTTTTGTCATCTGCCGAAGTGGAGAATCTCCTGCTTTCCGTGACCACTGCTTGAATTGGACTTATTCTAAATTGACATTATCCTTTGAATTCGGCATTTGGTCGCATGCTCATTTTTCAAATTGAGAAATTCTATGCTTATGTGTCCTCTTAACTTGTTAAAATTGGATAGGGTTTTACTTATATTTTAGTATTAGGGCATTTTTAGCTTCAGCTTAAACCACTTTCTACAGATAGTGGATAAGTGTGGCTCAATGGTTAGAGCGGCAGACCCTGATGCAGAAATCTGGCCCAGGACCAGGGTTCTATTCCTGCCTCGGCGGGCCTTGGACTCAATTTCCTCAGACCTGATAATTCTTGCATCGGTGCCTAATCTAATTCATGGGTCCCACTCTGTAACTCTGGGCAATAGCTTGTTTAATCGCCCCAACAGCGCTGGGATTCCTGGCTTCACCTTGGAGGTTGCCCAGGAGTGAGCACCTCACAGGGAAAAGCCAGGAGGGGTTCCACAGCAGTATGCGTACAGCGCCTTGAGACCCTAACGGGTGAGTAGTGCGCTATACAAGTACGAAGTTTACAGTTTTACCGACAAGGAGAGGGTGTAGTGTAGCCATTTTTAGTACAGCATTATGCACGTTAGGTTAACATATTAGGCCTCTGTGCACTTTGCCCTAGACACGTTTTATTTCGCCTCGCACTGTTATTTTACAATAACCAGTTTTACTTTCTTGTTTTATTCTTTCTATCACACTGTTTAGCCTAGTTCAGCTCTGTGTTCGCCAACACTGCATTCTTTCTCACCCTGTGCTTCAGTCAAGGCTACAGTCTGGTACATTGCAGGTACACGTGGTAGACGTTTTGTCTCTAGTGTTCGTAGACTATACACATCCCTAAGTAGGGACATTTTCTTAGAACATCTGCGTGTTAGTTATAAAATCACTTTCTAGTCCTAGTACAGGTCAGAGGGCGATTCCGACCAGGAACCTACAACTAAACGCTGACTGCCTCGTTGCAGATGCTGATGCAGCTTACAGGCCTTTGCTCAGGTATGAGGGTTGATGTCCTCCCGGGGGAACCTGAAAGGCAGGCTTAGAGCTTCCCATGCTGTGCTCATAATATAACTTAGAGAGAACGTAATATAGTTACACTATGATAGCCTTATTCTTGTGCTTTACTCTCATCGTTACTATTTTAATCCTACTGTGTTGTTTCTTTCTGGTTATTGCAGCTCACGCCTTAATATATAAAATGCAGTTGTTTTATTAAACCAATCTTTAAAACTTAAACTGCCTTGGTAATGTTAATATGAGACCGTACTGTGTATGAGAGCACCGGTTGTGACCTGAGTGACCACGACTTCCCTGGGAAGTAATAAGATATCATGCGCTCGGCTGCCCAATTGACTCTTCCCTTCGGGAGAGATAAGGCACTGCTAGTTAGCCGGAGCATAACCTGGATTTGGGGTGACAAGGGTCCTTCACTGTGGGTTAGACTTAGTCCCCCACACTGTGAACGATCTTGCCACCCAAAAAATCCAGTAGTCTCATTAGGATAATGAGAGCACACACGACAGTAGGTGGTGTACTAAATGCAGTATTGTGTGTGAAATTGTCCTTAGATTTGAGCACAATGATATTTGTGCTGTCATATGTCTAATTTTCTTTTTTCTTTTTTCTTTTTAGTGGGATATCATTGGTGATTGCTTTGTCTGTGCAGAGTAGTTGCTGGTGAGTAGCTTTTTCAGGCAAGTGAGTGGTATAGTTTTTTAGTACATAACTCTTTATGATAAAGCTACACTTTGTTTATTACTTATTTTAGTGCTAGTTGTTGTTGGCAATCCATTTGTTGTTAGTGAGGATCATGGCTAGCCGCAAAGTGACCGCTCAGCAGGTTGTTGGCATGGTCTTTGAGTCGTCTTCAGACCATGATTACGAGACTGACTTTGCATCTGAGGCAGAGGAGGAAGTGAGAGATTCTGGCAGTGAGTTTTCTGTCCGAGAGTATTCTTCTGATGAGGAAGCTACTCTCAGTGCAGATGAAGGGCCTGTTTTAGAGGAGGACATTGATGTGCCAAGAGTGCAGCAGCCTGGGGCTGAAGGGTTTTCCCATTAGAACACCTGACACCTGGATTGCCCCAAACATGGAGCAGCCACAGTTACCTGCATTTACTGGTCTCCCAGGGTGTAGAGTCAATACAGAAAACTTTTTGCCTATCCATTTCTTTCACTTGTTTATGGACGATGTATTTTTTTAAGAGATTGTGGAGCAGACTAATTTGTATGCAGAGCAATATTTGATGGACAACGCTGCCAGACTTAGGCCTCAGTCTAGAGCTACACAGTGGGTTCCCACACATTTGGAAGAGATGAAAAAGTTTTTAGGTTTGACTTTTTTTGATGGGGTTGATCAGGAAGCCGTCACTGGCTTCTTATTAGTCTACTAGTCCCTTGATGGCAACGGCTATATTTCCTGCAACTATGACACGTAATCGCTATTTGCTTCTTCTTCGTATGCTGCATTTTGTAGACAATGCTTTAGCCTTGCCACAAGATCACCCTGATTGTGACTGTCTTTATAAGATTAGGCCTGACCTTGATAATTTTGTAGATCGGTTTTCAGAGGTCTATGCTCCAGGCAAAGAGATAAGTGTGGACGAGTCTTTGGTCCTTTTCAAGGGGCGTTTAGTTTTTAAGCAGTACATTCCTAGTAAGAGGGCACGGTATGGGATTAAATTGTATATGCTGTCAGAAAGCAGTACAGGATATGTGTATAATTTCCAGGTCTACACTGGTAGGGATTCCAGTATTGACCCTCCTGGTTGTCCGGCCACTTTTGGAGTTAGCGAAAAAATTGTGTGGGAACTTGGTAGACGACTGTTTAGCAAAGGTCACCATTTGTACGTAGATAATTTCTACACTGGAGTGCAGTTGTTCAAGTAGTTGTTTAGAGTGGACACTGTTGCTTGTGGCACAATCCGTCATACCCGGAAAGGCTATCCAAGGGAGCTTGTCTGTAAAAAACTTGAGAGGGGACAGTGCAGTGCCTTGCAGAATAATGAGCTGCTAGCTCTGAAATTTTCAGACAGGAGGGATGTGTACATGCTATCTACCATCCATGATGAGAGTACTTCCCCTGTGACTGTTTGGGGTCAGGTTGCGGAAGTACGCAAACCTGTGTGCATTTTGGACTACAATAGGCACATGGGTGGTGTTGATAGAGTAGATCAGAGGTTGGAACCTTACACTGCTCTTCATAAGTCTTACGTGTGGTATAAAAAGATGGCCGTACACTTATTTCATTTGGTAACTTTTAATGCTTTTATTGTGTTCAAGGATTGTTCACCTGAGTCAAGGATGACATTTGTTAAATTTCAGGAGTCAGTGATAGAGAGCCTTATTGTGGTGGAACGGGCAAGAGTTCCTAGAGTAGAAGTGGTAGAAGAAGTGGCTACATTGAAAGATCGCCACTTTCCAGTTCACATTCCTCCCACTCCCAAAAAAGACTTGCCCACAAAGAAATGTATGTACCCGGAGAGCAATCCGGAGGGAGAGCCGGATGAACTGCCCAGATTGCCCTTCAAAGCCTGGGCTGTGTGTGCCCGGCTGTTTTAGAAGTCACCACACCAGGAAAATGTTTTGGGAAATACCGTGAGCGTAAACTGCCTATTTAAAATTTTCATATGTTCAGTTTCACAGTTGGCATTACTGTCATGTATTTAGTTAGAGCTTTTGTGTTTGTAGTTTTGTACTTATTTTATAATTAGTTAGTGGTTTCTTTGTTGTTTATAAACAGTATAAACAAACAAAAAAGTGATGACGGTGTGTGTGGGGTGGCGCTTAGCTGGTGGTGTGCGTGGGGTGGTGCTTGGCTGGCGGTGTGCGTGGGGTGGCGCTTGGCTGGCGGTATGGGTGGGGTGGCGCTTGGCTGGCAGTGTGCTTGGGGTGGCGCTTGGCTGGCGGTATGGGTGGTGTGGCGCTTGGCTGGCGGTGTGCTTGGGGTGGTGCTTGGCTGGCGGTATGGGTGGGGTGGCGCTTGGCTGGCGGTGTGCTTGGGGTGGCGCTTGGCTGGCGGTATGGGTGGGGTGGAGCTTGGCTGGCGGTGTGCTTGGGGTGGTGCTTGGCTGGCAGTGTGCGTGGGGTGGCACTTGGCTGGCGGTATGGGTGGGGTAGCGCTTGGCTGGCGGTGCCAGCCAAACGCCAGTCCACACACTCATCAGCTGGTGTGATTGCTGTATCGGGCATGTGGGCGCATGAAAGTGATGGGCCCTTGACTGGCGCTGTCTGTCAATGTGAGTGTTGTAATGTGCTGGGCCCATGGCTGGCGGTGTGAATGGTCTTGTGCATGTCATGTATGAAAGGTGTGTAAATGGACTGTAAAGCGGTTGGTGCCTTGCCGTGGCTTTACAGCTCACGAGCTGTGAGTCATTGGTTCAGGTTTTTGGCCTTTCAGTTATTACCAGTGCATTTCAATTTTGTGAAATCTCTTGTTAATAAAATTTGATCTACTGAACCATCACTCACCCTCGTGCCAAATCCAACCAGTATGTGTGGTAAAAATGTAAAAACCTGCTCCGCTATAATCAGGCGTTGCAGCACATTTGTGACACGCTAGGTGTCTCCCCGATGATGAAGCATGCCACCAACTTGGTTGGTGGGTGAGGAGTCTTTTTCACATAACCTAAGTGCCTTTCTTTTCACAATTTTAGTGTTTGGTACATCACAGACGTATGTGGACACATCAAAATGATATATTACAAAACTATCTGTGTTTGGGGGGAGGGGGCACCTATGTTTTTGGTCCTGGGTGCGGCCTTCATCTAGGGAAACCTACCAAACCCAGACATTTTTTTAAACTAGACACACCAAGGAGTCCAGGGAGGTGTGGCTGGTGTGGCTCCCCCAACATTTTCTTACCCAGACTCCTCTGCAAACCTTAAAAAAGCATTTTTTCCTGACTTTCGTTTGTACGATCACCGCTCCAGCAAAAAATTCCTACTCCCCAGCATTCCCCTCACTCTCCCAAGTAAAATGACACCTCACTTGTGTGGGTCCCCAAAGCAGAGTCAGCCTGAGGTGTATAAAAGAAGAATATGTGCTTATCAACTCGCTGTGCTATCCCCATAATCTCTACAAGTTTATGGCCTTTTTCTGTTGCATGCACCTGGCCCAACCACACAAGTGAGGTATCATTTTTATCGGGAGACATGGGGGAACGCTGGGTCAAAGGAAATGTGTGGCTCCTCCCAGATTCCAAAACTTTCTGTCACCGATATGTGAGGAAAATGGGTTTTTTTAGCCAAATTTTGAGGTTTGCAAAGGATTCTGAGTAATAGAACCTGGACAGAGCCCCACAAGTAACCCAATCTTGGATTCCCCTAGGTCTCTAGTTTTAAAAAATGCACAGGTTTGGTAGGTTTCCCTAGGTGGTGGCTGAGCTAGAGGCCAAAATCTAAAGGTAGACACTTTGCAAAAAACACCTCTGTTTTCTTTGAGAAAATGTGATGTGTCCACTTTGTGTTTTGGGGCATTTCCTGTCACGGGCACTAGGCCTACCCACCCAAGTGAGGTACCATTTTTATTGGCTGAGTGGAAGGAAATGTGTGGCTCCTCTCAGATTCCACAACTTTCTGTCACCAAAATGTGAGGAAAAGGTTTTTTTTTAGCCAGATTTTGAGGTTTGCAAAGGATTCTGGGTAACAGAAACTGGTGAGAGCCCCGCAAGTCACCCCTTCTTCTATTCCCCTAGGTCTCTAGTTTAAAATAATGCACAGGTTTGGTAGGTTTCCCTAGGTGGTGGCTGAGCTAGAGGCCAAAATCCACAGGTAGGCACTTTGCAAAAAACACCTCTGCTTTGTTTGAGAAAATGTGTTTTGGGGCAATTCCTGTCGCGGGCACTAGGCCTACCCACACAAGTGAGGTACCATTTGTATCGAGAGACTTGAGGGAACAGAGAATAGCAAAACAAGTAATATTGCCCCTTGTCTTTCTCTACATTTTTTCCTTCCAAATAGAAGACAGTGTGTAAAAATGACGTCTATTTGAGAAACGCCCTGTGATTCACATGCTAGTATGTGCACACCAAAATTCAGAGATGTGCAAATAACCACTGCTCCTCAACACCTTATCTTGTGCCCATTTTGGAAATACAAAGGTTTTCTTGATACCTATTTTTGACTCTTTATATTTCAGCAAATTAATTGCTGTATACCCGGTATAGAATGAAAACCCACTGCAAGGTGCTGCTCATTTATTGCCTCTGGGTACCTAGGAGTCTTGATGAACCTACAAGCCCTATATATCCCCGCAACCAGAAGAGTCCAGTAGGCGTAATGTTATATTGCTTTCAAAAATCTGACATCACAGGAAAAAGTTACAGAGTAAAACATGGAGAAAAATGGCTGTTTTTTTTTCACCTCAATTTCAATATTATTATTTTTTCAGTTGTTATTTTCTGTAGGAAACCCTTTTAGGATCTACACAAATTACCCATTGCTGAATTCAAAGTTTTGTCTACTTTTCAGAAGTGTTTAGGTTTCTAGGATCCGGCATTGGTTTCACATCCATTTCTTTCACTGACCGGAAGGAGGCTTAAAGCACAAAAAATCGTTAAAATGGGGTATGTCCCAGTAAAATGCCAAAACCACGAGCCTTCTGCTGCAGCCCTTTTTTCCCATTTTTTTTTTTTTTTTTTAACACATTTTTCACTGTATTTTGGATAATTTCTTGGTCTCCTTCAGGGGAACCCACAAAGTCTGGGCACCTCTAGAATCCCTAGAATGTTGGGAAAAAAGGATGCAAATTTGGCATGGGAAGCTCATGTGGACAAAACGTTATGAGTGCCTAAGCGTGCCCTGCCCCAAATAGCCAAAAAAAGGACTGGCACCTGAGGGGGAAAAGGCCTGGCAGCGAAGGGGTTAAATAATTTCATTAAAAAAAATGTTGCTGATGTGCATGACTTTCAAAATGTAAAGTTTGAGATGATGCAAATCTGATCAACTGTTTTACCAAAAGAAACATCAGAAAGAACTGTGTAACTGAAGTACATAAAGAAACACCATTGGCTTAGCCAGTAGGTTCGGATTAATGTGCTAATGCGTACAAAAACAGACACGTACAAACGCTGTTTGCATGCGTTAGCACATTAAGCCTAGCCCTATTGGCCTTGCCATTGCTTGTTTTGCACTGAAAGATGATTTACCAAATTAAACACTGCTGGACTATTTCAAGGTCTATGGTAGTGGTTCTTCTCAGTTTCTCTTTTTTCTAAAAATAGGGTTGGGACAGTAGGTTTGTATGCTATTAATGAAGAGTTAAGATTAAAAGTGTTTAGATCGTTGACATAAAAACTCAATGGCATGAAGCGGCAAACTGCCATCGTTTGAGATTGGACGCTACCTTATGTTAAGAAAGCTAAAGTGTGAGGTGTATTTCTGGAAAGTTCAGCAGTTAGGTAGAGGGCACATCAGGGAAGGTTTGAGTGAGGAGATACGTCTTGTTCAGTATTAGCTTGGTAGATCGTGGTGAGGAAGGCCAAGTATAAGGTCCATTCCTTGTGGAATATAATGCTTAGAGAATGGGTTGCAGAAAATCAAGTCCATAATTCTTTTAAGCGTGATTTTTCAAGGACTCGACGAGCAGCATATTGGCAACAGCAGACACGTTCAAACGTTAATACTGCCCGTATTATAGTACTTGGAGCCGTTCCCGTCTTCCTTAGCTGATTAACAACAGGGTCAATTAGAATATTAATTTAGTGAAACAGACTGAATTCTGAGGATTTGCAATACGTGTATGAGAAACAGAAGGTCTTGTAACAGTTGAGAAGCATGGTTTCCACCTAAATCAATGTACCAATATATACAGCTTGGCAAGCCAAAAAATTAACAGAGAGCCGAGCCAAGGGTCTGGTATGGTTTTAGAGCCCGTGCACATGCGGAGCCCTGTAAAAGCTTGCCATGTACGTCTTGCAATAAATAAACTTAACAGAAAACTATGATAAAGTCTCTTCAAAATTCAAAAAAGTATATTTCTGTAACACATTAGTACATCAGTTTATATCACCGCATAAAAGACATATTTTTCGAATAATGAACGTGGAAACAGGCATGCTCTGCTCACAAACAAACAAGAGAGGTATTTTTGATGCACAAATCCTGAGCCCACTTATTTGATAGTGCTTTATTATGTGATAATTAAAAAGGAGGTTGGATGAAATAAAATATTCCCCTAGGATCCCACAACATGGTCAAGCAGCGAAGCCAGGATTGACCCCACGTTTTCTAATTTCTCATTGTTCAACTCATACACTAAGAGCTACAACGTCCTCCTGTTTTTACAAAAGAGCACACATGGTCGGTGAAAGATGCAAACCTTCGAGATGGCCACAGGCTAACAACAATAGCAGCAAGTGATTTTTGTCTTTTTTTTTTTCTAACAATTAGAATTGTAAGAGTTAGATGGATTTATTTAAAGTTTGGAAGAATTTGAGATACGCCATGTTTCAGTGGGGCCACGAATTCTCTAATCTAACCTTCCACGTCTCATTGAGAGGTCGGAGAAGTGCCAAATTTCCAAAGGTGGAGTCTCTGCTGACACTGGTCTGAAACGATTGACCAACAGCCCATTCACCACATGGGGGTTGGGCAATGTACACCAACATGTCCAGCCTATTAAGAGCAGGCGATCTAAGTGCATTTTTGCCTGTTGGTTCTGAACCAGAAATAAGCAAATAAACCAACATGCAGGGAGAAGGTTCAAAACATGTCAGGAAATCATCAGTACAATTATGCCCGTGCCACCTCCGTCATCACATTGCCTATGTGTACTATTTGTACATGGTTGTGTGCTGCAGGACAACTTATTTGGTATCCAATAACCAGGTTTAAAGAACAACATATTAGTGATAAAAGACACAAACAAACATACTTACTGCGATTTTGGTCTCGAAAGTGGTTACTATGCTTGGCGAAATGAGGTGGCATACATACTAGTAAAAAACAAAAAACAATGTTCTTTTCCCTTAGAGATATACATCAGGTAGATATTAATATCTTCATATTCAGGAAAGTTTATTTGATCTAACATCAATGCAAGTGACGCCAGCCCACGCAGGATACTGCAGTCTATCTGGTGCCCACGGTTCTTTATTAAACCAAAATCTGAAAATAACACGGAATACAAGGATACGCTGCACACTCTGAAAACTGTCAACAGCCTCAACGTTATCCGAAAAATGACACTTGGATAATGATAGTATGCAATGGAGCATCAACAAAACGTATTGCAGAGCAGCATATTTTAAGGTTATAATTGAAACCACACATTGGAAGAGCTCACGCTGCACAGCAAATCATTTGCAATTCATTCTCCCGAACAGTGATGCATTTTATCTGCAGACAACATGCACTGGAAAGACAGGCATTTAATGTTTCACTGCTTCAATTATTTTTCACGGTAACGTTTTTGATGAGAATTAAATCTTAAGTGATGATGCATTTGTGATATGAATTTAGCAAAAGGAAGCGAGCAACAAGAATATCAAAAGTCTTGGATCTCTGACATCATCACATGAAGAAATAAGATTTTTCACCGTGGTCATCTCACAGGAATGGATAACATGTACTAAAATATTTTGTAACATTAACAATATAACGCATAAATCTGTCCTAAGCAAAAACCGCTGCACCCATGCTAATATTTTTACAGCAAATCCGACTCAAGATATCTAAAGGACATTGGGCCAGATGTAGTAAAAAAAAATGTTGCGACTCGCAATTTGCGAGTTTGTGCGACTCGCAAAATGCGAGTCGCAAATCGAAATGCAGGCAAAACAACAGTGCCGAAATAGCGACTCGCACCCGGAGTCGCAACGCAGTGTGCGACTCCGCCGATTGCAAGGTCGCTTTTTGCGACCGTGCAAAAAACGAACTCGCAATTTGCGAGTGGGTGTCGCAAATTGAGAGTTGCATGTAAATTGATTACAGGTGCTGCAGAACACTCCAGAAACCACTCCAGAACACTCTGGAAACACTTCCTGGCACATGATGATGACATCACAGCTAGGAAGTTTACTAATACACCTGGGAGGAGGGAGGACCACACCCTTTTATAACTGCTGAACTGCACACAGGAGAAACAGCAGCTGCCATGGAAGGAACTCCAAGGAAGAGAAAGCTGAAGTTCTCAGAGAGGGAGCTGGAGGTGCTGACAGACGAATGCTGTCAGTACTATGACAAATTATTTGGCAAGGCAGCCCTAAATGTGCCTGAAGCCACCAAGAAACAGCTGTGGCAGGACATCCAGGACAAAATAAATTCCCTGGGGGTGAGCCACAGGAGCATTGATGACATCAAAAAAAGGTGGTATGACCTCTGCTCCCGGACCAAGGAGAGGGTGGCTGAAAGGCTCCGGGAGATGAGAGGCACAGGAGGGGGACCATCGTCAGTGCCACCACCCACACCCCTGGAAGAAAGGGTGGAGGAAACCCTGGAGCAGGAGGCAGTATCCGGATTTGGGGACCTGGACACCTCAGAGCCCAGCACATCAACCGGTGAGTACCATGTGATATGCCTGTACCCCTATCAATGCCATACCCCCACCCACCATGTACACAGGGGCATGCTCAACCAAGATAGCTCCATTTCAGGGTAGCAAACACCAGAATGATGCATTATGGGAAATGTAGTCAAGTAGGCAGTTCATAGGCACATGTTTATTAGGAAGTGTGCAACAGATAGTAGACACTGACAGTCTGTTCCCCATGTCCCACAGGTCTCCCACAAGACACCACCACTACTCAAATCAGCCAGCCCCATGAGGACACCTCAGGACCCGCCAGCACTCCCACCTGCACGGCCAACATCATCCCTGCAGTATCCACACCTGCTGCAACTGTATCCCAAGAGGCTGCGCCAGCAACAGGCAGGAGTGAGACAGTGGAACACACAGGGCAGCCACCGCTGCGCAGGCGACGCAGGTCCAGGACATCAGGGCTGCAGTCCGGCCAACAACCTCCCAGCACCAGTGAGGCACAGCTGCTGCATGGTCAGCGCCTACAAAATAGAATTTTAGGGAGGATTAGTGGTGTGCTGCACCGCTTCGTGCGCAATAACGAGGCCAGCATGCAGCAACTGAACTCCAGCATGGACATGATAAGCACGAACACTGGGGACCTTGCCCTAGCCATGAGGGAACTGGCGGGAGGACTACTGGCCCAGGCTGAGGGTGGGCGGCGCAGGGACCGTCAGCTCCTGCACAGACTAGACAGGATGGCCACATCCATCGGCAGGCTGGCTATGAACACCACAGGCCTGTCGAGGAGGACAGTTGGGCTGCAGGTGGAAATGGGCCATTTCGCTGGTGATGTGGCTAGGGGCCTGGGACGTCTCACCCACATCATTGACTTGATGGAGGCACAGCATCTGTCTAGGGGCACAGGGGAAACACCCCAGGACAGTGAGGAGGGCTCTACAGTGAGCAGTGTCTCTGCCACTGACAGTAGGGTGCTTAGGAGTACCAGGCAGAGCACAGCAGAAGCACCAGGGACCAGCCAGGCTGGCAGGAGGGGCAGAAGGTCATAGAGTTTACCCTGGTCCTGTTGAAGTGGCACATGACGTCAATGTGCCACATGTCTGGTTTGCATTTTCATGGCCATGGACATTCATTACTTGTATATAGTTCAATTTCTGCACTAATTAAATAGTTTATTTGTTCCACTTAACAAATGGTGTTTTTGGTCAATAGGTGAGTATGGTTGGAGTTGACACAAGTACCTTCCAAAGTATTGGTTTGCGATGTGTTCCCGTCTCAGTCTGCCTTGATTTGCTATACTCCGATCCCCATGATGGCGATGTGGTTGTTCTTGCTCTTCATCATCAGGATCTGGGTCTGCAGGGGTGAGAGGTAGCCCACGTCGGGTGTCTATGTTGTGGAGGATGGCGCATGCGACCACAATTTTGAATGCTGTAATGGGAGTATACTGGAGGGCACCTCCACTGCGGTGGAGGCATCGGAATCTTGCTTTCAGGAGTCCAAAGGTGCGCTTTATGATGTTCCTGGTCCTCCTATGTGCATTGTTGTATCGCCTCTCACATTCATTGCTGGGTGTTAAAAACGGAGTCATAATCCATGGCCTTAGAGCATATGCACTGTCACCTGTTGGGCACAAAAAGTACACTGGTAGGAAGTCCTGATTGGTGTGCACAGTGACCTGTGTGTATGTCTGCAAGGTGTCTGTAGCTCTACCTAGGAGGTATCCGTCTCCAAATTCCCCACGTTCCAGGCGTTGATGTATCCCACTATGCCTAAAAATGTACAAGTCATGGGTACAGCCTGGAAACTTAGCTACAATGTCAGTGATGATATAATGGGCGTCACAAACAACCTGAATATTCAGTGAGTGGGTACACTTTCTGTTGCGGAAAATATGTTCCAGGTTTGCAGGGGGGCATATTTGAATATGTGTCCCATCTACACATCCTATGACATGGGGAAAATTTGCAATCCTGTAAAAGTCCAGCTTGGTGCTGTTTATTTCTGCCACATTCCGTGGTAGGTATATGAAGCGTGCCATGTGTGTGACTAAGGCATCTAGGAATGCCCTGAGGAACCTTGACACTGCACTTTGGGATACCCCACCTGCCACAGCAATGACCCCCTGATAGCTCCCTGAGGCCAAGAGGTGCAGTGAGCATAGCACATGCGTAGGGATGGCGCAGCCACGCAGAGTCTGGTGTTCTAGCTGTGGTTTCAGTAAATCAATTAATTCTAGTATGGCTGCGCTGCTAAGGCGATATTTATCATATATCTCATCCTCAGTTTGCTGAAAAAGAGTCTGCCTTGTTCTATATATCTTCTCCTGTCTGTGGCCCCTCCTCCTCCTCTGCTGTGCGGCGTGGACTCTCCTCCTCACTGCTATCAGGTATATCTCCGCCATCTTGAGTAACCCAGATGCTTTCTGGGTCTCCTTTTATGCTTTGGTTATGGTTACCACCTGCTCTGAGTTAGTGGTAAATGGGACATGCAAACTGGACTTTTTGCTTTTTGCTTTTTTTTGCGAGTTGCAATTGCATAAGCTTTGCGACTCGCAAAATGCGACTTGCTATTTGCGGGTCGCAAAATGGGGTCACAATTTTTGCGAGTCGCAAACGGCTCGCATCGCTTTTTGCAAGTCGGAAATGGGTTTTTTGAATCCCATTTCCGATTTTGCATTGTCGCAAATAGCGAATCGGGCCATTTGCGACTCGCAAAACTTTGCTACATCTGGCCCATTGTTACGATGGGCATACAGCTACAGTTATAAGACTAATACATAGCCCATAAAAGTCGTTAAACTGTTGACGTGGTATGCATGGTAGTTAAGTTGTCATGAGTGCCAAGTGACCTGGTCCGATGGATTTGGTAGGTTTTGCCGGAGCCCTACGTATACTAATATGTCTAGACAGACTGAATGCAACACAGAGAAAGAGTTTAACAAGATTAAACATTCATGCTTTTCAGACTGTGTATAAATTAAGATTATATTAAGGGTGGCTTTTCCAGGAGTTAGCCACTAATATGTCAGGGAAACACTTTGGGCCACATGTACGACCTTTTGTTTTGCAGCTCACAATTTGCTGATCCATTTGGGAATCAGGCAAATTGTGAGTCGCAAAACAAAATGTGCAGCAGTGTTAAGTACACGTTTGCAATTTGCATTGGTGTCGCAAATGACCTACCTCGTTAATATTCATGAGGTAGGTCACAATCTGTGACCCCCATTGGGAATGGCTGCTCACAGGGATGGTGGCCTGCTGGGGACAGCAGACCACAATGTCTGTGACTGCTTTTTTAATAAAGCAGTTTTTTTGTTTTTAAATGCAGCCCATTTTCCTTAATGGAAAAAAAATGCATTTGGAAATTTTTCTTTTCATTTTTTCAGAGTAGGCAGTGATCAGCAGTCCATGTGATATTTCCGCTTCCCTATACAAAGGGGAATAGGTCCCTTGCTGACCCTTCCATTTGTAAATGGGTTAACACCCATTTGAAATTGGTGTTAACTGCGATTTTTTGCGAACGCTATTCACGGTCACAAAACAATCATACATTCCTCTGTGACTTGCAGTTAGGAAGGGACACCCTTGGATATTTGCAACTCACAACTCTTTTTTGTGTTTCATTAAATAGATTACTGAATCACAAAATTGAGCTTGCACATCAGGAAATGCTTTTTTCTTGACTCAAACGACCAGGGGCCACATGTACGTAGCATTTTGCACATCACAAATAACGAATCGGGCCATTTGCAATGTGCAAAATGCACTTTGGTATGTTCAGACCCATTTTTGCGATTCAGTAAACTATTTACTGAATCACAAAAAGTGATTGTGAGTCGCAATTAGGAAGGGGTGTTCCCTTCCTAATTGTGAGTCGCAGTCCCATGTATGATTGCGCAGTCACAAAACAATCACAGTTAGCACCAGAGTCACACTAGTGCTAACCCATTCGCAAACGGGAAGGGGTCCCCATGGGACTCCTTTCCCTATGTGAATGGCAGTAAAAATATTTTTACAGAGCAGGTAGTGGTCCTATGGACCACTGCCTGCTGTAAGAAAACTATAATTTTTTTGTTTTTGAAATGCATCTCGATTATCTTTAAGGAAAACGGGCTGCATTTTAAAAAAAAAGCAGTCACAGACATGGTGGTTTGCTGTCTCCAGCAGGCCACCATCCCTGTGAGGGCAGCCATTCCCAAGGGGGTCGCAAATTGCGACGTACCTCATGAAAATTCATGAGGTAGGTCATTAGAGACCCCCTTGCGAATTGCAAACAGTGTTATTGACACTGTTCAACATAAGGTTTTGTGACTCGCAAGTTACATGCAAATTTTTCGTACATGTATCCCCAGATTTTTCAAATCGGGTCATTTGCAATAAGAAAAAAACTTTGTACATCCAAGGGCAGATGTACAAAGCATTTTTCTGATGGGCCGTTTGTGACCAGAAAAAATGCTTTTTTCGATGTACTAAAGGCAAAATGAAACTCAGTAACTTGTTACTGAATCACATTTTGCTTTTGCGATTCGGTATTAGGAAGGGGGGTGTTAGAGGCATCCCTTCCTAATACCGAATCGCACTGGTATGTGAGAATGTTTTGTGACCAAAATGTGGTTGCAAAACATTCACATTTCACAGACTCCTTGAAAGAGGTGGTAACTCATTTTAAAATGTGAATGGGAATGCAAACAGTTTTTAAGAGCAGACAGTGGTCCCACGGACCACTGCCTTCTCTAAAAAAAAAATGAAAAGAAAACTTTTCAATTTTCTTTTTGAAATGCATCTTGTTTCCTTTGAAGAAAATGGGATGCATTTAAAAAAGAAAAAGCTTCTTTATTTAAAAGGTAGACACAGACATGGTGGTCTGCTGTCCCGAGCAGGCCTTCATCCCTGTTTGTGCGGCCATTCCCAATGTGGTTGCAAATGACGACCTACCTCATAAATATTGATGAGGTAGGTCATTTGCGACCACATTGGGAATCACGAACAGTGTACTTAACACTGTTGTGCATTTTGTTTTGTGATTCGCAATTTGCAATTCCCAAACGGGTTGCAAATTGCGAGTCGCAAAACAAATAGTCATACATCTGGCCCCTGGTCCTTTGTGTTTTACCAACTGCGTTTTATCCTCTCACTTTGTTTACTTATTTATTTGTTTACTCATTTTTAGGTCTTGCCTCCAGACAGATTTAAGCTGTCTGGTGAGACCTGTTGTAATCGTACAACACACATCGCACAGCACAACACACACACTTACAGAAACATACTTAAAAATTGGCTTTTAAGCAGCCCCTTTCGGCTACTGGCTATTGTGGTTCAGCTGACTTTAGGCACTGAGTCACTGAGTCACACTGTCCATCAGTGTTGGTATCTGCACACGAAATTTTATAGACCACCAATCTATGAAAGTCATGGCGACACCCCCAATCCTATTGCGGGATTCAAAATTGTAAATTGCATGTATCGCCCTTCAGGCACGTTATCCTGTTGAGCTACCCTCTTAGCCTGTTAGGGACATATAGCCACTGTATTCTACACACAGTTATCTACTTAAACTCATAAAGTCCACAAAATATATATATATTTTTTCGGTTAGCACCATTGTCGTGAGGGTTCATTCCAGGCCCGGGCATAAGTTCATTTACACCGCAGTACTCTCATAAAATTTCTGGCAGTTCGTTTTATGATTGGTATGCAAACTGCCTGTGATTCTGCCATTAAACCACTTTTCATAATTGAGACATCATTCAAGGAAAATCTTATTGCAAGAAGAATGCGAATGAATCGAACGCAGGCAGCTGTGATTTGGAGCAATTTTGTAGCACATGGAGTGAGGACTTATTTTGCCTTAAATTATAGTGCACAATTCCGAAACCAACATTTCTAATAGTATCGCATAACATCGAGTACTTTATGGGAGCACATTGTGTAATTGTGCAGAGGAAATTACACAAGCTTTACCCAGGCCTAATTTATTCCTCTGTAAATAACCAGTATTAGTATCATCCGTTGCTAAGGCCCTGGTTATATTCACCTTGGAAGGTCAAGAGGCTGTGTTGCTCATCTGGAATGGAATACAAATGGATCACTACAGTAGGCACAGCAGCACACTGAGCTCTGTTGCCACTTTGCATCCCACCAGCATTTCAATTTATCTCCGCACCAATCATAATATCAGCCGTTTAAACAGGCTGCACAACAGAATAGTATTCTATGGATTAATGTTAATATAAAAAAGCTTCTCCGTCCCTGACTAATGCTGCAGCACTGAGGCCTTGTAAGCACCAACGCAGAATGGGCAAAGCAACATTAATATCTGAAAGTATCCCCTGAGCCTTTACTGTCGGTACACCGACATAATGTTGTGGGGTCACGTCATTTAAAATATCCACAGTGCAAGAGGACGTGTTAGGCGTCACAAGAGTAATGCACCGTCTCCTGTACACACAGGGGGCCAGATGTAGCAAACGTTTGCGACTCGCAAACGGGCAGAATCGCAATTTGCAACAGTGCAAAATCGGAAATGGGATGCAAAAAGCCCATTTCCGACTCGCAATAAGCGATGGGACCCGTTTGCGAGTCGCATCCGGTGCGACCCCATTTTGCGACCCGCAAACAGCAAGTCGGAATTTGCGAGTCGCAAACCTTATGCAATTGCATCTCGCAAATTGCGACAAGTCGCAAAAAGCCCAGTTTGCATGTCCCATTTACCACTAACTCAGAGCAGGTGGTAACCATTACCAAAGTATAAAAGGGGACCCAGAAGCCATCTGGGTTACTCAAGATGGCGGAGCTATACCTGATAGCAGTGAGGAGGAGAGCCCACGCAGCCCAGCAGAGGAGGAGGAGGGGCCACAGACAGGAGAAGATATATAGAACCAGGAGACTCTTTTTCAGCAAACTGAAGAGGAGATCTATGACAAATACCGCCTTAGCAGCGCAGCCATCCTAGAATTAATTGATTTACTGAAACCACAGCTAGAACACCAGACTCTGCGTGGCTGCGCCATTCCTACGCATGTGCAAGTACTATGCTCACTGCACCTCTTGGCCTCAGGGAGCTATCAGGGGGTCATTGCTGTGGCAGGTGGGGTATCCCAAAGTGCAGTGTCAAGGTTCCTCAGGGCCTTCCTAGATGCCTTAGTCACGCACATGTCTCACTTCATATACTTACCAAGGAATGAGGCAGAAATCAACAGCACCAAGCTGGACTTTTACCGCATTGCCCACTTTCCCCATGTCATAGGGTGTGTAGATGGGACACACATTCAAATATGCCCCCCTGCTAATCTGGAACACATTTTCCGCAACAGAAAGTGTACCCACTCACTCAACATACAGGTCGTTTGTGATGCCCATTATGTCATCACGGACATCGTAGCTAAGTTTCCAGGCAGTACCCATGACTACATACATTTTTAGGCATAGTGGGATACATCAACGCCTGGAACGTGGGGAATTCGGAGACGGTTAACTCCTAGGTAGAGCCACAGACACTTGCAGACATACACACAGGTCACTGTGCACGACAATCTGGACTTCCTAACAGTATACTTTTTGTGCCCAACAGGTGACAGTGCATATGCTCTTAGGCCTTGGATCATGACTCCGTTTTTGACACCCCGAATTGAATCTGAGAGGCAATACAACAGTGCGCATAAGAGGACCAGGAACCTGATAGAGCGCACCTTCGGACTCCTGAAGGCAAGATTCAGATGCCTCCACCGCAGTGGAGGTGCACTCCAATACACCCCATTACCGCATTCAAAATTGTGGTCGCATGCGCCATCCTCCACAACATAGCCACCCGACGTGGGCTACCTCTCACCCCTGCAGACCCAGATCCTGATGATGAAGAGCAAGAACAACCACATCGCCATCATGGGGATAGGAGTCTAGCTAATCAAGGCAGACTGAGACGGGAACACATTGCAACACAATATTTTGGACGGTACGTGTCAACTCCCACCATACTCACCTACTAACCA
Organism: Pleurodeles waltl; assembly: GCF_031143425.1. Lineage (NCBI taxonomy): Eukaryota > Metazoa > Chordata > Amphibia > Caudata > Salamandridae > Pleurodeles > Pleurodeles waltl. The sequence continues at coordinate 1,851,591,915 of NC_090440.1, forward strand.
AAAAGTTAAGTGGAACAAAAATAACAGTTTTATTACTGTAATTGAGAAACTATATACAAGTTGAAATTGTCCATGGGCAGGGAAATGTCAACCAGTCATGTGGCACATTAATAACATGTGCCACATTTATTGGTCCTGGGTGTCATCTATGTTCTCCTTCCCCTCCTGCCAGCCTGGCTGGGCCCTGCTGCATCCGTTGTGCTGTGCCTACCACTCCTCAGCACCCTGCTGTCAGTGGCAGATACACTGCTCACTGTTGAGCCCTCCTCACTGTCTTGGGGTGTTTCCCCGGTGGCCCTTGACATTTCCCATGTCTCCATAAGTTCAATTATGTGGGTGAGACGTCCCAGGCCCCTGGCAACATCCCCAGCAAAATGGCCCATCTCTATTTGCAGGCCAACTGTCCTCCTCGACAGGCCTGTTGTATTAATGGCTAGCCTGCCGATCGATGTGGCCATCCTGTCCAGTCGTTGCATTGTCTGGCGATCTCTGCGCCGCCCAGCCTCTGCCTGGCCCAGCAGTCCGCCCGCCAGTTCCCTAATGGCAAGGGCAATGTCCCCAGTGTTCTGGCACATCATGTCCATGCGTCTGTTGAGGTGCTGCATGCTTGCATGGTTGTGTCTAACAAAGCGGTGCAGCACACCACTAATCCTGCCCAATATTCTGTTCTGCAGGTGCTGACCCCGCAGCAGATGTGCCTCACTGCTGGTTGGAGGAAGTATCCCGGATCCAGATGGTCTTGCCCTGCGACGCCTGCGCAGCGGTGGCTGCCCTGTGCTCCCACCTGTATCCTCCCTGCCTGTTGCTGGGGCAGCTTCTGGCGTGATTGTTGCAGCAGGTGTTACTAATGCAGGAATGCTGCTGACTGTGCAGGTGGGGGTGCTGGCGGGTCCTGGGGTGTCCTCCTGGGCCTGGGTGGTTGGGGTGTTGGGGGTGTCTTGCTGGAGACCTGTGGGACATGGGGAACACACTGTCAGTGTCTAGTATCTATTGCACAATTCCTAATAAACATTTGCCTATGAACTGCCTATTTGACTACATTTCCCATAATGCATCATTCAGGCTTTTTCTACCCTGTAATGGAGCTATCTTGGTTGTGCATGCACCTGTGTACATGGTGGGTGGGGTATGACATTGATAGGGGTACAGGCTTATCACATGGTACTCACCGGTTGATGTACTGGGCTCTGAGGTGTCCAGGTCCCCAAATCCACACACTGCCTCCTGCTCCAATGTTTCCTCCACCCTTCCTTCCAGGGGTGTGGGTGGTGGCACAGATGATGGTCCCCATCCAGTGCCTCTCATCTCCCGGAGCCTTTCTGCCATCCTCTCCTTGGTCCGGGAGCGGAGGTAATACCACCTCTTCTTTATGTCCTCAATTGTCCTGTGGCTCACACCCAGGGAATAAATTTTTTCTTGAATGTCCTGCCAGAGTTTCTTTTTGGTGGCCTCAGGAACAGTGAGGGCTGCTCTCCCAAAAAGCTCATCATGGTGCTGACAGCATTCCTCTGTCAGCACCTCCAGCTCCCTCTCAGAAAATTTGAGTTTTCTTCTTCGTGGGGTTCCTTCCATGGCTGCTGCTGCTTGTTCAGTGTGAAGACTGGCAGTTATAAAAGGGTGTGGTCCAGCCTCCTCCCAGGTGTATTTGTTAACTTCCTGGCTGTGATGTCATCATCATGTGCCAGGAAGTGTTTACAGAGTGTTCTGGTGTGCTTTCTGGAGTGTTCTGCTGCACCTGTAAGCAATTTTGAAGGTAGTCGCAATTTGCGACACCTACTCGCTAATTGCGAGTTCGTTTTTTCCACACTCGCAAACAGCGACCTCGCAATCTGCGGACTCGCACACAGCGTTGCGAGTCCGGCTGCGAGTCGCAAAATCGGATCATTTTTTTTTCTGGCATTCCAAATTGCGACTCGCATTTTGCGAGTCGCATCAACTCGCAAAATGCGAGTCGCAATTTTTATTTTTGCTACATCTGGCCCAGGGTATCCTCTGCAGGCCACTGATTGCTATTTCAGAGGGCTTCAAACTCTTCATCAGAAGGCGATGGAAAAGAGAGAGAGGCCTGTAGAGAACAGAAATGGGAGCGGTGGAAGGTTTCGATGCACACAGATGTCAGCGCTCTTAAAACCTAGCGTGAATCGTGGAAGAAAGTTTTTTCTTTAATTAGTTGTTTATGAAGAGTTTTGTAAAGCGCTTCGTGCTGCTTCTATGCCACTCAAGATCGCAGCTTTGATGACTTCCCACTTTTTCACGTTGTGTGCTCCCATGCAAGCCACTCAATCCGCCGGCGAATAATACCTTTACTTTATTAAATGTCGGTGTTGTGCGCAGGGGCGTAGGAGACACTAAATTTCTAGGGGGGACAGGGACAACCTTGAGGTGGGCCCCCTGCACAAAGTTTGCACCCAGAAGGGTTGCCGTGATGGGGGGGGGAGATGGGGAAGGCGGTCACTTCCAGTCAAGTCCTGCCTGTGTGGCCTGCAATTCCCTGTCTGCTGGGCCCTTTGCTGCCTTTTAGGCAGCGACAGGCTCTGTGATGCTGTTCGCCTGTGTGAAGTCCTAAGAGGCCTGTACTGCCTGCTGGGCGCAGTGCTTCCTGTCGATTCCTGTGCTGCCTGCTATGCACTGTGCTGCCTGTTGGGAGCTTTCTAGTCAGGCTGTGTCAGTCTCTGCGCCTTCGCCTGCCTATGAAGGCCAGTAAGGCCTATGATTGCTGCTAGGTCCTTGTCTGACTATCAAGTGGCAGTCTCTGTGCTGCTGTGTTCCTGTGAACTGCTGTGCTGTCTGATAGGGCCGGCCTTAGTGTGGTGGCGCCCTGTGCGACATTGTTTGTTGGTCCCCCCCAGTGACCACCTCGGCCACGGATTCCCTCACTACTATCCATCCCCACTCTCTCTCAGATGCATTTCATTAGTCTTATAGCACCACTCATACGGGGAAATATCCCTTACAACGCAATCAATGCAATGCAATGCATTGACCACGCTGCCATTTCCACAAATATGGGTCTAGCACGCATGCCTTTACCACACATATCTTTACCACACATATGCGTGGTTACAGCATAGAGAGCGGTCTAGCTGTCCGGGTGGAACAGGAAGAAGCAGAGGAGAGAGAGGTAAGTAGGGCTGTGGCCGGGTTTAGAGTAGGAGGTTGGGGTCACTTTTAGTGCAGGGTGGGGTCGGGTAGTTTTTAGGACAGGGTCGGGTAGGATTTAGGGGTCAGGAGGAGTGCATGGAGTTCAAGTAGTTTTACAACAGTGTGGGGTAGGTTTTAGGGTACAGGGTGGGGGTCATGTAGTATTTAGGACAGAGCGGGGTAGGTTTTAGGGTTCATGGTGGGGGCAGGGGCATCAAGGTAGTTTTTAGAACAGTTCAGGGTAGGTTTTAGGGTTCAGAGTGGGTGTCTGGGTAGTTTTTAGGACAGGGCAGTGTTACTTTTAGGGCTCAGGGCAGGGGCAGTTTTAAGTGCTTGGAGGGGTGGAGTATGGTATCAGGTGTAAGGGGGCAGAGTAGGGAGAATTTACCACACATGTACCTTTGCCAAACATGCTTTTACAGCGAAATTTGTTGTTAAGGCATGCGTAGTAAAGACACGGTCATAGTTGAGACCGCGATGTTAAGGCATGCACCATATACGCATGTGTTGTTCCATCATTCATCCCTCATACCAGTCTAGGGTGTCAAAGCACTTTACATCACACAGACATTATGCAGAGACAATCCTCATATATTTGTGAATCATTGTATATGAAATATTACATAAGACAGGGCTACAAGGTGTAGGTGTCACAGGTCATCCATACTGGTAGCAGGTATAGTTTCAGAGTGCTTTTTCTGGAGAAGCGCAAACTCAGAATTTTAAACATAACACCATGGTTGGGGGCTCCCTTTAATAATAAGAACTGATTTGCGCTCAAATCAACTTGTTTTGCAACATTAAGTTAATCAAAAAGTGGGGGGAAATCATAACGGTCTAATCTATACCTTGATGTTTGCATGCATCTCTTTGATGAGTTCATTGCTCACTGTTCTATATTCAGTTTTCATTTATAAATTGCAGGGGACAAAAAAGGAGCTCTCTGATGTAGGAAGCTGGCCTGGTGTGTGGTGAGTATCTATGGAAGTATCACCTTATGCCAGGTCCAAGTATCCCCTCATTAGTGAAGTGTAGGCAGTATCTAGAAGCCAGGCTCTCTAGAGGTAGCTGTGGATGATCAGCCAAGACTTATCTAGGACACATGCAAAGATCATGCAATACCACTGTAGTCACACAGCACTTACACACATGAAAGAAACACGTGTTATGAAAATAAAGGTTCCTTATTACAGTAACACAAACACTAAAACACTAGATAGGCAATACTCCAATAGGATGTAAGTAACACACTATTATATGTACAGCAGCAATCACAAAATTGGCATAAAAAGCACTAGAAAACAGTGAAAAGCAATAGGCAATACTGAAGGCCTAGAGGGGGCCAGACCATATACTAAGGAAGTGAAATGTGAAAGCCGGGTCCCCACCCAAGGAAGTGGAATTGGTAGAGGGGAGCTGGAGGAACTAGGAAACCCCAAAGGTAAGTACCAGAGTGCCCCCCAGCGACCAGGAGAAAAGAGGTAAGTTACTGTTTTTTCCCTGACCCACCAAAAGAACTTCAGAGAAGGATATTGCAAAACGCAGACAAGACTGCAAGAAACTAGAGGTGGATCCTGGAAGAGTAAGACCTGGAAAAGAAGGGCACGGAGTCCAGTTTACGTAGGATGGTCAGGTCTTGGCAGGAGCCACTACCCACCCATCTGTGGATGCAGGAGTTGGTCGACGGGGAGACGAGATGGTCAGCAATGCAGCACTGGAGCAGATGAAGAGTTCCTAGGTGATGCAGTCGACGTCCAATGCCAGATGAAGAATTGCAGTCAGTCTGTGGTGTGGAAAACCCACCAACAAGCCTTGGCAAAAGCAAATGTCACAGTAGGAGAAAGGTGGAGCTGCTGGGGACCAGCAAGGTCCAGGGGGACTCAACTCATGGAGGGGAGTCCCAGGTGACCATCAGCAAGGCAGAGAGTCTGGAGGAGGAGAGGCAGCCCCCACAGAAGACCTACAGACAAGGAGCCCAGGAGCTACAGAGAGGCCCACAGCACACCTGAAGAGAGGTCCCACTTCACAGGCGAAGCACATTGAGGGCTGTGCTTCACAGAGAAGAATGCCGGGGGCTGAGGCTACACGGAGCCTGAAGATCCCTTGGAGGAGGTAACAACAAGCCTTGGTAGCTGCAAGAGACGCGGTGCATGGGGGTACTATCCTGCGTGGGAAGGCAAGGACCTACCTACTCCAAAGTTGGGCAGCTGGTAGAGAGGACCAAGGAGACCACTCCAGACTACCACCCCTGATGCAGGATCCACGCAGCTCAGGAGGAGAGGAGATCCACGCAGCGGGTGTTGTTGCAGTTGATGCCTGCAGAGGCAGGTAAGTGACTCCTTCACTCCAAGGAATTTTCCTTCTTTCTTCTCAGAGGAAGCACAGCTGGGCAAATGTTGCAGTTGGTGGAAGGAGTCGGAGAAACAATGTTGCGTGGCGAAGTCGTTACTGGAGCTGTAGATTGTAGTTTCCTGTGAAGTCCAGTTGCGGTTCCAGTGGCCAGAAGTCAAAGTAAACGTTGCTGAGGAGTCCTGCTGGAATCTTGCACGTCAAATCTGAGGACCCACCCAAGAGGGAGACCCTAAATAGCCCAGAAAGGGGGATTGGTCACCTAGCCGGGTGACCACCTAGGAGGGGGCTGTGATGTCACCTCCCTGATCTGGCCACTCAGATTCTCACAGAGGCCACTACCAACCGTGGATTCAAGATGGAAGAATCAAGTGGCCACCTGGAGGAGCTCTGGGCACCACCCCTGGGGTGGTGATGGACAGGGGAGTGGTTACGCCATTTCCATTGTCAGGTTTCACGCCAGAGTAGGGGCTGAGGTCCCTGAACTGGTAGAGACTGGTTTATGCAAGGAGGGCACCAAATGTGCCCTTCAGAGCATACTAGTACCTTGGCGAGGCTACCCCTCCCAAGCCTTGTAACGGAGAGGGTGTTGCCTCCCTCTTCCAAAGGAAATCCTTTGTTCTGCCTTCCTGGGCATGAGCTGCTCAAGCAGCAGAAGGAGGGCAGAAATCTGTCTGAGGGGTGGCAACAGCGGGGGCTGTCTGGAAAACCCCATAAAGCTGGTAGGAGCAATGCTGGGGATCCTCTAAGTAGCCCCCAAAGTGCATGGAATCATACAATCCATACTGACAATAGTATTGGGGTATGATTCTGACATGTTTGTTACCAAACTTGCCCAGGTTTGGAGTTACCATTATGTAACTGGACATAGGTAGTGACCTATGTCCAGTACAAGCATAAAATGGCGTCCCCGCACTCACGAGGTCCAGGAAAATGGAGCTGGAGTTCGCGGGGGCACCTCTGCTCCTGCAGAGGTGCCCTCACACACAGGTACTTGCAGTCTGGGCTAGGAGGGCCTACCATAGGGGTGACTTACAGTGACCTGGTGCAGTGACCTGAAGTGAAAGCGTGAAAGCACCTTTTCACGCAGGCTGCAATGGCAGGCCTGCAGACAGTTTACATGGGCTCCTATGGGTGGCATAATACATAATAAATGCTGCAGCCCATGGGGAACCCCTGATCCCCCAATGCCCTGGGTACCTGGGTAACATATACTAGGGACTTATAAGGGGCACCAGTATGCCAAGTGTGGGGTGTGTGTGGTCCAAGCAACCAAATTTAATGGGAGAGAGCACTGGGGTCCTGGTTAGCAGGATCCCAGTGAACACAGTCAAAACATACTGACAACAGGCAAAAAGTGGGGTAACCATGCCAAAAAGATGGTACTTTTCTGCATCTGACAAAAGCAGTAACCCACTGACCTATTCACATTAGGTACACTTTGTGATCTGCATGTAGACGGCCTTTGTAGCAGGCATAGTAACCCTGTATGTTATGATGAGTCAAAACTTCCACCAGACAAAACTTCAATATCTCTCCAGAATGACCATTAATCACCGGAATTATCTTAAGATTTTTATTGTTGCCTGAAAACTGTTGGTGGCAAGGAACATCCAGCAGGTGCTTTTAAAGTAACAATATACTTGCAAACATAGCACCGCCATCCTAAGTCAGCACCCAGTGCGGCAGCACCAGTTGCATCACCCTAGCTGCCTTACCTAGCCCTGTCCATCTGGTTCTTCCTGGGACCCATGCTGTGTGCTGGTCTCTCCGCTGTCTATCCAGCAGTGTCAGGCTCTGTTCCACCACAGCCTGTGAAGTCCTGTAAAGCCTGTGAGCTGCCACTGTGCTGGCTTCTCATCCACAGGCCATTGGCTTGAAATGAGATTTACAGACAGCCCTTGCCCTTCAGAGCGGGCTTTCACAAATACCAGGAAGGCTGAGGGAGAGACAGGGGACCGAACTGTTGGGGGGGGCAGGATGTCAACTTAGGGGACAATAATTAGCACTAGGGCAGGCAAGCTAGAGACAGAGGAGAGAAGAGAGTGAGAGAGAGGTGACAGAAAGGGGGGCCCTAAAAAACATTGTTGCATCAGCGCGCTAAAGCCTGCCCTGCTCATATCTCACATTAACTCAATAATACTGTTTTTAGAAAGGGAGATACTCTGCAGCACAGCACTGTATTTAAAAAGAAAGGGAGTTACTTAGCAATAGTTTATTTAACTACCCAAACCTCCTTACCTTCTTCAAATCTTGCTGCTGTCTTCAGGGTTCGTTCTTCAAGGGAAGGGAAAGGTAGGGCTCAGGAGAGACGGGATGCAGACAGCAATCAACAAAGGGCCTCTCTCGTCTTCCTTTGTTCTCAGAATTGCAGACTGCAGGGGGTTGTGGGGCAAGGTGAGAAAGAATCCCTTGTGTGCTGCAAGTCACAGGTCGAGTGCAGGGCCAGTATAGGTAGCGCTTTCATGCGCTAATGGCCCTGCGAATCACAGGAGAAGGGAAAATTCTTCTGTCCCCTCGTCCCCCCCACCCTTGTCCCCCGTTGTCCCCCCCACTCCAAAATCTGGGGGGGACATATCCCCCGCGTCCCCACACTTCCTACGCCCATGGTTGTGCGCCCACTTTCGTTTACCTGACCCAATACGGCGCATTTCAGGAGGCACATGCAGCTTACGACAGTTAACCACTATCATAGGTACATAATCGAGAGAAATTGGCCACGGATAATATCATGCAAGAGACTGTATTAGAGTGAGGACTTACTTTGCCTCAGTATTAGAGTCTGATTCAACACTACGGGCTCGACAAAGCCCCAGCTGTATCTTCACTCTTATGATGTTGTGGTAGAGACGGTCAGAGACAGGTGAACTACAAATAACTGTTTATTGTGAGGAATGTCCCAAGCAGCAGAGGTGATGACTATCGGTAGCAGTGATCAGAACTGAACTGCTGAAGGATTCAAAAGATACATTCTCAAAAGCAACATAACGATAAAGAATTTAAACGCAGACAAGAGAGGCAACAGATAATTGTGTAGATATCAAAGCTGCACCCAAAATAGGACTAGTAGATCCTATTCATATGTTTATGTTTTTTATTCAAATTATTTATCTAAAAGCAGCAGCACAGCTATTGCGTTTCACCTTGACAAAGGCTTCCTCAGGGCAATTTAGGTCCCTGTCTAGTATCTGTCAACCCGAGAATCAGAAACACTACATATACTTAGATGACCCAGTTGTACAATAGATGGAACAGATACCTTGCGCATCGGCTTAATACACTCAGAACACTTATGCCAAACACAGCTTGGATAGGTTCATTTAAAGCTGCAACTTTCAATTTCAAAAAGATCACCATAGGTGGCTGGATGTACTGACTGTCTAAATGTAGAAAGGTGGAACGGGTCACATAGAGCCCCAAGTAAACGGTCTCTATGATAGAAGGGGTTTTCAACTGTGGTGATGCAGGCCTTGATGGCAGGGTTCAATCATCAGTCATGATGAGAAATTAAGTTGGAATGGTGACGGGGCCCGTTTGAGGATTGAAGTTGCTGTATATGAAGCTGATGTTGCTAAATAAGACTTCCAAGAGCTTGTTACAAATGTCTTGTGAGGGGTGAGTTTGCTGGAGGCTTTTCATAAATCTGCACCTTGGTTTTTCCGGATCTGCTGTTGGTAGCCTATTAGAGCTGATTTGAAGATTTCTTTATATAAGATGTCTTGATTTGTTCTTCATTTGCTTGCAGTAACATTTCATCAGCCTTAGTTCCTCTGAGTATCGTCTTGCCTTTGGCCAGGTTCTTGATATTGGGTTGCATTTCAGGGGAGCCAGCGTGTCAGCACATGTGGTGATCTAACTATTTTTGATGACTTTCACAAGGTCACTGGTGTTATCAGAGAGGTTGGAAGCCCCCTCCTCTTCTTAGAGGCTTTTACAGATGAGGTGGGTGGTTCTGGTAGTGGTAGGTCTGTGGTGGTGCTGCATGTGTATGCTGAAAGTGACAATGTGTTAATCTCTAGACACATAGTTTGCGAGATGAGCTTTATTGAATACCACCAACCCACAGCAAACACGTCTTTACCCTCCACAACTGTCAGCTTCTCTCAAGATCTAGTGACATCATCTGGAACTTGGATAACCTATACATTCTAGACAGTGCCCAACATTCCAGGTATCCACAACACATCCCCTTTACATACAAAAAAAAAAGTAAGGAATCAAAAGGATAAAAGATCATAACATAGCAATAACCGTAAAGTGAAAACAACACTACTTGCAATGCACAAGGGTAAATAATAACAAGGTTACAAAAAAATTAGTAAAATACATAATCTCTCAACCTCACTGGTCTGGAGCTTAATCTAGAAGAAGCTTTGATGCATGGTGTTGTCTTAGGCTCAGGCTCACTCTGGAGGTGATCTTCTCCAGAGTCAGGGAAATCTGCCACCCGGTTATTCCATCTCACTATTCTGGACATACTCCACACATCTCCATTGTCAAGGACAACCACATTCTTCCTGACTTCCTTAATGCAGAAAGGACCTTTGAAGTTTGACCTGCCCTTGGTCCTGAACCCGGGATCCTTCAGCAACACCATGTCACCAACCTTCCATTTAACACCTTAAACACCATATTTGTCATCATACCGCAATTTGTACTTATATTGGTAACTCTCTCTACAACTAGATGCCCTACTAAGTTTCTCTCGATCAAGATCTCCTTGACCAAACTTATTTCTAAACCAGGCAGGAGACATTTTGGTACATCGGACCTCTCCCTCATATATTCAAAAGGGGCGATACAAGTGATACAATTGGGGGTATTACGATATGCCCACCATTGGTCCCTCAGAAGATCCGTCAGGGAAACTCTGGTATCAATTGCTTCTTGGACACAGGATTTTACCAATCTGTTCATGCGTTCAGCAAGGCCATTGGCCTGAGGTAAGTTCAAGGCTGTTTTCAGGTGTACAACGGCTAGTGAATCCAAAAAAAACTTAATCTCCTGAGAAGTTAACTGTACACCGTTATCTGTGATTAAATGACTTGGTACACCCTCCCGCGAGAATTCTTCCTTTAAGAACTCAATCACAGTTCTAGTGTCCACAAAATTCACACATTTAGGGCCAGATGTAGCAAATAAAAAATTTGCGAGTTGCAAAGTGCGAGTCCATGCGACTCGCAATTTGCAACTCGCAAATTGGTATGCAGTACGGTGTCTCAGACACCGACTGCGACTCGCTATGGGGTCGCAATGACCCACCTCATCAATATTCATGAGGTGGGTCGCAAATTGCGGCCCCATAGCGAGTATAGGCACTCGCAAACATGGAGGCCTGCTGTCGTCAGCAGACCTCCATGTTCGTGACTGCTTTCAATAAAGCAGTTTTTTTTTTTTTTATTGTAGCCCGTTTTCCTTAAAGGAAAACGAGCTGCACTTAAAAAAAAAAACGAAACCTTTAGTTTCGTTTTTTTTTCAGGGCAGGTAGTGGTCCGTTGGACCACTACCTACCCTGAAAAAATAGTTTTGGGTCCATTCACAAAGTGGAAGGGGTCCCATGGGGACCCCTTCCAATTTGCGAGTGGGTTACCATCCACTTGAAGTGGATGGTAACTGCGACACCATTTGCAACCGCGTAGGCGGTCGCAAATGGTATTGCATACCACTCAGAATCGCAATTAGGAAGGGAACACCCCTTCCTATTTGCGATTCTGAAATGCATATTGCGAGTCAGTCCTGACTCGCAATATTCATTTCTGTATAGCAAAGAGGCATTTGCGCCTCGCAAACGGCGATTTTCGCCGTTTGCGAGGCGCAAATCCTTTGCTACATCTGGCCCTTAGTCACTACCCACTTCGAGGTATAATCTACTAAGAGGATGACATAACGCTCATTAGCTGGTAAGAGATGGAATGGACCCATAAAGTCAAGACCTAATTTCACCCAAGGTTTCTCTGGAACTGCAACAGGAGAAAGTGGAGATTTTGACACAACATTGCTTTTGACATTTCGTGCACAGGTCAAACAATCCTTGACCACCGCTTCAACATCTCGATCTAAACCTGGCCACTAATATACTGTTCTTAGCCTAGATTTAGTCAAATTCCTGCCTAAGTGACCCTCATGAGCCAAATTTACAATTTTACTCCTCAGACTCATAGGAGGTATGGACTTGGTACCACGAAATAATTCACCCCCACTTAGTGACAGTTCATTCCTTATGTTCCAGTACCCCTTTAAAGAATCAGAAACGTTCTTGTACTCAGGCCAACCATTCACAATGAATCCAGTAAGATCACGTCTATCGGAATCCTGAATGGCAGCAGTCTTCCATTCATCTTCACTTACAGCCATCTCCCTCACCCAATTAACTTCCACCTCATCTTCAGACTCATCATCACCATCAACCGACGTTCGGGACAAGAAATCAGCCACCATATTCTTTGGCCCAGGCACATATTCAACAGAGAAATTATATTCCATTAATCCCTCAACCCACCTTTTTATCCTGGGAGTCAATTCTTCCCCTTTCTTAGAAGAAAATATTTGAACAAGGAGTCTGTGATCTGTTCTTACAATAAAAGGTAAGCCCCACAAATAGAATCTGAAATGCTTAACTGCCCACGTGCACGCAAGTGCCTCTCTTTCTATAACAGAACACTGTTGTTCCGCTCCTTTGAGGGATCGGGACGCAAAGGCAATTACCTTCTCCTCTTGGCTAGCCCTTTGGATCAAAACTGCTCCCAGCCCCTTAATACTGGCATCTGTGTACAAGAAGGTTTTGGCATGCGAATCAAAATGTCCTAAAGTGGGCATCTTTCCAATACAATCCTTCACAAAAGTGAAGGCAGCTGTACGCTCATCTGTCCAAACAAATTCACACCCTTTCTTTAGGAGGGATCTCAGGGGTTGCGTCACACTCGAGAAGTTGGCAATAAATTTAGAGTAGTACTCTGCTAAACCTAGAAAGGATCTTACTCCATCCCTGTCTCTGGTTTGGGGTGCTCGGATAATGGAATCAACCAACTTGGGCTTAATTCCCTCATTGGAGATAGTATGTCCCAAGTAAGTTACCAAAGAGACTCTAAACTTACACTTCTACCTCTTAACAGTAAGACCTGAGCGGGCCAGCTTACCCAACACCTCTCTTAGAACTTTGTCGTGTTCTTCTACAGTACTGCCATGGACTAAGATATCATTTTGGAAAAAAAAGACACTAGAGACTTCCCCTAAGATCTTCTTCATAATTCGTTGAAAACAGGCGGCTGCAGAGGCCAACCCAAAGGGCATTCTTAAAAATTGGTAGGGTCCCAGCGGCGTCACAAATGACGTGAGATGCCTGGAATCTGCATGTAAAACGATTTGGTGATAGGCTGAAGATAGGTCTAACACACTAAACACTTTTGATCCACCCAGGCCTGACAATTCTTCAGAAATGTTAGGTAAGGGTTGGCGATCTACCCATATATGCTTGTTAAGATCTCTCAGATCCACACACATACGGATCTGTCTCCCATTGTCTTTTGGTGCAAGGACAATGGGAGCCAACCACTCAGATGATTCTATCTCTTCAATTACACCTGCGCTCAAAAGCTTATTCAATTCTGCTCTGAGAGGTTCTAGCATCAACTTAGGAACTCTTCTCACCTTGTGCACAGATGGTATAGCACCCTTCTTAAGGATAATCTTGTGTTCAAAGTTAGCTAGACATCCTAACCTGTCACTAAATACTTGGGGAAACTCCTTAAGAATTTCAAGATCTTCATTCACCACCATAACCTGACACTGAGAATTGGGATCTAACTTAATTCCCATGTCACGCTGGTGGCACCAACCTAGCAAATTATTGCCACGCTTTGCTATGTAAACCTTCCCTAAAGTGGTTTTATCCTGGAATTGAATCCTCATGACCTTGTACCCGATTACTTCTATCTTAGTGCCACCATAACTAACAGGATTAATATCAGGTTCAATTAGAGAATGAAAATCCTCCCCAAAAATCGCTTGCCAGTTCTTTTCCCCTACCATGGTGTAAGGAGATCCCAAATCCGCTAAGACTGTAATTATTTTGCAATCAAGCTTAATGGCACACTCAGGCATGACGACAGGCCCAACATCCACCATACTACCATTGTTCTCAATTTGGTTAATATCAGGTTCAATACACAAAACCATTTTGATAACATTGTCAGTTACAGAATCTATGTTACATTTGTCACTATTGCAGACCCTGGCATAGTGGCCCTTTTGACCACACTTCCTACAAAGAGAATTCCGTACAAAACAATTTGAGCTGTTTGCCGTGTGTCCAGAGTTGCCACAACGATAACAACGCTGATGTTTAATTTCTCTCTTTTTCTCCAGAGTGGGTACTTGGGCTTTGCTGTAGTTGCTGACCCTCGAAACTTCTTCCCGAATCTGAGGTGCCTGGACCATGCACAATTTGTCCTCCTCATGGTCATTCATCTCCTTAATCCAATTGCTGGTACTCTCCATTCCCTCGACAATTGCAATGGCCTCCTTCAAATCAGGGTTCTTCATTAGCAACTTTTCCTGAACTCTCTTATTGTTTGTACAGCGGACCAACTGGTCACGGATGAGAGAATCCGTGATATCGCCAAAGTCACATGTGCATGCCAATGTGCGCAATGCAGCAACAAAGTTCCCCACATTCTCTAATTTCCCTTGGACAAAAAATTTATGTGGGTCATTCCGACTCCACCAGCCGTATTACGAGTCCATTATATCCTATGGAACTCGTAATACGGCTGGTGGTATATCCGTCACTTTACCGTCACTTTTGGGACGGATTAACACTCCTCCAAAGTTAGAATAACCCCCTTAGTTTGCGAGATGAGCTTTATTGAATACCACCAACCTACAGCAAGCACAAACACTTCTTCACCCTCCACAACTGTCAGCTTCTCTCAAGATCCAGTGACATCATCTGGAACTTGGATAACCAATACATTCTAGACAGTGCCCAACATTCCAGGTATCCACAACACAATGGCATGATCTGTCCAGGTCATAGGTGCAGGGTTGTCAACTGTGATGTTGCTGTTTAAGGAGAAAATCATGTCCAATAGGTGTCTGGTGTTGGTGGGTTTGGTAATGTGCTAGGTGAAGCTTTTTAGAAGGGCTGAAGAGTTGAGATCAGTGCAGTCCTCTAGGTGAAAGATCTTTGAGAATGATCAAGGTGTTGGTGGTGGCCTTGATGACGAGGGGAGTACTGAAGTCTTTGATGTTACTGGCAGAATTGGTGCGGGGTCCTGGTGGTCTATGTATGAGGGTTCTACCCACAAAGAATTTGACTTTGATGCATATATTGAATGTAAGGTGTTTCCTGTAGCTGGTGGTTGTGTCCATGCAGAAGGTGGAGCTCATGGTATCTTTGAGTATGATGGTGAATGCAGAATGTTGGAAAATGGGTTATTGGTAAGGGCAGGTAGGTACCTACACTTAGCAATAGGCCACTAACCTCCACTAAGGTCCAGTTAGGTCTCAGTAAATTAACCCCAGCTCAACCCTTGGTAGCTTGGCAACGAGCGTCAAGGCTTAACTTAGGAGACAGAGTGTAAAGCATTCAAATATCTCAAAACAGTAATTAAATAAAACACAGGAAACAGTTTAAAAATCCAAAACCAATTTATAAAAATAGATTACATTTTTATCTTTAAAATGACACCAAAACTAATAAAATCAGATAAGGGGAACCAGAGATATGAATTTTTAACCTCGACCGGGTCAAAGTCAAAGTTTCAGGCCGACCGCGATGGAGCCCTGCTCGGCTACAGGCCGCCGGAGGCCTCGGTTAAAATGTTACCTTCACACTTATGGGGTCATTACGACCTCGGCGGTGAAAGGCGCTTACCGCCAGACAGAAGACCGGCGCGACCGCGGTAAACCGCCACGGTCATTCTGACCCACAACAGGCAAACCGCCAAAATACCGACATCCACAAAAGTCCGCCACACCAAAGGTCAGCGATAAACTGGCGATGACCAAACCTCCACCATCACGCCAACAGAAATACGCCCATGCCATTACGACCCACGAATCCACGCGGCGGTCTTTCAACCGCGGTATTCTATTGGCGGTACACACCGCTGCGGTCGAAATACACATACTCGTACAAAACACTACCACATTGGCCAATTCTAAATACACACACCTGATACACATACACACACCACTCCCACACACCCAATACAATATAAAACACACACCCACATCACCCACAAACCCCTACGACCAGAAATTCTGAGAGAAGGCCAGAGAGAGACACCACAGTCAACTACCAAGCATCCACAGGCACACAATACCAATACCCACAGAACTTCCACGCACCTCACACAACACACCACTAAATAGCACCCCACCTACCACTACACACTCCACCCCACACATCATCCACACCACCCCATGGCACCTCAAAGACACCCCAGGTTCTCAGATAATGAACTCAGGGTCATGGTGGAGGAAATCGTACGAGTAGAGCCCCAGCTGTTCGGGACACAGGTGCAGCACACCACCATTGCCAGGAAGATGGAGCTATGGAGCAGAATAGTCGACAGGGTCAACGCTGTGGGACAGCACCCAAGAAATAGGGACGACATCAGGAAGAGGTGAGACGACCTATGGGGGAAGGTGCGTTCCATGGTATCAAGGCACAACATCGCGGTACAGCGGACTGGCGGCGGACCCCCACCTCCTCCCCCAGAATTTACAACATGGGAGGAGCAAGTCTTGAACATCCTGCATCCTGAGGGCCTCTCAGGAGTCGGTGGAGGAATGGACTCTGGTAAGTCTCATCTTCACTACTTCATCCCCCCCACCCCACCTGCATGCCAACTCATACCCCCACCCTCACCCCCACCCCCATCACAACTACCCCTTGCAAATGTCTCACCATCACAACCCACCCATCCCAAAACTTAGCCCTTCATGCGGCCCCAAAGCATGGACACCCATCACCAAAGCATGCCCAATGCACATACCCATCACCCCCCCCAAAACACTGTCACAACAGCCCCCACAAAGGAATGCCAGCACTGGGGTACACGGGCACCCACCCATTGCACGCCATTGGCACACACAGAAGCAATAACCATACTTTTATACCCCTGCAGGACCCGAACACCAGGTCACCGCGCAGGAGGGTCCACAAATGTCCACTCCACCCCCAGAAGAGGCCCACAGTGATGACAGCAGCTCTGTCTCCCTGGATCTAGATGACCAGCCCGGTCCATCGGGGACCTCAGGACAGTCGGTTCCCCTAAGACAGTCACAGGCCACAGCAGACCTTCCCCCCTCTGGGAACACCAGCGCAGCACCCACCCAGCGGGCCCATACCTCTGTCCCCAGGACACGTCAATCAGCGGTGTGTCCACCACTACAGGGAACCCAGGCTAACCCACCACCTCAACAACAACAGGGACCTGGGGGCAGTGGTAGGGGGCACACGGTCCAGGGGACGGAGGCCCAGGGAAACAGGGGAACTGGGAGGGCTGCTGTGCGACTGGGGGGGGATAGGCCAAGGGAACCCACTCTCCACGAGGCCCTCTCCTCCATCATGGGAGCATACCACCGCTCCCAGGAGACGATGGCGACGGTCCTGGCCAGGTTTCAGGAAATCCAGCTTCTGCAGGAGCAACAGTATATGGAGTTCAGGGAGGAACTAGGAAACATCAGTTCCGCCATGGGTACCATCGTAGTATCCCTGAATGAGTTAATCACCACATTGCGGAACAGGTGCAGTACTCACCGTAGTCTTCTGCGCCGGCGTTCGTGCTCCTGGTAGAGGAGCAGGAATACAATAGCTGGTAGGATGTGTAGTTCGGGTTCCATGCTGTCCAGATTCCTCGTGGGGTGTATGGAGGTGAGCGTTTTCCATTTGAAATGTCTGTTTCTGCCGTGTTTTTATCGGCGGGGCTACTGCCCCGGAAAAGGTGGCGGATTGGTGGGTTGTGATAGGGTGGGCGGTACATTGAGTCCCGCCTGTCTGTTGGCGTTGACCTCCGCGCTGTTTGTTTGTCCCGCCGTGGCTGGCGGAGTGTTAATGTGGCGGTCTCGGTTGGCGGTTTCCGCCAGGGTCAGAATTCCATTTTTTTAACCGCCAGCCTGTTGGCGGGTTAGCCGCCGCTTTAACACCGACCGCCAGGGTTGGAATGACCCCCTTAGTCTTTTTTTCGAAGATTTTCTTCAGCGGGACGAACCTGCCAGTCCAATCCGACCTCCTGGAGCCCTTCTCCGGATACGCGATGCTGGAATCCTCAGTGGCGATTTTTACCTTCGGACTTAGTCGTTTTTTAGAGGTGAAAATCCTTCGACCGGGATAAACCTGGATCTTGATCCGACGTCCATGGAGCCCTCCTCGGATACGCTGGCTGGGAGGTCCCAGTCAACTTTTTACCTTCGGACTTAGTCTCTTTTTCTGAGATTTTTCTTTACCAGGACGAACCAGCAAATCAGGCCGGGTCGCGGTTGAGGCAAGCCGGCTAGAGTTGCTGCGGCGGGTCGGTCCCTCTATGGAGCTTTTTTACAAAAGTTGTCCAAACTTCTCCAAACTTCTGGGGCTTCTCCCAGATGTCCTTTTAAGGTTCTTTTGGGGTCCACAGCTCACCCCAAGGGTCCAGAAGTTCTGAAATGGTCCTTGGGGGGTGCGGACTACAACTCCCAGAATGCACCTGGCGCAAACTCCTTTTTGGCCACTGGACAGTGGTCAGCTGGTCGCTTTCTTCAGGAGTTGGTGCAGGGGACTCTGGTTAGCAATTTTTCACCTGTAGCAAACAGGGAGTCCCTCCTTGAACCAGTTGAAGCCAGGCAAAGTCCTTCTTGTGGTGAAGCCCAAGTGTGCAGATGGTGCAGTCCTTCTGAGTGCAGGTTCCAGGTGCAGGCCAGGGGTCCAGCAGGGCAGTCCTTCTTCTTCTGTTGTTCTTCCTTGTTGGATGTGGTAGGGAACTGAGGTGTGGGTGCAGGTCTGCCAGTTTTATCCTTGCTCCTGGGTGAAAAGCAGGGGGGTCCTGGTTCTCCAATCAGGTGCAGGGTCCTTCCCCCTGTGATGACCACTTCCTGGGAAGTGTGGCAAAAATCAATCCCAGGAGGCAACATTCTCCAAAAATCCATCATGGCTGAATCTGATTTTTGGAGGTTACATCTGGCTGAGCCCACCAACTGGTGTGGCTAAAAATCATAAACACACCTCTCTCCTGCCCTCTCCTAATCTAATCAACGGGGCACCTAGTTGTTTGGGGTTGCAGGATGTGGGGGTGTTGCCGGTTGCTCCAAATGTCCTTCTCTGCCTTTGAAGACCAGTTTGGCAGCCCTCCCCTTCCTGCCTCACCATCTGCTGAGGGGAGATTCCTTCCCACAGGCACATTCCTTTGTGTGAAGCCAGGCCACTTCACACCTCATCAAGGCAGCTTGGCCAAGCTGCTCAAGGCTGGCCAATCAGAGCACAGCAGCAAAAACAATGCAGGGCTGAAATTGGCAACTTTTCAGGTAAAGTTTAAAACTCTTTACCTGAACAAGTTATATTAAATCCAACAACTGGAAGTTGTGGGATTTATTACAACAATTAATTTGATACCAAACTCTTGGTATGCATCATTTAAAGAGACTTTAAACATTAAAATAAAGTCTCCCCATTCTAGCCTATGAAGGCCATTTACTAAAATGAGGGAAAAACGAATGTGGCTGCTTTTACCTCACCAGGGCTTATAAAACTATTTTTATAAGGTCCCTGCTTATAGTTACATGGCACCCAGCCCTAGGGGCACATAGGGCACACCTTAGGGGTGACTTATATGTAAAAATAAGGTAGCTTAAAACTTTGGAACTACTTTTAATTCCAAAATCGAATTTGCATATAACTTTAATTTAAAAGCAGCCAGCAAGGCAGGCCTGCCTTTAAAATGACACTGGGCACCTCAGCAGTGCACCTATGGGTGCACCACCTATGCTGTGGTCCCTAAACCTACATGCCTTACCATATACTAGGGACTTATAGGTAGGTTAACTTAGCCAATTATAATTAGCCTAATTTGCATATCCATTTTACACAGAACACAGGCCCTGGGACTGGTTAGCAGTACCCAGGGCACCATCAGAGTCAGGAAAACACCGGCAAAAAGTGGGAAATGGGGGCAAAAAGTTAGGGGCCTCTGCAATCAGCCCTGTTTTCTCACACAGAAGGTGCATGTGAATACTCCTTTCATATTGTGTGGTGCGATGCAGCAGCAGTGAGGTGAGTGGGGTTAGGAGTATGGAGAAGTGAAACAGGGTATCACTAGATAAGGGGAGCACTGGGGTTACTAGCATTGGCCGCACTGCAGTTACAATTACATAGGTCCTGAGAGGAGGGGCAAGCACAAGGCACAGTGATGTTACTTCCTGTGCAGGTGAATGATGAGAAAATCTTGCAATGTAAGTTCTTGTGCAGATGGATAATGGATATTCCACTGACGTCACTCCTTGTGCTGTTGGACAATGAGAAATGAGGTCCTCTTACTTGTCTTGTTCTTTTAAAGGCATTTTTTGAAGGAAAACATAGGTGTCACTTTGTGTGCAGATGGATGATGGGAAATTCAGTGGTCACTTGCTGTGCAGATGGATGATGGGAAATTCAGGGATGTCACTTCCTGTGCAAACAAATTATTAACAAGCCGCTCAAACTTCATTTCTGGACACTACATGAAGCAGAGCTGGCCAGAAAGAGGGACAGATAAACAGTCCTCCAGTGTTACACTACCTGGAGTCCACAACTATATCTCATTAATCACACTCTCTCCTCTTATTCCTCATGAGCAACTTTTCATGAAAAGATCAGGTTCCAGTCTGGAAGCAAACCTTGACAGATTCCTATTGCTGCTTATGCGGCCGTTTTGAAGAAAGAGCATAAAATTTCTTGTGCATCTGCCCAGTGGTTACCCTCCTCAGACAGGAACCGATATGCACTGCTCTGAGGGCTCTTCGGATTATATCCTGTCACTCCACAGTGACAGCACTCCTAAATGGACAGCTTGCCTGCAGTGTTACAAAGGTTGTACTGCAAGTCAAAAGGTTGCTCCTACTGCAAACTGCAATACCCTGTGTCACATATCCCTTGGTCCCATGTTGCATTTCAGAGACTGCTCTTTGTCGTCATTGTCTTAAAAACAGCCATCCTTAGCATAGGACTTTTTAACTATAAGGCGAATTGTGAATCAGCGTGAAACAGGTTTTTTTTGCACTATATTACACTTTAGTGTTTGCATCTTGCCGTTACTACTGCAAATCTTGATTTCATGCGTAATCTTAACCTTTTGCTCTATATTGCACTTGAGAGAATTTCCATGGCTGTTATTATCTCAAAAACATTCAATTTTAGTATGGGACCTTTAATTAAAGAGTGAATTGTGAATTTTTGTGTAATATGATTCTTTTGTACTACGTTGTACTCTATTCCACGTTGCATTTTAGAGACTGACCCTCTTTGTTAGTGCTCCAAAAGCAAATAATCCTAGTAGGGGACGCTTAAATGATGGGGGAATTGTGAATCTTCGAGAAAAATTACTTTTTGCTTTGCATCACATTTGAATGATACAGCCATTGCTGCTGCTATCTAGAGGTCTCTCAATTTTAGCACTGTTTTTTAAAAATAAAGGTTCAATGCATTGCACATATTCTAACAAACTGCTATTGCTTTAATTAATGACAGCATGTAGATTGTAACCTTTGTGGTGCACATTTGAAATACTTTTTGTTAATCTGCAATAAAGAATTTACTTACTTGCTGTGCAGATGGAGGAAACGAAATCCATTAAGGTGTATTCCTGTGAAGATGGGCGAAAGGAAAATCTAGAATTACAAATTTGTGATGTGGGATGATCTGATATGACTAGCCAAAGCTCATACAATATATTTTAATTATACCTTCTGCTTGTTAATTTTTGCTTTGCTCTCACCCACTCATTCTCTACCACAATGCTCTCTTTTGTGTTAGGCTCTTCATAACAATTTCAAAGAGCTACCCATCTCTTATTTTTTAAGTAGTGTCTGTTCATCTCTCTTTCGTTCTCCTTCAGTCATTCTGTAGGTATGCCTGTACTGCTTCTTATTAGGAGTTCACTCTTTTTCTGTTTTTTTTACCACCTTTCTTACCTCATGATCACTTTCCTCTTCACTATAAGATCTCTTCCCCTTTTACCTCTAGTTTACAGCTTAAGCATAGGACTTCCAGAAGTGCACAGAACATTCAGGTCCAACCATGACATTAAAACTGATTTAAGCAGTGCTGTCACCCAATAGAAATGTCATTAAGTAATCTGTAAAGAAAATCATGAGTCAGTTGTGATATTAATGTAAGGTAGTACATACAGTGGCCTACCTCAACAACCCATCCTCCCATGCATACGTTTACGTTTTTTGGTGGGAACCAGACTCTCTGGATGATATATTACAATATATGTCCAATCCCAATAGCTCAATTGCAGAATATTCTGACATGTACATGTACAGTTACATTCTGAAGCCTTTGGCATAAACTGAGCACTGAGTAATCTGAAGTCATGCTACTCAACAAACACTGCCCCAAATATATGTTCAGTGATTCAGTGTTTGCACAGAACACAAATAAGTTTAAGTGTTTATCTATATTTAACTTACATTTCATAAGTGACACAATTATGGTTAACACTGAAGAGAACAAATGCAAAATCAATTTGTTCTCAGTTAAGCTCACAACTAGCTGTTGTTTGCCCAAATGTCTTGGATGGAGTGAATTTACTTTATTTTAGGAACTATCACTCTACATTTACAATTAAGCAAGACCTTCTTTTCTGATAATCCATCAGTAGATTTTAACATTTGACAAAAGCTGTAGCCTTCTTTTAATATACACTTTCAATTTTAAGGAATTTACTTACACATCACAAACGTCATTTTTACTCTCCTTTCCAGTTGTGAAATATTTTACACAATTACTTTATTGACAAGATTGGTTAGATTGTTTTCTTCGGTTAGCTGAACATTGAATGTCTGAAAATCATATCATGATTTACAGAACACGTTCAAAATCTATGATGCTTTTCATTGTAAATATGATCTGCTAGTAGAAGTCATTTAACCCCTTAGCTGCTGGGCCTTTTCCCCCCCAGTGCTGAGCCCTTTTTTGGCTATTTGGGGTAGTTCGCGCTTAGGGCTTCATAACTTTTTGTCCACATAAGCTAACCACGCCAAATTTGCGTCCTTTTTTCCAACATCCTAGGGATTCTAATGGTACCCAGAGTTTGTGGTTTCCCCTGGAGGAGACCAAGAAAATAGCCAAAATAAAGTGAACATTTTGTTTTTTCCAAATAAATGGGAAAAAAGGGCTGCCGAAGAAGGCTTGTGGTTTTTTCCCTGAAAATGCCATCAACAAAGGGTTTCTGGTGCTGAAATCACTATCCTCCCACCTTTCAGGAACGGGCAGACTTGAATCAGAAAACCACATTTTTCAACACAAATTTGGCATTTTACTGGGACATACCCCATTTTTACTATATTTGTTGCTTTCAGCCTCCTTCCAGTTAGTGACAGGAATGGGTGTGAAACCAATGCTGGATCCCGGAATGCTAAACATTTATGAAAACTAGACAAAATTCTGAATTCAGCAAGGGGTCATTTGTGTAGATCCTACAAGGTTTTCCTACAGAAAATAACAGCTGAAATAAAAAAAGATTGAAATTGAGCTGAAAACAACAGCCATTTTTCTTTATGTTTTACTCTGTAACTTTTTCCTGCGATGTCAGATTTCTGAAATCAATATACCGTTTTGTCTGCTGGACTCTTCTGGTTGCGGGGATATAAAGGGCTTGTAGGTTCATCAAGAACCCTAGGTACCCAGAGCCAATAAATGAGCTGCACCCTGCAGTTGGTTTTCATTCTATACTGGGTATACAGCAATTCATTTGCTGAAATATGAAGAGTGAAAAAGAGGTATCAAGAAAACCTTTGCATTTCCAAAATGGGATCAAGATAAGGTTTTGAGGAGCAGTGGTTATTTGCACATCGCTGAATTCTGAGGTGCCCATACTAGCATGTGAATTGCAGGGCATTTCTCAAATAGACGTCTTTTTTGCACACTCTCTTATATTTGGAAGGAAAAAATGTAGAGAAAGATAAGGGGCAATAACACTTGTTTTGCTATTCTATGTTCCCCCAAGTCTCCCGATAAAAATGATACCTCACTTGTGTGGGTAGGCCTAGTGCCCGCGACAGGAAATACCCCAAAACACAACATGGACACATCCTATTTTTTTTATAGAAAACACAGCTGTTTTTTCCAAAGTGCCTACCTGTAGATTTTGGCCTCTAGCTCAGCCGGCACATAGGGAAACCCAACAAACCTGTACATTTTTAAAAAATAGAGACCTAGGGGAATCCAAGATGGGGTGACTCGTGGGGCTCTGACCAGGTTATGTTACCCAGAATCCTTTGCAAACCTCAAAAAGTGGCTAAAAAACAAGTTTTCCTCACATTTCGGTGACAGAAAGTTCTGTAATCTGAGAGGAGCCTCAAATTTCCTTCCACCCAGCGTTCCCCCAAGTCTCCCGATAAAAATGATACCTCACTTGTGTGGGTAGGCCTAGCGCCCGCGACAGGAAACGCCCCAAAGCGCAACGTGGACACATCCAAATTTTTGGAAGAAAACAGAGGTGTTTTTTGCGAAGTGCCTACCTGTAGATTTTGGCCTCTAGCTCAGCCGGCACCTAGGGAAACCTACCAAACCTGTGCATTTCTGAAAACTAGAGACCTAGGGGAATCCAAGGAGGGGTGACTTGAGGGGCTCGGACCAGGTTCTGTTACCCAGAATCCTTTGCAAACCTCAAAATTTGGCAAAAAAAAACACATGTTCCTCACATTTCTGTGGCAGAAAGTTCTGTAATCTGAGGGGAGCCACAAATTTCCTTCAACCCAGCGTTCCCCCAAGTCTCCCAATAAAAATGATACCTCACTTGTGTGGGTAGGCCTAGCGCCTGCGACAGGAAACGCCCCAAAGCGCAACGTGGACACATACACATTTTTGGAAGAAAACAGAGGTGTTTTTTGCGAAGTGCCTACCTGTAGATTTTGGCCTCTAGCTCAGCCGGCACCTAGGGAAACATACCGAACCTGTACATTTCTGAAAACTAGAGACCTAGGGGAATCCAAGGAGGGGTGACTTGCAGGGCTCGGACCAGGTTCTGTTACCCAGAATCCTTTGCAAACCTCAAAATGTGGCTAAAAAAACACATGTTCCTCACATTTCTGTGGCAGAAAGTTCTGGAATCTGAGAGGAGCCACAAATTTCCTTCCACCCAGCGTTCCCCCAAGTTTCCCGATAAAAATGATACCTCACTTGTGTGGGTAGGCCTAGCGCCTGCGACAGGAAACGCCCCAAAGCGCAACGTGGACACATACACATTTTTGGAAGAAAACAGAGGTGTTTTTTGCGAAGTGCCTACCTATAGATTTTGGCCTCTAGCTCAGCCGGCACCTAGGGAAACCTACCAAACCTTTGCATTTCTGAAAACTAGAGACCTAGGGGAATCCACGGAGGGGTGACTTGCGGGGCTCGGACCAGGTTCTGTTACCCAAAATCCTTTGCAAACCTCAAAAAGTGGCTAAAAAAACAAGTTTTCCTCACATTTCGGTGACAGAAAGTTCTGGAATCTGAGAGGAGTCACAAATTTCCTTCCACCCAGCGTTCCCTCAAGTCTCCCGATAAAAATGATACCTCACTTGTGTGGGTAGGCCTAGCGCCTGCGACAGGAAACGCCCCAAAGCGCAACGTGGACACATACAAATTTTTTGAAGAAAACAGAGGTGTTTTTTGCGAAGTGCCTACCTGTAGATTTTGGCCTCTAGCTCAGCCGGCACCTAGGGAAACCTACCAAACCTGTGCATTTCTGAAAACTATAGACCTAGGGGAATCCAAGGAGGGGTGACTTGCGGGGCTCGGACCAGGTTCTCTTACCCAGAATCCTTTGCAAACCTCAAAAAGTGGCTAAAAAAACAAGTTTTCCTCACATTTCGGTGACAGAAAGTTCTGGAATCTGAGAGGAGCCACTAATTTCTTTCCACCCAGCGTTCCCCCAAGTCTCCCGATAAAAATGATACCTCACTTGTGTGGGTAGGCCTAGCGCCTGCGACAGGAAACGCCCCAAAGCGCAACGTGGACACATACAAATTTTTGGAAGAAAACAGAGGTGTTTTTTGCGAAGTGCCTACCTGTAGATTTTGGCCTCTAGCTCAGCCGGAACCGAGGGAAACCTAACAAACCTGTGCACTTCTGAAAACTAGAGACCTAGGGGAATCCAAGGAGGGGTGACTTGCGGGGCTCGGACCAGGTTCTGTTACCCAGAATCCTTTGCAAACCTCAAAAAGTGTCTAAAAAAACAAGTTTTCCTCACATTTCGGTGACAGAAAGTTCTGGAATCTGAGAGGAGCCACAAATTTCCTTCCACCCAGCGTTCCCCCAAGTCTCCCGATAAAAATGATACCTCACTTGTGTGGGTAGGCCTAGCGCCCGCGACAGGAAATGCCCCAAAACACAACGTGGACACATCACATTTTTTCATAGAAAACAGTGCCTACCTGTGGATTTTGGACTCTAGCTCAGCCGGCACCTGGGGAAACCTAGCAAACCAGCACATTTTTTAAAACTAGAAACCCAGGGGAATCCAAGATGAGGTGACTTGTGGGGCTCGGACCAGGTTCTGTTACCCAGAATCCTTTGCAAACCTCTAAATGTGGCTAAAATAAAACGTTTTCCTCACATTTCGGTGACAGAAAGCTCTGGAATCTGAGAGGAGCCACAAATTTCCTTCCACCCAGCGTTCCCCCAAGTCTCCCGATAAATATGGTACCTCACTTGTGTGGTTAGGCCTGGTGCCTGCGACAGGAATAGATCACACAACGGTCAATGTTGGTCCTTACGGGAGGCAGCTGTTGACCCTGGGGTGATCCATTCCCCACACAGGAACTAGGTGTAGACACTCAAGTGGGGTAGTGTTTTTATCAGGACAGGTGAGGAGTCACTGGGTGGTAGGAATGTTGTGGATCCCAGCATATTCCTGTAGTTTGTGTGACAGAAATGCGAGAAAAATTGAGTTTTTTTCAACATTTCAGCTTTGCAGGGTATTCTGGGTAAGAAAACTTTGGGGAATCCACACAAATCACACCTCTGTGGACTCCCCCGAATGTCTAGTTTCCAGAAATGTTTGGGTTTAGTGTGTTTCTCTATATGGCCGCCGAATCCAGGACCAAAAACACAGGTGCCTGCCTTACAAAACCAGTTTGTTTTGCCATAGACAATTTTGATGTCTCCACAATATGATTTGGTGGTGGAATTTGGGGCTGAACTAAATTGGGGAGCTCCCAAGAGAGCACTCTCTCTCTGCTTGCCGCCGCATTCACCTGCTCTCTGGGTTGGCCTAACCTACTATTACCCAGTTGCACGAACAGCTTGCGAAGGGACAGCAGGACTGTCCTCATCACCTCCCTCATAATGTACTGGAAGAGGAGTTATCGAATGGGACTCCTCTGACTGAAAAATCACTCCCAGAGTCTGCGCCATTGTCCTATCCCTCAGATGCTGTCTCAGTATCTGATGTCTCAGTCTCTGATCCTATGTCAGAGCGGTCCTCTATAACCCGAGTGCAGGCAGCAGTCATCCATCAAGATGCCATCTCTGCTATTGGCTAAACTGTTGCTCTAAAACACTAGCCTACGTAGACAGTCACAAAATCGATGGTGTGTGTGAGATACGTGCAACAGTAGAGGCCACCTTACCTGCGATTCTTCCCTCAATCAGCACGTACTTTCAAGACACTCAAAAAACACCTTGTCACATACCATTCTTCACAGTCTTTAGCACCTCCTGCGCCCAGTCCAACAATCATTATTGGTGCTCCCACTCCCTCCTCCTCGGATTCCCTCATTACCACCCAGCAAAAGTGCCCTTCATCTCTCCATAGACTTTACTAATGTCCTCAGCTATTTACATAAAATACAGATTTGCTCTTTGCAGTAGGCATATAAACCTTCTGCGCTTCTTTATGGCACTAAAACTGCCACTAGACAAGTCGGACCCTTTTCCCCCCAGGGAAATCACACACATATTGACAAAAGTGATATATATATGACAGCCAACCACCTGAAACTCAACTCAAGCAAAACCGAAATAATCCTCTTTGGCCCACACAAAAACACCTGGGACCCCTCATGGTGGCCCACCACGCTAGGCCCTACACCCACCCCCGCCAACCACGCACGCAACCTCGGCATCATCCTAGACTCCTCCCTCTCGATGACCCAACAAATCAACGCTCTTACCTCCTCATGCTTCAACACACTCCGTATACTGAAAAACATTCAAATGGATCCCCACAGAGACCAGAAAAACTGTCACTCACGCACTCATCAGCAGCAGGCTTGATTACGGAAACGCCCTCTACGCCGGCACCACTCTAAAACTCAAGCGCAAACTACACGCATCCAGAACTCAGCACCACGACTCATCCTCGACCTCCGCCGACACAAACACATCTCTCCACACCTCAAATCCCTCCACTGGCTCCCCATTGACAAAAGGATCACCTTCAAGATCCTCATCCTCGCACACAAATCACTCCACAGCACAGGCCCTGCCTACCTCAACGAGAGTCACCTTCCACACCCCCACACGAAACGTCCGCTCAGCTGACCTCTCTCTCGCCTCTGTCCCCCGCATCAAACACACCACCACCGGGGGCAGATCCTTCTCCTACCTTGCACCCAAAACCTGGAACGCCCTCACAACCCACCTTCGCAAGACCCAAAACCTACTTCTTTTCAGGAAGGGCCTCAAAACCTGGCTTTTCGAACAGTGAACCTCCCAGCCCCTTTCCCTCCCCCCTTTCCCCCCCCAGCGCCTTGAGACCCTCACGGGTGAGTAGCGCGCTTTATAAATCTCTTTGATTAGTGGTGTTTCCTGGCCCCCGAGAGAGTCTCCCCTTTCTTACGAGGCCTTCCCGAACGTGGGAATGGCCGTTTTCCCCATCAAAGCAGGAAGCGGCCGCAAGGCTGCTTCCTGCTTTGATGGGGAAAACAACTTTGAAACATCAGCGCGCCTCGCGGCACGCTGACGTCACAAAGGGGCGGGTGGGGGGTGGGGGGAGACACGGAAGCTTCCGTGTCTCCCGGGGGAAGTTTATTAATACCCTTCCTGTTGTCGGCCACTGGTCGTGACCCGCACCAGGGAGGGTGTGTGGGCGTCGGCCAGTGGCCGACGCCCGCACCAAAAAGGTTAAAAGAATATGCCTATCCTATGTTTGTTTATAGGTTTCAATAGCTTCTACTTCCAACTACGATTTCTCTACAGAAGCTGGAGCTGCATACATATAAAAAAAAAAAAAAAAGCTGATTTTGATTCAACTAAGGTGGAAGTTCTGTGGGAATAAGATTTAAACCAAGTTTTTCCTAATTCAACTTGGGATACTACATGGCCCAAATAACATTACACTTCTTGTATTGCTAGCACCACTATCTACCACTGAGCTCTCCCCCTCCAAGCTCCAAGCCTACTAGGACCCTGGTGACCCCATCCCTCTGACCTGGGTTTAACGCTGGTGCTCTCCCAAAGGCACCCACAAACAACTCAATCAGTCCCCAGTGGCTTCCTGCACAGTACAGGAGCCATCATTGCTCCCACACAGAGGGGGCAGCCAATTATGCTTGCTTCCTCCGGGAGGGAGCAACATGTGTTTTGTTTTCCATTCTCAGCTGATAGGAGCATTTTTTAATCTCAATCAATCAATCAATCAAATAATTTCTTAAGCACACTACTCACCCAGTAGGGTCTCAAGGCGCTGGGAGAGAGGTGTGGGGGGGATGGTTACTGCTCGAAAAGCCATGTTTTTAGGTGCTTTCTGAAGGTTAGGAGGTCCTGGATCTTGTGTAGGTTGGTGGGGAGGGAGTTCCAAGCCTTGGCAGCAAGGTGGGAGAAGGATCTGCCACCGGAGGTGGTGCGTTGGATCCGGAGGACTGTAGCAAGGGCAAGGTCAGTGGAGCGGAGCAGTCGAGTTGGTATGTGGAAGTTGACTCGTTCATTGAGGTAGGCCGGTCCAGTGTCGTGGAGGGCTTTGTGAGCGTGGTCAAGGATTTTGCAAATTATCCTTTTGTTGATGGGCAGCCAGTGTAGGGATCTGAGGTGGGTGGATATGTGTTTGTGGCGAGGGAGGTTGAGGATGAGACATGCGGCTGTGTTCTGGATTCGCTGGAGTTTTCTTTGAAGCTTGGCTGTGGTCCCTGGGTAGAAGGCATTACCGTAGCCAGTCTGCTGCTTATGAGGGCGTGGGTGACTGTTCTTCTTGTTTCTAAAGGGATCCATTTGAAAGTCTTGGGTAGCATGTGAAGGGTGTTGAGCAGGAGGATGATATGTCGTTGATTTGCTGTGTCATGGAGAGAGACGAGTCCAGTATGATGTCAAGGTTGCGTGCGTGGGTGGTGGGTGTTGGGGGTGGTTTGAGGGTGGTGGGCCACCAAGAGTCGTTCCATGCTGCCTTGTTGAGGCTGAAGATGATGATCTCTGTATTGTCTGAGCTCAATTTGAGGTGGCTTGCTGTCATCCAGTTGGCGATGTCAAGGAGTCCGGCGGGCAGGTTATTCTTGACGGTGGCTGGGTTCCTAGTGAGGAAGATGATGAGCTGGGTGTCATCCTCCTAGACCACTCTGCAGCTTTTGACACTGTATGCCACCAAACCCTCCGCGCACGCCGGTGTCGAAAAGGCGTGCGCGGAGGGTTTGGTGGCATACAGTGTCAAAAGCTGCAGAGCGGTCTAGGAGGATGAGGGCGACGGTCTCGCCCTGGTCCAATCTGGTCCTGATGTCATCTGTGCAGGTGATGAGGGCAGTCTCAGTGCAGTGGTTCTTGCGGAATCCAGACTGGGAGACACAAAGTATGTTGTTGTCTTCTAGGAAGCGAGACAGTTGTACGTTTACTATTTTCTCCACGACCTTTGCGGGGAAGGGGAGAAGAGAAATGGGTCAGTGGTGTCAGAGCAGACTTCTGGCCTGATTTAGAGTTTGGCGGAGGGGGTTACTCTGTTACAAACACGACAGATATCCTGTCTGCTGTTTTTGGATGGCATTCTTGCACATGAAGTTCATAATACAATGGATGAGATATCTGTCACATTTGTGATGGAGTAACCCCCAAAATCTAAATCAGCCCTTTAGTGTTTACTCCTGTCTGGTGGAAGATTTAAAAGAGCTCCTGCCAGAAGGGACCAAACACATGTTTCTGTACCTGAAACTAGTGCGGTCAGGGAAACGGCTGTGCCACATTGTGGGCTCCCCGGGTCATAATAAGGGAGTTGGCTCAGAGGGATGGAATTCCCTGGGCCTTTAATAGCTCAGGAAGGTGGAGCCGCATGACCCTCCTCCCTTTTATTTTGGACCCAAGTACTGGGGATGGGGTTCCTGATCCCTTTTCAGGCTCAATGAGGGGGCAGTGCGCCACTTCCGCTTTATTAAAATGGTGGCCACAGGGAAGGGGGTCATTGGGGCCTCATTAGGACTTCCCCTTATTTCTTATCTGACCCATCTGAGGACCCTGAGCAACTTTGGGACATTATTTTGGAAATGCATAGGAGCCTGTGTTATTTTTTCCTTACATTTTCACATGGATTTGCAGATTCTCCATTAATTTGTAGCAAAATGAAAAAGAAAAAAAAAATTTGGGGGTCTCACCATCAGGCCTGGGGAAGGGGTCAGGGTATCTGAGCGCTGTCACCTTTTTCTTTTTTTGTTTTTTTTTTAGGACTGAGCCAAGATTTTACATAAAAATATGCGGATGAAAATCCAACATTATGTAAAAATCTTGAATAAAAGATCTAAAATCAACTTCATAGCACTCTCACATATAAGATAGATTGTAAATTGCATATTTATATATATATGTGTGTGTGATTTTAATAAAAAGCATTTAAACACAAAAAGTAATCGCTTCGGTGTCCTTGATTGTAATAAACCTATTTTAATTATCTTTACTGAAACTTGAGTGACTTGGTATAGTAGTATACAATATATTGGTTAATTTTGGTTGATTATCTATTGAATAAAAAGATTTCTAGCCAAACGTTTTTCAGAACAAACCGCTCAAAAATGTGGACATGTCCCACCTTGTCATCTCCATTACATGGGCTTTGTATAGTTTTGGGGGAAACACAGTTTACTAATTGTTTGTGACACTGTGCGATGCTAGTAAACCTGAGTGTATTTAAAGTTATGCAGGTGCTCGATAAGTTGTTGTTACTACAACATTTTCACCATCCAGAAATTCAACAGCATTTTCTCCTAAAATATTTTTAATGCATTTTATGCCTCAGTCGGTTTTCCTTCTTCTAGCTTAAACCAATTACCTGATGTGATGTCAATCTCATTTTCATTATAAGAGTACCTTTAAATTATTTCCTTATTACCCTCTCCCATTATGCTTTTTTCTCCCATTAATAAATTGCAACACTAACCACTCATTATGATTGCTGCTAATTTTTATGTATTTCTTCCTCCTACTCTCTGTCTGATTGCATCCTTCCCCTCTTTTCTGATTGCTTTGGTGCTTATCATACATTGTTTCATATCCCTCTTACGACCCTGCACACTTAGTTATCACCACAACACCCTCTAGTTAGCACAGGATACTGATCCTGTTATGTATTTTCTGCCAACTCTCCTTCTGATTACCACCTGTCTGTTTTATGAGTAGATCTTGAGTTTTCAGTTCCATATTTTGATTGTCCTCATTTCTCATTAGGTCTCTCCTACAGTCATATTTAGCTGACCATTATCAGCTACTGTCATTACACAGCATACACCATCTAACACTACTTCAGACATCTTTTCAGGACATTGTATCACTTGGACATCCACGGCATAGGACTGACACAAACAAGGGCACTGCCAGTTTGGGCCTGTTAGACCCAGGAAGCCCCTTTCACCAGAACCGCTATTCCACTTCAAATTACACAGTAGAATAAAATAATGTGCCTCACCCAGTATTCCATACTGCCAATTCCCACAATTACACCCAGACCTAGAAACTCAAACATTCACTTAGCATTCATGCAATACCCGACGGTATACACATCCAATTAACTACCACACTCTGTCAAACTACAGGATCTACATGCCACCATATGATCAATAATGTTCACTCTGCAGGACT
The DNA here is from genome assembly GCF_031143425.1 of Pleurodeles waltl. Classification (NCBI taxonomy): domain Eukaryota; kingdom Metazoa; phylum Chordata; class Amphibia; order Caudata; family Salamandridae; genus Pleurodeles; species Pleurodeles waltl. The sequence goes on from NC_090440.1 coordinate 1,851,624,616, forward strand.
GCGTGCACTAGACATCAAAGACTACTTCACCTATCACAAGTGTGATGTCCTCTTTATCTAAAAACCATGGTTCACCCCCACATCCTTAGATTTCTTAGATGTTCTCCCACCCACAGGTTACAGCATCCATCATGTGACACACACACATAGGAGGGGAGGAGGCCTTGATGTCATCCCTACATCCTCCTGGTCCTTCGTTCTAGGTACGCAAGTAACACTTAACTCTACGGAGCTGCTTATATGCTATTCCCCACTATCTGCAACTCAGTCTGTCATCTTCTGTCTGATGTACAGGCCTGTCAGGCAGAACAAGCACTTCATTGATGACTTCTCAGATCTTCTCACAACCTTGCCAACTTGAATGCCCATACCACCCTCTTGGGTGACATTTTAATTTCCAGATAACATAAGCTCAGAAGGCAAGATGCTAGTGGATTGTTGGTGATGCTGAGAAGACAACCTCAAAGATGTGTCTTTCGGAGTGGATTTGTTGTGGGACATGTGGTGCAGCATGTCACACAACAAATCCATTCCAAAGGTCACATTTTGGACATTTTCTTCAGTGAAATAATATAGAAGATCCAACATCATGTTGAAAATACCAAGCTTGCTTTATCTATTTCCCCACTCCTTTTAGTAAAAGTTTGGGATGGTCTCCCATTAAATCCCTATCTCTCACATATGTCACCTTTTGTACCGGAAGGATACTCTTACAGTATAGAACATTATACTTAGCATAACTGGTGAAATGTTCAAATATTGGACGCGTGCTCTACATTGCAGCATACTTGCATGTGTGAAAAATTAGGAGAAAAGAATATTTCAGAGACATTATTGTTTGGTTCAAATACCAACCTACCAATTTTAGTATATAAGGCTTTCTGTCAAAAACCATGGGTTTTAATTATTCCTGGGTGGATATATAATTCCGCTTGTGGAGTTGACAAAATTTGGGTAACTCTGTGTTGCACAGGTCATGCAGAGTTTCCGTCAAATACTACCATCCGTTGTGTGGAGGAAATGTATTCCTGTTCATGCATATGAGGCTCAGAAATCATGCACTTGTGAGTGTGAATGAGATTTGCTGCCCACTTTCATGATTTTCGGTTGACACAGAGCCTTCTGATACCATTTTGTGATGCTGGCGATAGCAAGCGGTCTTGCAGCTGTTTCTCAAGTAGATTTTCTACTCAAGAAGGAGCTAAATCAACTCATAAATACATTTTTGAGTTGATATTCTACTTGAACGGACAGTTCAGGTTGTTTTTTATTGCATTTTCTTTTTTTTTTTTTACTTTTTTAACAGGAAGGAAGTGCCCCAGAGATGGCAACTTCCTCTACCTGTCCATAAAACTCCACGCAGTGCTTTGTCCATCTCCTGGTCACTTTTCATTTGGATTTTAGGGTAAAAGGATCACTCTCTTTGTCTGCAAACCCTACTTTATAAATGCAAATACATTTTGGTTTTAGGACATCACAACGGGTTAGTTCGAAAACCTTTTGATAAGGGTGCTTTCTGAGAGAGGGCATACATCAGCATTTTTATTTGCACTTTAATACATTTTTAAATGTGATCATGCTTGAGGTGGGTGACCTGGAGAGGCAGTAGCAGCATAGTATTTTTTCATTTTTATCTTTTATAAAGAAAAAAGTTTGCACAGTTAAGTACATTTTCTATATGTTTGGTAATTTTGCACTTTTTATTCATACTATCATGTGGCCTAATCTGCACACAGGTCATCTAGCTAGTACTAGTCATTGGGTATGTGAAATAACTGCTGCTGTTTTAAAACATCTATGATTTATGCCTGGATGCAATTGAATTACATGAAAAATGTGTGTGGGTGGCTGTATCTCACTTTTTTCAGTAACAAGTGTATTTAGGCAGTGTAATAATATCATGCCTTGGGATGATGTTTGTTGTAGCTGATTTAATGCTAATTTTTAACATTGCTGAATTCATTGTAGTGTTTTCCTCATTGTTTACCATGTCTCCTTTGTCTAGCTAGTGTGTGCATATGTATATTTGCCATCGGCCACCATTTTGTCTTTGTTCTCATGCCAAGTGGCCAGCTAATATCTTATATAGTAGGTGTCCACAGGACTGTATGTGTTCATTGTTGTCCATGCCTGTTGTTGTTTGAGCATGTGGCCGGTGGCCATTTGATATAGCCAACAAGTGTCCTTTTGTCACAGGCCTGCATGTGTACTTTTTCGGCCATGTTTATTTTGTGGACCATGTGGCCTGTAGGCATTTTGTGGTGCCAGTCAATGTGCTTTTGCCAAGGCCTGCATGTGTTCTTTGATCTCCATGCCTCCTTCCTTGTTGTTGTTGTTGTTTGACTATGGAGTTAGTTGCCATTTTGTGTAGATAGTTAGTGTGGTTTTGCCATAGGCCTGCATGTGTTCTTTGTTCTCCATGCTGCATTCCTTGCTGTTGTCGTTGTTTGACCATGTGGCCAGCAGCCATTTTCAGACAGCCACTTAGTGAATTAACCCTTTTTCTAGTTTTCAAAGCCATTTTCTAGGGACTATGTTAGGAAAAGTCTATGTCATTGTTAGAAATGGGATTTTTGGTTGGCAGTCAGGTTACCCTCTGTTCAAGCAAGAACCCTCACTCTAGTCAGGGTAAGCCACACACAATCCAAATTATCCTGTGCCCACCCTCTGGTAGCTTGGCACAAGCAGTCAGGCTCAACTTAGAAGGCAATGTGTAAAGTATTTGTGCAATAAATCATACAATAACACAACATAGCACCACAAAAATACACCACACAGTGTTTAGAAAAATATATAATATTTATTTGGATAATTGCAGGTCAAAACGAATAAAGATGCAGTGTGAAATTGTAGAGATATCACTGAAAAGTGATATAAAAAGTCTTAAGTCTTTAAAAACAAACAAAGTCTCTTTCAAGCACAAAGTACCTGGTTTAAAGTGGAAAATCTCCGCAAAGGGCCGCAGAAGAAGAGTAACGTGGAAAAATGGTGTGTGCGTCGATTTCTCCCCTGCACACACAGACTTGCGTCGTTATTTTTCACGCGGGGAAGTCATGCGTCGTTTTCTGGCACGCGGACAGTCTCTCTCTGTGGTTCGCGGGATTACCAGATGTCCCGGGGTCTGTGCGTAGAATCCTAGGCTTGTTTTCTGGCTGCGCGTCGTTCCGGTGGGCTGTGCGTGGAATCTTCTCCCTCACGGCAGGTATCGTGTCGATTTCCTTTCTGGAGTCGGGCGGCGTTGTCCAGGCGAGGCCGTGCGTCGAAGTTCCGGTCGCACCGCAGTCGTCGCGTCGAGCGGCGTCTTTCCGGATCGGCATGCGGTAAATTTTTCACCGCGGAGCAAGCTGTGCGTCTAATTTTTCAGCGCACAAGGCGTCCAAATGAAAAAGATAAGTCTTTTTGGTCCTGAGACTTCAGGGAACAGGAGGCAAGCTCTATCCAAGCCCTTGGAGAGCACATCAGCAGCAAGGCAGCAGGGCAACAGCAAGGCAGCAGTCCTTTGTAGAAAGCAGACAGGTGAGTCCTTTAGGCAGCCAGGCAGTTCTTCTTCGCAGGATGCAGGTTCTGGTTCAGGTTTCTTCTCCAGCAAGTGTCTGATGAGGTAGGGCAGAGGCCCTGTTTTATACCCAAATGTGCCTTTGAAGTGGGGGAGACTTCAAAGAGTGGCTAAGAAGTGCACCAGGTCCCCTTTCAGTTCAATCCTGTCTGCCAGGGTCCCAGTAGGGGGTGTGGCAGTCCTTTGTGTGAGAGCAGGCCCTCCACCCTCCCAGCCCAGGAAGACCCATTCAAAATGCAGATGTATGCAAGTGAGGCTGAGTACCCTGTGTTTGGGGTGTGTCTGAGTGAATGCACAAGGAGCTGTCAACTAAGCCCAGCCAGACGTGAATTGTAAGGCACAGAAAGATTTAAGTGCAAAGAAATACCCACTTTCTAAAAGTGGCATTTCTAGAATAGTAATATTAAATCCAACTTCAGCAGTCAGCAGGATTTGGAATTACCATTCTGGCCATACTAAATATGACCTTCCTACTCCTTTCAGATCAGCAGCTACCACTTCAATACTGTATGAGGGCAGCCCCAATGTTAGCCTATGAAGGGAGCAGGCCTCACAGTAGTGCAAAAACGAATTTAGGAGTTTTACACTACCAGGACATGTAAACTATACAGGTACATGTCCTGCCTTTCACCCACACAGCACCCTGCTCTAGGGGTTACCTAGGGCACACATTAGAGGTGACTTATATGTGGAGAAAGGGGAGGTTTAGGCTTGGCAAGTACTTTTAAATGCCAAGTCGAGGTGACAGTGAAACTGCACACACAGGCCTTGCAATGGCAGGCCTGAGACAAGGTAAAGGGGCTACTTAAGTGGGTGGCACAACCAGTGCTGCAGGCCCACTAGTAGCATTTATTCTACAGGCCCTGGGCACATATAGTGTGCATTACTAGGGACTTATAAGTAAATTAAATAGTCCAATCAGGTATGATCCAAGGTTACCATGTTTAAAGGGAGAGAGCATATGCACTTTAGCACTGGTTAGCAGTGATAAAGTGCACAGAGTCTAAAAGCCAGCAAAAACAGTGTCCAAAAAGTGGAGGGAGGCAGGCAAAAAGTTAGGGGTGACCACCCTAAGGCTGTCAGGTCTAACAGTCATCTTTTTACTTTTTTTCCTGATATTAGTTTAATACGCTTGAGGATCATTGTAGTATAAGCATTAACTGGGATAATAACAAAATGTGCATTATTTCTTTTTTCCCTGCACCTCCTTACCTCCAGTGGATTTCTTTTAGTCCATAGTGATACACCAGCAATTATTATTCTGTGTTAACATTTTCCCTCCACCCCCTGCCTCCCATAGATCTTCTTCCCTTAGGCCATAGACGCACAACAGAGTTAATTTTTTAAGGAATATTCCATTTTCACCTGCACCCCCTGGCTGCCATAGGTGTACCCCAGCATTAATTATTTTATGATTTTTCAATTTCCCCCTGCACTCCCTGCCATAGGTGCAAAGCAACATTCATTTTGTAAGGATTATTCAATTTTTCCTGCACCCCCTGCCTGCGATAGGTGCACAACACCATTCATTCTTAAATGGTTTTTCCATTTTCTCTCTGCACCCCCCTGCCTGCCATAGGCACCTATCAGAATTCATTTTTAAGGATTATTCAATTTTCCACAGATCCCATGCCTGTCATAGGTGCACAGCAGCATTCATTTTTAAAAGATCATTTCATTTTCCCTCCAACCCCTGCCTGGCATAGGCACACATCCCTTAGATGAACAGAAATCAACCAGTTCTATATGTTGTTATCCTAAATGAAATAATATGTTATGGTATGGATTGGATTCAATACACTTGTTGTTCATTATTTAGGAAAACCTCACTAAATTATATTGTCTGTAAACTGCAAAAATGCTGTGCTTCACTAAATGTTGTTTTTGTTTGTTTGCTTTTAGGTGCACAAGAGACAACACCCACAGTAATGCCAAGCAGAAGGCTGGCACAAAGTGACATCATGACAACATGTGACACCTCTGGTTCAGCTTGTGCAGCTAAGTGCCAAATGATAGAGCGTGAAGATGGCCCCAAAGAAAGGTTCTGCGAAGAAAGTTTTCAGTATGGTAGATAAGAAGAAACAGATTGCTACAACTGCCTTGCAGCCCTCTTCCTTTTACAGGCAACATTGTGCACATGCTGCAATGTCCTTCAGGCAGCAAGCTGGAGCACCACTCCTGAATTGCCTATGGTATCACCCAACCTAAGTCGAAGCTGAATTCTTTCAGAGATGCAGCCACTACAATCATAGTGATGAGTCTGAATTAGAGTTGTCTCAGCCGCAAATGACTGCCCAATCATACCCAATCCTCACAGGAAACTGAACAAAGTGGACAACAGGAGCCTCAGCCAGCAATATTTTGTCCTGAAGTAGAAGAAGAACTGGAGGTTGAGCTTCCTGCAGAGCTAGATGTGCCTCTTCTTGAAACATTGGCTTCCTGATCTCCAACAAGAAAAATAAATGGTACTTCACCAAATTCTCCAACACACTTTCTGATGATCTAGACATGGATTTGATCATGGCTGTGTCCAAGACCTGCCAAGAGAGAAAAGGAAAAGGAAAATCCCTGAAAGCCTTAAAAGTATGAAAGGGCATGAGGAGGACAAGGCAGTCATTTTCATGAAAGCTGTCTCAGAGGCTCCATTATTACCCCTCTTATTTAACTTGTTCAGAAGGATGTGGTACTGATTCCACCACAACCTCTGTCAGCTTTCTTATTTGTAAGGCCCCCACTGAAGCCTGTACCCACCACTACCTCAGTTGAAGTATATACGGCAGCAAGGCAATCATCAATACACCCACCTACCTCCAGTTCTTTGGGTATTGGCAGTGGCACCAGGGGCACATTAAAACAATTCTCTTCCCTAGTTTGGGACTTCTTTACGATTAGCAAGCAGGAGGATAACATTGCAATATGCTCCATTTGCCATGGAAGTGTTTGCCAAACTATGCCTGGGTCACACTAAGGTACTGGAAGCCAAATAATCCATATGAAAAAATGGCACACAATCTGGTCAGATGAGCACCTTAAAAACTTGCTGCAGGTGGTGGTATTGATAAGAGAGGGTAGTCAGCACTGAGCAAGAAGGGAGGTGATGATAATGAATAGGGTGACAGCTTTGCACAAAGCAGCCCTGTCCCCAGCCACGCACCAGCCGCATCAGCAACCTCAAAATGGCACAATACTCAGATAGAGACACCACCACCTACAGTCACTATCCCAAAAGTCATATTGAGTCTACACCTCCTGGTTTTCTCCAGAAGTTTCCTGCATTAGTGGCACCACAAAAGAAAGAAATCAAAGTTACTATTACTGGCATGTTTAGGCAGGAGGGGCACTATAAATGAAATTACCCAGTCCACATTTGTACAAAGGAACCTAGCTAAAATGTTAGCACTGAACCTGCTCCCCTTTTCTTTTGTGGAGGGAGTGGGATTTTTAGAATTTTTGGTGGCTATCTTTCTGAAATGGAAGGTTTCTAGCTAGACCTATTTTGCCAAAGTTGCTGTTCCAGCACTCCATCATGATGTGCTACATCTGATTGGGCAAGCTCTGCAGCAGAGTGCTGTTCACACTATCTAACTGACAACAGAAATGTGAACCAGTTGTTAGGCAACAGATTATGTGGGTATCACTGTGCACTAGATCTCTTTTGTTGGGATTAGGCAACATCTATCTACAGGCCTCAAAGCTAAAGAAACTTTTAAGGGAGTTTGGTGGCATGCCACAGTAGCGATGTTCATCATGAATAAATCCCATACAGCTGCAAACATTTTAAAAAACAAGGTATTTTAATAGCTGTGCCCTGGAGGTCTCAGAATTGGATTTGTTGCGATGGACAATGGCAGTATTATAGGCAAGGCCATGGTAAATTGTGGATATTTCACGGTTCTGTGTTTGATGCATTGCATCAACCTGATTGTGTAGAACGTTCTAAAAAAAGAAGGCTTCAGCAGCATGCTGACCACCTGCAGAAGAATATGCACTCATTACAGCCATTCATTAAAAGCCCAGAAGCAGTTGTGGATCATTCAGCATGGTAATATAGTGCCGGTTAAAGTCCTCATATAGCAGGCACACATTTGAACTCTACCTACTACATGTTGCAATGGCTGTGTGAGCAGTGCAAACTGATCCCCGACTATGTCCTTCAGCCAAGCTATCCCATTGTTGCATATGCTAGAGGACCAGGTAAGAAGGTGTCTCAAGGGTTCACCAGTGTGAACTGCAACAGAGAAGTGCATGAATTGCCTGAGAGCTTAATCCTTCCCTTGGCTGCCTATGCAAGTCTGTAAAGAGAGATTGTGCCCTTCAAAGAAATCATCTGTGCCAAAATACCTGATCTACAGTAGAAACAAATACTGGCTATTTTAATTTATTTTTCAGAAGGAGATGTTATACTATAGTTGGATTGTTGAGCAAGCAAGAGACCTAGAAGAGGAACAGATGGAAGTTAGAGTTCTGAACAGAAGTTCTGACGTGTAGCTTTCAACTTTCAGAGAGGACAGTGCTGTTGTCTCACCACTATCAATACTAACAAAAGCACCACCAATAACATAAGCAGAAGAAGACTCAGCCCTAGCCTCTGCAATGGCTTGGTTTTAAGGGGCAGGTCTTAAGTCAAGTGCAGAGTTGAAGGTAGCAGAGTTTGTACATGCTGCCACACCAATGACAATTCAGAGGATGGTCCAAGACTATCTGGATGACCCAAAAGAGGTCTATGTAGAGCAACCCCATTGGTCTTTTTGAATGGAAATGTATGCCAATAGCCGGAGTTCTGCATGCTGGCAAAGTAGTATCTGGCTTATCCAGTAGCCAGTGTGTCTACGTCCCATGTGTTCAGTGCAGCTGGTCAGTCGGAAGCACCAGTCTCTCTCCTCAAAATGTGTTGAGATTGACTATGATTAAACTGAACCAACACTTCATACCACACAATGACACTGTTCCTTAAACACCACAGGAGGAGGTTGAGTGTGATTGGTAAAACTCAAGTGCATCAGCTGACCAACGTCTGGGTGAACCCCCTGAGTTTGAGGACAATGTCTACTTCACTGAGTGGGTAGGCCACTGTAGAACTTTAAGATTATCGTTGAACTATTTCGGCAAAAAATGCATATTGGTAGAAGTACATTATGGCGGTGATTCTAACCGCGGCGGGCGGCGGTCGCCGCCCGCCATGCGGTTACCGCCAAATGACCGCACCGCGGTCACAAGACCGCGGCAGCCATTCTGGCTTTCCCGCTGTGCTGGCTGGCGACCGCCAAAAGGCCGCCCGCCAGCACAGCGGGAAAGACCCAGCAACGATGAAGCCGGCTCCGAATGGAGCCGGCGGAGTTGCTGGAGTGCGACGGGTGCAGTAGCACCCGTCGCGAATTTCAGTGTCTGCTAGGCAGACACTGAAATTCTTTTTGGGGCCCTCTTACGGGGGCCCCTGCAGTGCCCATGCCATTGGCATGGGCACTGCAGGGGCCCCCAGGGGCCCCAAGACACCCCTCACCGCCATCCTGTTCCTGGCGGGAGACCCGCCAGGAACAGGATGGTGGTGAGGGGTGTCAGAATCCCGCTGCGCCGCCATGGCGGATTCCAAAGGGCAGCGGAAAACCGGCGGGAGACCGCCGGTTTTCCACTTCTGACCGCGGCCGAACCGCCGCGGTCAGAATGCCCTGCGGGGCACCGCCAGCCTGTTGGCGGTGCTCCCGCCAACCCTGGCCCCGGCGGTCAAGGACCGCCGGGGTCAGAATCACCCCCTACATATTTTGTGTCTGACTTATGCAGCCCCACCATTTCTTAATATGTACGGCTGGTTTAGAGTTGGACAACTTTTCAGGGGAAAAGCCTCCACAATCCCTTGAAGGACACTGGAGACAGTGTCTGCCTCCACCCCATGCCTATCCTTTTTTTTCTTCCCCTAGCAGGGCTGTTCCAGTAAAGACCATTAATTTACAAGATGGCCAATGTGTTGCTTCCATGAGAAAAGAGGAGATACAATACAACAATTGCGCACCACTGTGCTCGAATTGGAACAGGCAACTATTGTACCAGTTAGTGATATATTATTGAGTGACTGTGAATGATGATGATTGATGTGGTAGCCGACAGTGAGGGTGTGGACAACTAATTTATAAACTTTATTTTAATGATTTGCAGTTTTTGGGGGCTGATGGCTAATTTTACCTGAAAATGATTGGCCCTTTCACACTTAGCTAGATTTAACTGCATTTTTTCCTGGTTCTTCAGAGACCAGACCAGTCAGTTTAGGTAACAAATATAAACCTATAGAAAATACTAAAATTGTTTTGCTCTTCTTGGCCATATACAGTGCACTACAGATCTATCTTGCTCAATCTGGGTCGGGAGATGGACTGATTCATTACTCAGTGTCAGGACTTAGGGGGGGCTACCTCATCAGTCAAAAGATGGAATTAATCTTCTTGAAGTGAAACCAACATGATGATGACTCTAAGAGGGCTACTCAGTGCTGTGAAATGATGAGAGGTGCACTGATTTGGGAAATGTTGAGAAGTGTACAGGCTCAAATTTCAAACTCCTCGGCTATGTGGTTGAGGTGGGGGGATGTAACTGTAGACAGATATGGGCCCTCATTACAACCCTGGCAGTCGGTGTTAAAGTGGCGGTAATACCGCCAACAGGCCGGCGGTAAGAAAAATTGAATCACAACCACGGTGGAACCCACCAACATAGACAGCCACTTTAACACTCCTACTGCCATGGTGGTAGCAATAAACACCGCGGCGGTAACCGCCAACAGACAGGCGGAAGACAATGTACCGCCCACCCCATTACAACCCGCCCATTCGCCAGCTTTTCCGGAATGGCACCAACGCCATCAAAACCACGACGGAAACAGTACTCGGTAGGGAAACCACTCACCTCTCGACACAATGAAGAACCAGGACGCCATGGAGCCCAAACTACAGGTGTTACCAATGTTGGTGTATCTTCTCATCTACCAGGAGTAGGAATGGCGGCGGCAACGGCCACGGTGAGTACTGCACCTAGCACACAGGGGAGGAAGAAGAGAGTGAAACACACACACAACACCCACACCCCCACCCTCACCCCCAACACCATACACACAAACACATGCATCAACATTACATATACACCTCTTAACCCTATGGAATAACGCAAGGACAAAAGGAATGGAGTCTTATTAGAAATAGTCAGACATGCATTGCAAATTCAAAAACAGTATTTATAATATATACAATATGTACATGAGGCGGTACATTGTCCACTCAAAATGTCCTTGGGCCACTGGGCCAAAACTCATAGGCCAAGCCCACACAGGCACCTCAGGGGGACGGGGAAGTGGGGGCACCTAGCCGGAAGATGGGACAACACCACTGCTCCTGGAGGGGGCTCCATGCCCACAGAGATGTCCTGGGGAGTGCAAAGCCACAGTCTCTCAAGTGGATGGTTTGCCCATTGCTTGGTTCTGGGGAGTGCAAAGCCGCAGTCTCTCAAGTGGGTGGTTTGCCCACTGACTGGTCCTGGGGAGTGCAAAGCTACAGTCTCTCAAGTGGGTGACACGTTCCACTGGTTCTGGAGGGGGCTTAATGCCCAGTGTGCTTCATCCTACCAAGGATAGGGTGAGTGGATGCCTTTCTCCACGTGTTCTGGAGGGGGCTTCGTGCCCAGTGTGCTTCATCCTGCCAAGGATAGGGTGAGTGGATGCCTTTCTCAACTGGTTTTGGAGGGGGCTTAGTGCCAGATGTATCAAAAAAGTCTTTGCGAATCGGTAATAGCAAATTATAAGAAATCGCTATTCTGATTCTCAAAATGCTATGTACCATATTTGCGATTCGATAATAGCGTTTTCTTAAAAATCGCAAAAGCTATTACCGTATTGCAAATAGCAATACAGCCCCCATTCGACCCTATGGGCCTTGCTTTTCCTGCCAACTGGAATTTGCAATTTTGGAAATGCAAAACCCCAGGCTGCTGCACCCTAAAAAAATGTTTGGACATGTAAGGCGCACACATGCCAAAGGGGCATGTGTGCGTTACACGTCAATTTAAAAAATGCATTTTTAATGCATTTTTAAAATTTGACCATGGGAAATTGCGATTCTTTAATGCCAAATTCGCATTAAGGAATTGCTTGATACATGTGGTTTGGAAATCGCAAATAAGGATTCCTTATTTGTGATTTTTTATTTAGAGAATCGCAATTTGCGATTCTCTAAATGGGC